>NW_021636687.1:0-312646 GCF_004799145.2 Neltuma alba
AAAAGGAAATGACGCCACAGATGTGTTTTGTTTGCAATAACAATGCTGAAACTCTTGATCATCTTTTTTTCCTCCGCGCGTTTTGGTTAAAATTAATACAAATTATTCATTTGTAGCAGCTGAAAATTTCGAAGCAAAATCTGCTTAGATGGGAGATTCATGTTTGACTATGGATTTTACTCTAATCTTCGTATTAGATAAATCGTTTTGCAAACGTTATTGGATTCTGAATTCAAGTCGAGCATGAGTTTTGTGACAACGGATGATTCTTTATCTATGCGCCGGACTTGTTTTTTTTTCCACTTTCTTGTATTTCTTTCAATGATATTCAAGTCAACAATTCCGGGAAAAAGCTACTTTATTTGGTAAAAATTATTTAAGTGATAAAGACAGTCATACTCTTTCTCTTTCCTGTTCAGATTGCTTTAAATTAATATTTTATCATTTTTTGGGTCTGAAAATAATATAATAACTGCGTATGACTTCAAGGGTATTTGGGAGCTCAACGGTACTTTCATGTATAAGTTGAAAACAAAACTATTCTCATATATTATATTAAATTCTGTAAAATTACTTTAAAAATTCTGATTTAATTTTTTATCTAAACATTTCCTAAAACAGGATAAGAAATACTCCCCCTCCGTCCTTATTATAAGAGACATTTGATGCTAATGGCTTTTCCTATATATAAGAGACACTTAAAAGTTTTTCTCTACTTTTTTATGTTGATTTTTCCTATTTTAACCCGTATTTATTGTCTTCAACTCACACTCTCTCTTCTTCCCACTTCTCTTTCTTTTAATAATTTACCATTGTTCTCTCTCCTTATTAATAGGGCATTTTTGGGAAAAAAAATTATAACTTTTTACACATTGATTGTTCTTAACTAATTTTAAAAACTGTTTTTTTTATCACGTAATTCGGTTATTTTCGTCTCTTATAATAAGGAACGGAGGGAGTAATATGTAGAACAATAACTAAATTATTCTAGTTTATTATAAAGTGGCTTTCTCTCATAGCTGGCATCGATACATATACATATATATATATGTATATATGTATGTGCGTACGTCGTGGAAACTGTGATCCGTTGAAGCGTGTTATTATTGCGCTGTCGTCTGATTCCGTCCATGAGCCATGGCTGCTTCTTCTTCTTCCACTTCTTCCTGGACTTACGATGTGTACTTGAGTTTTAGAGGCCAAGACACTCGTCACGGTTTCACTACCATCTTTATAACGCTCTGAAACAGAGAGGAATCCATGTTTACGTGGACGATGCGGAGGTTGAGAAGGGAGATGATATCTCTGCTGAATCATTTTTGCAGGCAATTGAAGCATCACAAATTGTGTTAGTAATTTTCTCTCCAAATTATGCTTATTCGCCGAAATTGTCTGGATGAACTGGTAAGATAATGGAGTGTCAAAGAAGGCTAGCTCAGGTGGTTGTGCCCATATTCTATAAAGTAGATCCGTTTGATGTTCGTTATCTGCAAGGCACATATGGTGAAGCAATCAAACGACACGAGCTAAGGTTGGAATCGGGGAATGACAAGGCGTTGCGGTGGAGCGAGGCACTCCGGGAAATTGCCAGCGTTTCCGGCTTTCATTTAACAACACATCGGTAATATATTCTAATTTAAATCAGCTCTCGTTTAAAAAAGGAAAAAAAAAAATAGAAGGAAATGATGATGGGTCGAACTCAAATCAAAATACTTTGCCATACGGCCTCAAGTGCCATGAGAAATTGGATATAGCCATATATAGGTTGTTGGACTAACCCCTTTCTATTTCATAGTAATTCTCTGCTTTTTGGAACTACTTGGGACATGTTTGCTTGCATAAATTGTTCATTTTTTTTGGTTGACTTTTTACTTGGGACGCCGTACTTAATGTCGCTTTGAGATGGTCTTTTTGGTTCCATCTTAATTCAGCTTCGTCGTTCATGCTTAATTGTACTCGGGTATTCTTAGAATTGCGGTCGAGCGAGAAAGTAACGTCTCCTCTGTGTGTTAGGTCTGGGGTTTCTCCTAGGGGTGTTGAAGCGTCTTCTTCTTTGGGTCGTTTTCATGGCAAATCGTTTTGTGATGGGAGAAAGGGGCTTCTGTTGCTCTTTGCATCAGGTAACGATGGATGAAGGAAGGAGGGTGTTCGGCGATGGTGATTTAGGGGTTTGTGACGTGTTGTTCGAGGATCTGAAATAGGAAGTGAGTGCTGTCTTTCCTCTGTGCTTGGGGCTTCGACTCTGTGGATCTGAAATAGGAAGGAGAAGGAAGTTGAGATTTCAAAGCTGCTGATGGAAGATATGGGTTTGGCTGGGTTCTTTTCTCTGAAAATTTTGAAGATGAATGGGCTGAATCTCTTGTTTGATATGAGTCTAGGGAAGATGGAAGATGCACATAGCTAGTGTGCTGTTTTGGGGAGTCCTCCTATGACTTTTTCTTAGGGGTTTGGTGGCTGGCCTGCAGTCACCCAGGCGCCATGAGGAAACTTTTTTGGCCTGCAATCACCCTCTCACAATTAATATTATTCATATATTCTCTTTCATCATTCTTCCATTTATTGATTCTTATTTGTTCTCTTAATAAATAACAGTAAATTTGGGAAAAAAGATACATGTTTGACATGTTTATTATTTTTAACTAATTTTTAATTGTTAATTCATTAAACGTGATTCAGTTATTTGAAATCTATATACAAGACTGGAGGGAGTAAGTCTGTATTGCTGGTTTATTTCTAGTAATGATGCGTGCTAATTATGGTTTCCCGGATGTTTAATTTAATTTTGACAGCTGGTCTGAAAGTGAGCTGCTTAAGAAAATTGTTGAGGAAGTTTCAAGAGTATTATCATTGGCTGAGGAGCATTCAATGAGAATAGAGCCACAAGTTCATGAACCAAAAGTTGATGAATGGTTCAATTATGACGTTTTCTTGAGTTTTAGAGGTGAAGACACTCGCCACGGTTTCACTTCTCATCTTTGTAGGGCTCTAAGACAGTCAGGAATCCACACTTTCATGGATGATTCAGGGCTTGAAAGGGGAGAACAGGTCTCCGCCTCATTACTGCAAGCAATTGAAAGGTCACAAACTGCATTGGTAATATTTTCTCCAGATTATGCTGCTTCCACGTGGTGTCTGGATGAACTGGTGAAGATAATGGAGTGTCGAACAAGTCTAGCTCAGGTGGCTATTCCCATATTTTATGATGTAGATCCCTCTGAAGTCCGTCACCAGAGAGGCACCTATGGTGAAGCAATGAAACGACATGAGCAAACGTTGGGAAGTGAGAATGATGGGGTGATGCGGTGGAGGGAGGCACTCAAGGCAGCTGCCAACATTTCCGGCTTTAGTTCTTCAGCTTATCGGTAATACTCTAATCAAACCACCTCTCATTTAAGAAACAAAAGAAATGATTATTGGTCAAACTCAAAATACATTCCCATGCGGCCTCAGGTGTCGTGTGAAAATTTCCCCAATTGCTGCAAAATGATACCCCACTCAATAATTAATTTAGTCCACTTTAATTCACTTCATCTTCTATATTCATCGATCTACAATTAATACTTATAGTGCATGTTTAGGAGTCTCCATCAAAAGTTAGTTCTAAGACATATAATTAATAAGAATATTTTAGAAAAAAATAATTATTATTTATTACAAATAACTAGCTTTTGTATTAAGGACTGCATAGTAGTTAGATTAACCCTTTTTTATTTCATAAATAATTCCGTTCTCCGACATTTTGCTTGCATAAATAATACAATCACGTGGGTGATGAGAGATTTTAGTTTTATTTTTAATAAAAATTCTGAATGTAGGAGAGAATGTAGTATGTCTGGTTAGAGACAATTTAATCTTTTAAAATTTATATTTTGATATTTGTTTCTGCTAAATAATTACAATTCTTACAATCCCCTTCCCAATAAATAAATATTATCCTTCGCAAGTCTTTCCAGCTAATTTTCTCATAATAATTTGTCATTAAGATTATTATTATATTAATGAGATATGGATTATGAATATTTTGCAAATCTCTTATAAGATTGAATTTTCATAATATACATGAGTAATTTTCATCTATTGAGATAATGATTTCTTATAAGATTGTGAACCCTTTTATCAGAGGAATTCGACACAAAGTCCTTGTTATTCATAGCGTACATGCCATGCTTGTTTTCTTCATGACTTCTGTGCCATGCTTGTTATTCGTGGTCTCTATGCAGCCCTTGCTATTTTATTATTCATGGCCTCTGTATGTGTTGTGCTTGTTATTCATGGCCTCCACACTGCATTTGTTATTTGTGGCTTTTGAGTTGCATTTGTTACTTGTTCTGTCTTGGTTTCTCTAATGAAACAAATTTTTAGAGGAAAAATGTTTTCAATGTTATTTTGTATCATTGAAAATAAATTCTTTTATTAAATTTTTTATTATTTGAATTGTACTTGTGATTATTTTCTTTGGTTCCTAATTTTGTTTAATATAAGCTTAGTTATAAAAAGTTTGAAAACAAGGTTTATACATGCAATAATTAAAAAAAGATTATCTCTTTCATTTGAAATTTGCATCAATAACAAACTTGCATTCACACATATTTATTTCTAGTGTTTAATAGATTTGAATTATCAAAGTACGGCTCTCAATTCATTGTGCTTCAATATTTATTCACAGGCTCTTAGATTATTTTAGTAATAATTGTGCATTGAGACTCCATTTACTTGCCTAGTTAATTGTAGTCCAGATAGTATAAACATCACCTTCTTGTTGGATAATTGTATTATTGCTTACCATAAAGTTGATTTTATGATAATTCTGATTTATTCTTTTGCTGTGTATAAAAGTTGCTACCAACAATTTATAGATATGATGCCCCCTTCCTTGTTGGTTTATTATATATGCCTAAATTAAGGGAAAGGGTCTCATATCTTGTTAAAAAGAGAATTTGTTGATTGATTGTTGCAGATATGTTTAAGAAGTCAAATGTATAAAGAGATCTATGTTGAGTATTTATACATAAGTTCGTGAATGAATAAATGTATTCATATGATATTTTATTAATAATGTAGATCTTACTAATTGTAAGTTGAAAATATTAAATTAAATCAACTTATAAAGTGAGGTTACCCTACACTTCGTACTGATCGAGCTGTTGTAAGTTTGGGCGGACCAAAAAAAAAAAAAAAACTGATTGCCATATGGCCTTCTTTTGAAGCCCTTCTTATTCGGTTCCATCAATTAATGCCCACTCATTTATCCATATTGGAAGTTTTCCTATGATGCATATAAATATTTAGTAGCAAAATTGGTCCATCTCTTAAGTCTTAATCTCAAAGGTCCGCTAACATCTTTCTATTTAAAATAAGTCTTGTGGGTTTTATTTTTGATAATAATGGTATATATGTGGTTGATTATATTGTTTCACCGATATTTAATATTGACAGGTTTGAAAGTGAGTTGATTGAGACCATTGTTGAGAGTGTTTCTAAAAAGTAGACAATGGACAATTATTTGTTGCCGAGCATCCAGTGGGAATAGAATCACGGATTCATGAATTGACAATTGAATGGTCAGGAAAGAGATCCCAAAAGCCTCTTATCATAGGCCTCTGGGGGATGGGAGGCATCGGCAAAACAACTGTTGCCAAAGCCGTCTACAATACAATTGGTCGTAAGTTTAGAAGAGCAAGAAGTTTTCTTGCAAATATAAGAGAAAATTCAAAAACATGCTACTGGGTTAGTTAATTTGCAAAAGCAATTAATTTCTGATATCATAAAGATAGATTTTTTCAAAATACCTAATATTGATAGAGGAAAAAAAATAATTCAGGAAAGATTTCCCACCATAAAAGTGCTTGTTGTATTGGATGATGTGGATAGTGTTAATCAACTAAACACATTCTGTGGGAGTATTGAATGGTTTTGTCCTGGGAGTATAATATTCATAACAACTAGAGATCAACATTTGCTTGATGTCATTAATGTTGATCATAAGTATAGAATGAGAGAAATGAATGGAATGGAGCCTATTGTGCTTTTCAATTGGCATGCCTTTAAGCAAGCACAACCCTCTGAAAACTTCATAGAATTATCTAAAGAGGTAGTTGCTTATTGTGATGGACTTCCACTCGCTCTTGAAGTCCTTGGTTCTTGTTTGCGTGGGAGAACAATTAAACAATGGAAGGGTGTATTGTCCAAACTACAGAGGATTCCTAATAAAGATGTATACAAAAGGTTAAAAATAAGTTATGATGGATTGGATGACCATACAGAGAAGGACATTTTCCTTGACATATGCTGCTTTTTTATCAACAAGGATAGGAACTATGTCACACAAATATTAGATGGTTGTGAATTTTATGCAGAAGATGGACTACAAATCCTCATAGAGCGGAGCCTAGTAAAAGTTGGTAGGAATAATAAACTTGAAATGCACGATTTATTACAAGAAATGGGGAAAGAAATCATTCGTGGAAGCCCACCGAAACATCCTAAGGAACGTAGCAGGCTATGGTTTCACAAAGATGTGCTTGATGTGTTAACAAAACATTCGGTAAGGATTTTCTCGGCATATTTTTTTCTTTTCCAAGGGATGCATTATCTTTTTCCAACAAGTTTGTTATAGCAATCCTGTACATGAGAAGCAAGATCAAGAGATATATAAATGTTATTTGTTAATTGGCTTTCTCTCAACATTTATCGTAAATGTTTCCCTCACTCAACATTTTTTCTCCCACATATTTGTAGGGAACTGAAGCTATTAAGGGTATATCTCTGAAAGCACCAGAAACCCATAGAGAGCGTGTCATTGATTCTGAGGCATTTAAGGAGATGAAGAAACTTAGATTGCTTCAACTAGATTATGTAAATCTTAAAGGAGATTATCAACATCTTTCTAAAGAGCTCAGGTGGCTTTGTTGGCACAGATTTCCATTAAAATGCATTCCAAAAAACTTTTACCAACAAAATTTAGTTGCTATTAACTTCAAATATAGCAGCCTCAAAGTTGTTTGGAAGAAGCCCCAGGTGTATATATTTATATTATTACTATTTATGAAGATAATCAATATTTTTTATCATATAATTCTACTAGTATGAAGTTTCTAATTATTTTAATTGAAACTTGCATGTTTTTGCAGCTACTGGATATGTTGAAGACACTCAATCTCAGTCATTCGTCTTATTTGACACAAACTCCTGATTTTACAAAACTACCAAACCTTGAAAGACTACTGATGAAAGATTGTCCAAGCTTGATTTATATTCATGAGAGCATTGGGCACCCAAAAAATCTTCTTCATGTAAATCTAAAAGATTGCAAAAGTCTCAGATATCTTCCTAGAAACATCTACAAGTTGAAATCTGTCAAAACTCTTATTCTTTCTGGTTGTTCATTGATTGACCATTTAGAAGAAGATATTGAGCAGATGGAGTCCTTGACAACTCTGATGGCGATAAAACTGCCATAACACAAGTACCCTTTTCATTAGCAAGACTGGAAGGGCTTAAGCACGGATACGTATCTTTCCTTGGTCATGAAGGAAGAGCAAAAGACATATTTCCTTCTCTCATATGGACTTGGATGTCACCTAACAATATTCCCCACTCTCCTATTGAAGAATTTGTGCAAAGCATATCAGCCATCGATATCTCAGTTAGACGGAATAGTAGCTTTTGTGGCCTATCTCCATTTCTGGGCGATCTTGTGAAGCTGCGACATATGTGGGAGGAATGTCGACCTCAGTTTCGATTTTATGAAAGAATGGCAAGACTTTTGGATGCCTTGTATGAGACAAATTTTGTGGGATTGGAAGCAACTCAAGATATACCCCAGATCTCATATGCGGAAGCTTCTGCATCATCTGAGGCCCATGACCAACTTCAGATTTCAAGGCCAGCAGATTCCTTGAAATCTCTTTTACTTCAACTTGGAGTGTTAGACAAGATAGACTTGTTCAGAGAGGAAATTTCTCAGGTTCGTCTCTTTTTTTATTTTAAACCTGATGAGCTTTGTGAAATAACCAAATCTTGTTAGTGCGTGTGTTTTATGTGTAAATATAACGATGAAAAGGCTTCGGTGTTGTTTTTCAACAATATTTAACAGAAACATGAACAATTATTATTTGATCCTTGCTTTCTTTCCTTTTCTGGCCACATTATTATTTGATTCATATGTTGATGCAAAATAGGGATGGAATTATGGTGGGTGGGATGATTTTCACCTACCTGGTGATCAGTATCACGATTGGTTCATCTTTAAGGGTGAAGGACGCTCAGTAATTTTTAAGGTACCTCAAGTCATAGGTTATCGCTTGAAAGCGATGCTTCTCAACGTCAGGTATTCTTCTTGCACGGACACCACAACGCCTCAATTTCTCATGGATGTTCTAATCATTAACCTCACAAAAGCAACAGTAAAACATCTTAAGGGAGACTCGTCAACTTTTCATGAAGATGCAGAGTGGCAGAATATCATTTCAAGTTTTCAACCTGGTGATCTGGTGGAGCTTGTTTTAAGTATTGGACCTCAATATCCTGTGAAGAAGATTGCAGCATACCTGATTTTTGACGGTTCTAAGCCTCGCAGGTTTTTGAAATCATCATTATCGCAAAAGCTGATTTGGGTTTGTCGTATAGCCCCGGTACTTCTGATATGTGCTGCAATTTTTAGAAAGGGAAAATGACAAGTAAAACCTTAAGCAAGATAATGATAGTTAAGGATCCTAAAGTTTAAGTCTTCCAATTGATAGCCATTTCAATTTTAGATAATCAATCAACGACGTTGGCATTTAATAGACATTTTCAAGCTTTATGATCAACTGTCATTATCTTGCGAAAATTGACACTATCTGTCATTTTCCCTTTTGAAATCTGTCGCGATATGTTGGACATGGCAATGTGTTCACCTGTTTGTCTTAGAGGAGAGTCTTGGATGGGTGGATCGGACTTTCAAAACATTATTGTTGTTTTCAAGAACTTTTTTTTTTTTAATTTTTATATAAAAGCTTTCCATTCCAACAATGTTGTCTAAAGATCAACTCTCTTAATACAATGTGAAAGTTGGAAGTCCAGAATTTTTAATTTTCAGAGAAACCAATTTGAAGTCTTTTTCCCTTTTCCACCATAAACATGGAAAATAAAAGCAGAGATTAAGAAGGAAGAAATTCTCTAAGAAAAGTCAGCTTCCTAAAATTGCATGTGAGTAGCTATGAAGTACACGTTTCTAAACAAGACTTGTCGCCTTCAAAACAGGTTTTTCAGAAAAGAGTAGAATAAGAAACCTTGACCTTGCACCACAAATTCCAAGTCAATATGAATTCAAATGCAAATGTAATTTCTTATGCTAATTTGTGACACAGCCTCCTAGCATAACAATCACAAATAACAGTCAGATTGATTCTGTAATCTGTAATTCCTGTGTGAGGACTAAGGATCTCGTGCAGTACATCCATCAAAGATACAAGGAATTTTGATTGCTGTCAGAAAAATTGACAAATAATTCCCTAACCCAATCATAACTGAGAACAGAGTTTCCACTATCCCTGAAATTCAACAAGCACATAATATGAAGAAAATAAAATTGTGGAGATGAGAAATTCAACTATGGAATTTCTGCCTACAAAAATCATTTCTGCCTAAAGATGCCAATTGAGAATGTCATATAAAATCACTGTTGAAGCTTTAATGGATGAAAGAAAGAGGTGGCTTCATATGCTGGAGGCCCTGTCAAGAAGATAAAAGAATAATTCAGGTGTCCTTATTTAGTCATGAAATGGAACCTAAATTTATATTTGAAGATTAATCAAACAATAAGTAAAATTCCATTATGGTCCTCCATGATACCTGCTGTATCATAAATTTCATCCATAAAAGGATTACGAGGGAAAGCCTAGCAGCTAGCCACTCTCAACAATCGTGAGCCTAGACATTGACAAGACAAACCTAGAAAGAAGGATAGATATATACAGGGCTCGCTTCTGTATTGGTTTTTGAAGGATCATAAAGGCAGCCAAAAGTACTGCTGTTCTATTTGTTTCTTCTGCTCAAACATAAATGTGGATCACAGTATGAGTTTATGTACATTAATTAAAGTGTACCTTTCAGCAACGTAAATTAAAAATTTGCAGTAAATGCTCACTACCCATCATGACCTATGATGTCTCTTCTCATGCTATGTTATGTGTTTGCGATCATATCTAGCCAGCCACTCTATTGCTGCTGCTGTTTGTATAATATATGGGTCAGGATTTTCTTCAGACTGATGGGCCCAACAAGTATTGGGACAGAAAGTACAAGAGAAGAACCAAAGATGGCCCAGGGCCCATGTCTGATCAGAATTTGCCACGAAGAAAGGGTAGAAGCGGGAATGATAATATGCAACAGGGGTAGCGATTTTCTGACATTGTCAGGTAGTGGGAGTACGTTTTAGGAGGGAAAGGCGTAGTAGTGAGGTAGGCAATTGGTGTGTTAGATAGGAGAGGCGTGTCTGATCTCTCGAATATCAGATCATGAGTGTTTTCCTTCATTTTCTAGCTATTTTCTTAGCGTATTTCCTGGTGTGTTAGCTTTTTGCATCAATACAATCAGTAAAGAGGATACACGGCAATATTTTCCCAGTCATACAGTTTCTAGCTGCTGGCTCTATCACAGACTGTCTCAAAGTAAACCGCAATAGAGAGATCTCATGGTACTATTTAATGTTAGCAATGAATATTAATGCATAAAAATGATAACTTTAAATCTAAACAGCAAAATTTTTCAAATCAAAATTCTAGATCTCTTCCCTTCCTGTCTATTCTTCTCAATCCAATCATACTATAAAATCCAAGCCTTTAGTGAGCCAATGTACTGCAACTCCATAATTCAGGACTTGTATGTTTTTCTACATGAGAGATGGCACACCTTTTTCTTGAGAGTAACTGGGTTTTGTACTATTTTAACTTCACAGAAGACATCTGGATTGGTTTTTTTCGTAAACGGTGAGGACTTAGGATCACATACAATATATTCATTATTGTAACAGAAAATTTCTTTGCTGGTAAAAGAAAAGGCGACAAATAATTCCCTAGCTCATTCATAACTGAAAACACTGCTTTCATTATCTCTGAAGTTTAACAAACACAAAAAGATGATATTATCGTCAAGACAAATATTAGGCAAGAACGGGAATCGCATACCAACAGTGTCGCTATTGTGGCTTTGATGGAGTTGGGGAGGATGGTGGCTTCATTTCTGGGTACTGTTAAAAACATAAAAACAATCAAACAAGGGTCCTTATTTACTTGTAGAATTAAAGCATGAAATTTTAGATATTACAATAAAACCACTCATACGCCAAGGTAGTGCTTTCCGGAGAATTACCCTATTTTCTAAACAATATGATTTAGAACGCCAGTAAGCTAACATGCTATAGGATACAAGTGTGGGCCCAACCATGGTCCTACTGAAATGCTAACTTTCATGCTCATACGTATTTGCTCAATAATTAAAATGAGGAAGGAGTTGAACCTTTCACCACCAAACAAACAGAATATTATTAATCTCACTAAAACATGTTTTTCCCAGCTAAAATATCCAAAAGTGATTTGATAGTACTTAAATAGATGGTAACTGGGGGGAAAAAGATGGTTTCAGTTAATGTACATTTGGGTAGGGAGAGGAGGAAGCTTTAGAATCAATTTTCACATCTGGAAAGGATTCTGCAGACTTTCTCGCAGGTCCAGTGTCCGAACTTTGATCTTCCGGTTTTGGGGAGAAGGAGTTACCATTATCTTCATTTTGCTGAATGGCCCCATTTGTACCAAGTTGTTCTGAAGCTTGTTTCTTTTTCCTTGGGTAAATATGTACAGAAGGAGGTAAAAGGGTATCCTGTATTTCCTGCAAATATAAAGGCATAAAATTGATTCCTCTAAACCATCCTTCCAACAGAACTTTCTGTGACAAGAAAGCTTCATTTAAGGTTGTCATCAAATAAAAGAGTGGGAATTGAACTATCACAATATAATAATGAATCCGCCATTTAGGATTTTTCATATTCAAAAGAGTATTAGATAAATGTTGCAGTAAAGGATGAAGAATTTGATTATTTGCCAACTAGCATCAAATTTCTTATGAATTTTATGTGGTGAAGAACATCAGGCAGAATTGGGAAAAATAAAAAATACACGTACCATCCACCCTTGCTCGCCTCTGACTCCTCCTCTAATTGCATATGCCTCCTTGAAACCATTCTTAAATAATAACTCGGCCACTTTCATGGATTTACCATCAAAACTACCTTACACACAAAAAACAAAGCAACTCATGGACTTTGAATTGTGTATAGCATTTGGTAAAAGAAAATGAAATTTTGTTCATCTACAATTCAACTTCTATCACCTTTATGACAGACTTATATAAAATTATATTCAATCTTCTGCAAAAATTAAGATGTGAAGAAGTGAACAGTATAACCAGAAGATAAACTTTGAAGCATCCAATTAAAAGACATTTAGTAGGTCAAAATAAATCAGCTTGTCGTACAAACAAGAAAAAGCTGCGCAGAAAAGGCCCAAAGCCAATCCCAGATGAAGCTGCAGATAAATTTGGTGTTCAGAATAGCACCTAGGTCCCGTACTGTCCATAGGACCAAAACTCGAAGCAGTTATTCAATCACTCCTTCGCAGGGGGTATGTTATAGAATGAGATATAAAAAACACTGAAAATACATCAGTCACATTCCTCCAAGTGCCCTTTATGATTATTTGTTTGATAGTTTTAGTGAAATAAATTATCAAATTTCCATCATATTTTTGTATTTGACCTTCATAGAGATCCACATGTAAAACTGTCAGAAACAACTCTGCATTTGCCAAATTAAACAATTCGATCAGACCAAATTTTTATTTTGGCATTTCCTCTTGGTTTCCAATAAGCTGCACTTTAAACCTAAAGAACACAGGATTCAGAAATCTTTTCCATCATAGGAGAATATATTGCATTAAAATGCTATATTTTATTTTACTTACTTGTCCAGAATACAGAGGACAGTATTTGGTGCATCGTTGACGCTTTCCAACACCTTCTTGACAAACCCGTTTTCGTCTCCTTCTGAAAATTCAACCTGCACTGTTTCCTTATTCAAAATTTTCAAATTGGGAGACCTCAGGAACTTCAAATTCTTTCTATCTCTTATGTCCACGAGCTGAGAATTAGGGTCATCCCGCAGCTTCCGATATGCATCTAGGGCAGATATGAACTTGTATTTTCTAAAATACTCTTGAGTCAAAGGTATAGCAACCAACCAAATGAAAGTACACCCGGCGACGAAAAAAGGATATCTATTTAAAAAGTTATCAACCGAGACGACAATCGATTCCAGATTGATTTTGCCCGACTCTGTCTCTGCCACAGATTCTGCGGCAAGGCAAGGAGAAGCAGCGAAGAGGTCAATTATAGCAAAAGATAAGCACCTGGCAAGATTTTGAGGAGAACTCTGAGAATGGGTTTGAAGCGAAATGGGAATTTTCTTAGTGTAATATGAAGATTGGAATGAAGAATCAGGCGGTTTCGGGTTTGAGAGAAGATTGAAGGGTTTGAAGGCAGGAAGATTTTTCTGGGTTGTGGGGTGGTTTTTGTAGAGTGGGAAGAAAGAAGGGAGAAGTATAGAAAGCGTATCCATCAAGAGATGAGGAAGGAAGCAAGAGTGACAAAGAAAGGATAAAAATGGACTCTTGTACGACGGATCAACTCCGTTTAATCCTGCTTGGAATGTTAAACGGTCGGAGTTGGCGCATCATCCCTTTATCCCCCCTTAAACTAATAATTAATAATATTTTAAAAATAAACTTTTCTTCTTTTTTTTTGTGGGTTGAACAAAGGGAAAATGACAGTAAAATACCATGTGAATTTCAAAAAGACAAATAAGGCACATGAATAAGCAAAATGACAAATAAAGCATTGGGTACTAATCTGGAATTTTGATTTTTGACCTAATGACCGAATTGCCCTTATTATGGTTGAAAACTAAAGAGATGGAGAAAGGGAGAAATCGCCTCCTCCCGGCAAAAGCAATCCCCCCACTCGGCGAAACTGAATCCCCTTACTTGGAAAAACCAATCCTCCCACTCGGTGAAACTAAATCTAAGCTCCTCCAATCGCCGAAAAAGGTTCTCTGAAATCACATTGTAGCCGTTGCAGGAGTAAAGTGTTGTCGGTGAAATTGGTAACCGTCCAAGAGTGGAGTGCAGTCATTTGAATATATGTAATGTATCTGCTGTCATATGGCTACTGGTTTTTGGTAAATACTGTTACTTGAATGGTACATTCCATTACACATGTAGTTAGTATGAAAGTTAATGGTTCAATGTTTACTTTGATGTACTTCAGGTACAGTCATTTGAATATATGTAATATATCTGCTGTTATATGGTTGCTGGTTTTTGGCAAATATTGTTTCGTGAATGGTGCATTACATTACACAAAGTAGTAATTCTCACTATGCAAGTTGTAAATACCACTATGTGTTTTGTAAAATTCAGCGTGAAATTGTAATGTTTTTTATAGAGAATTTACCCCGCCCCTCACAAAAGGTTGCAAAGCCCATTGAAGAAGTAGTAAATATCATTGTGAAAGTTGCTATTCCCAATATGTATTTTGTAAAATTCAGTGTGGAATTGTTTTGTTTTTGACAGAAATGTTGACCAGCCCCTCACAAAAGATTGCAAAACCCATTGAAAAAGTAGTAAATCTCACTGTGAAAGTTGTTATTCCCACTATGTGTTTTGTAAAATTCAGCGTGGAATTGTTTTGTTTTTGACAAAAAAATTGCCCACCCCCTCACAAAAGGTTGCAAAACCCATTGAAGAAGTAGTAAATCTCACTGTGAAAGTTGTTATTCCCATTATGTGTTTTGTAAAATTTAGCGTGGAATTGTTTTGTTTTTTACAGAAATATTGGCCAACCCCTCACAAAATGTTACAAATCCCATTGAAAATGTAGTAACACTTACTGTGAAAGTGTAAATCCCACTATGTGTTTTGTCAAATTCAACATGGAATTATATTTTTGTAGAGAAAATTTGCCCTGCCTCTCAAAACAGGTTGTCAAACCCCTCGAAGAAGTGGTCAAATTCACTTCGCGAGTTATAAATCTCGTTATACGTGTAGTAACATTCTAGGCAAATGATTTAACAATACTTGAAAATCAAGCAACTTTACATTTCCTGAAACTAGTTTGCAAATCCCCTTACATACAAATCCCCTTGCAAATCGGAGAACCTTTTTCGGTGACGGAGCTTGGATTTAGTTTCGTCGAGTGGGGCGGTTCGGTTTCGTTAAGTGGAGGGATTGGTTTCATCGAGTAGGGGGATTCGGTTTCGCTGAGGGGAGGGATTAGTTTCACCGAGTAGGTGGATTGGTTTCACCAAGTGGGGGTAGTTTCTCTTTCACCGAGTGGGGGGATTGCTTTCGCCGGGAGGAGGCCCTTTCTCCATCTCCTCAGTTTTCAAACATAATAAGGGCAATTCGGTCTTTAAGCCAAAAATCAAAATTCCAGATTGGTACCTGATGCTTTTTTTGTCATTTTGCTTATTCAGGTGCCTTATTTGTCTTTTTGAAATTCACATGGTATTTTACTATCATTTTCCCTTGAACAAAATTTCATTTTTATCCTTATATCAGTGTTTTTCTATTTGATCCCTCAGTATTATTTTCGAAAAAACTGGTAAATTTTCAGATGAAAAAGTGAAAATATACAGGAGAATCTATAAATCACTGATAACTATTTTTTTTTAACTTTTAATCACAATGACACGTAGATAAATTGGATGGCAACAGAAAAACGCTTGACAGATACATTGACTATATATATTTATACTATTTCTATGTGAGTGGTTGGCCAACAAAAAAGAAAAAAAAAATCTACGGATATGAATTGTGCCATGAATTATGCAATGAAATCCATAAACGGAAACAAGTCAGAAAATAATAAAACCCTAGTTGAACCCTTGAAGTAGTTCTTCAACATAGCCTCCAATCCACCCGTAAATCCCTCCTCTCTCTTGAGCAGAGAGGATCAGTCGGACTTCAACTGAATCAGCAATCACCCACTTCACTAGCTCACTCTGAACACTGGCCAGTGGCTGGCTACCTTGTCCTCTTCCAGTTCTTCGTGCAGGAACCATCAGCAGCGGCAGCGGTATCTCTTTTCATTGTTGGTTGTATCTGGCAGACTTGCTTGTGTACGGCTTGGCGTCCGATCTTTCTTCATCAGCGCAAAGTTTGCCGGCGTCGTGGGGTATGATATTTAGGTGTTTTCTTTTCGCAAATTTTCTTCTTCCGTTGGAAGCATCCAACGGTTTCAGGGTCTTCGGATGTTGGAAAACGCTTAGACTCTTTCTGAAATTGCTTGGAAACGCTCCGCTTACATGCTTTTATGGTCCGGCTTATGTAAAATTGTAAAGTTATTGTCTTTGAGATTTAGGGGTGCCGGGTATCTACTGACCCCTCAATCCGAAACAGAGCCCCGCTACTTCTTCCTTACAACTTCAAGTTTTCTCTGTTTGCAGTTAAAATGTATTTAAGTTCTTTTTTTCTTTTGGGTTTTTGTTCTGGGTTGGAAGAGAAAAGCAAATGACATAGCCCGGTAGTACACAGTAGAGTGAGGTGGTGCTGGAAGGCGAGCGAAGCCCGGCCGGCCGTTAAAACCCTTCTAACTTCGAAGGTGGTGTTCTGGCAACCATTAAAAATGAATTTAAAAAACTTTAATGTATAACCTCTTTCGAATATTTATTTCATACTGTAAAAGTATCATTAAAATTATAGTTTGATTTTTTCTTAAACACCTGTTAAATTGAAGACCAAGCTTATAATTTAGAGTGTAAGTTGGGTTTAAGAAAACCGACCTTATGGGGCTGAAAAATAAACATGCTGGCCCTCCCGACTGCTTATGTGTCTGTATATTTTGAAAACTCTTTCACTTAGTAGCGGTTCAATTCAAAACCGGTAATCCGGATAGTAGTCTAGTTTGTTTTGGATGTTAAACTAGGAGAGTTGAATCGTAGTGAACTAATCAAATCAGAATGAATTGGTGAAAACCGATAAAAACCGATATGAACCGGTAATGAAATAGTGTGGATGGTTATGTTGTTATTAGTCTTTTTTTTTTCATTTAACTCATAATATCTATCAGTCTCTATAAATTTAAATGAATTTTAATAATAATTTTGATATCAATAATTATTAATTTTAGTTAATAATAAATTATGAAGACTAAAATTCTTAATGTGATTAATGTTGTTATATTTTTTTATTTTTAATTAAATTAGATTATTTTAATATGACTGGTTGGATCTCAATTTGATTCCGATCCGACTAACTAATCTTTGAACCACTATCTTAATCGGTTTAGTATTTGGTCCAGTTTTTTTATTTCTTGCTTATTAAATTAATATCTTATCTATTTAATAAGCAAGAAATAAAAAAAATTAGGGAGGTTATGGGTTTTGTTTGGTTAGAGGGGAAGGGAGGGGAAATTTCTTGTTTGGTTTACAAGGAGAGGAGAGGGAAGAGAATTATAAATTGACAAATATGCCTTTATTTTTATTTAACTGATTTATTCTTTTATTACAATATTTATATCAAAATTATTATTTCCGAATTTATTAATTTCAAAAAACAAATTACTTCACTTATATGTGATAAAAAAAATTATGAAATAAAAGTATAATATATATATTAGAAAAGTGAATAGGAAAAAAAAACAAGATCTTAATTATATAATAATACCCTCCACATATTAGGAAATAAAAATATATATGATATTAATAGTATCATTTTATAATTATAATATATATTAATATATATAATTAATTAATATATTAACATATATGCATATTATATTTGTGTGTGTATATATAACTAAGCAACCGCGGAAGAGAATGTAAAGATAATCATGCCAAACCAAAAAAATATCAAGAGAACACTACTAGAATATTCAAAAAATAATATGAATATATTTATTAAGATTCTCATAATATTTTTCTCTTTCAAAAATCCTCAATTTAGAAGGGGAGGGGAGCACCTCCCCTCCTCCCAACTAAACACATCCTCCTATCCCCCCTCCCTTCCTCTAAAAAAAACCCCAACCAAACAAAGCCTCAGTCCTTCTCGCAGTCGCCCAGTCGCCGACGCAGAGAGCAGAGTCGCAGCACCGGCACGCAGCCACGCACCACGCAGCTTGCCTCTCCTTCCCTTGCGAGTTGCGACACCCGAGAGAGCAGAAGCAGAGCAGCAGCGGCAGCGCACCAGGCCACCAGCGCCTTCGGCCTTCACCTCTCCATCTCGCATCTCGCATCTCGCCTTTCCTTCCCCGTGCTTCACTGCTTCTTCTCCCCCTCGCCGTGCGCTCGTGCCCGTGGGTTGATTCTTGATTGTTAGTATTTTAGATTTAGATTTCCTGCTCATATATGTTACTTTAGTATTTTAGATTTAGATTTCCTGCTCATATATGTTACTTTTCTTTGTGTTAGATATATATATATGTAATCTGATGTAAATGTTAGATTGACCAGTACCTTTTTTGTGTTTGTTTGCTTCGCTTGCTGTAACAATCAATTGCATTCCTTCTTCATGTCGGGTGAGGAGAAAATCCACCTTGTCTCTTTCACTTAGTTTGTCTATTCCACTGTGATGGATGTTTAGGCCTGAGCCGTGACGGCCCGGCCTGGCCCGGCCCGGCCGTTTTCCCAGTGCCAGAGGTGGGGTGTATAGAGTAGTCTTTTCTTATTTGGAAGTAGGAAATCCAATTTCTACAACTTTTCAGATTTTTCATTTGTTTTCCACCTCATGCACAATGGTAGCCTAACTTTCTTTTTTCAGTTCTCATTATGAATTACGTCTTATCCCCAGCTTCTAGTCTAAATATATTTTTCTTTCCTATTGTCATTCATTCATTTTGTTTCTTTTTCTTTTCTTGTCGTTGTTTTCATAATCTTTGTAGCTTATTGTTGGGCATACGTTTGCTGCGCTTCTGCTTCACTGAAGAGTAGCAGCAGCAATGGAGGGCTTGAAGGTTTCAGATGCTAATCTAGTCGTATATGTTCATCCTTCAAAAAGTAACAAAGTTCATCAAGCGGTTCTCAATGAGCTCAGCACTTTGCTTTTCACGTAAGTTATCTCACCTCCCTTTGATTTTATAGGATTTATGAAAGCAGTTATGATTTTTTCTGTTTCAAGGACATTATTGCTGATAAAGTTTTAGCTGTTATATGTAGCTGCTAATTATTTTATTTTTACTAGGGTAGAAAGAGATTCACGGCAATGTTGGGTGCTGGCATTTTTACCCTGTTTTATCAACTCGTGATGAGAGAAGTGCAGAAAAAAGTTTGGTTTAATTTGATATGGGTTTCGTTTATATATTTGGAAATTGACAATTACAGGATTGCCAAACTCTGCGTGTTGTACACATGGGAGCACCATAAGTTCACTTTTGAGTTTTAATTTTAATTTTTTGGTATCTTGAAAATTTCGGGCCTCAATTATACCTGGTATACCAATGGGCTTACGTTGTTGTAATGCTATTTTCGTGTGCTGTCCTTGCAGGTTCAGTGAAATCTTTGATGGAGTTGTGTTAGCCTATGACGTCAACTTCCTTGAGAAATGTGCAAAAGTTCTTTCTGGAGTTCATCCTTATTTTGGTGTTACACTAAAGGCAAAGTTGTTACTTTTTTCCCCAAAGCCAAATATGCTTTTAGGTGATTCACTTATTGTGGTTTAAGAAACATGAATGTTAGTATTTTGTAGTTACTTGATCGTATCAAGCTATAAATAATGAAATTAATCTTCATATTTTTCTGTTTCATATATTTATTATGTTCTTATTTTTCCAGAGTTTAATCACATCTTTAAGTGTTTTTTGGACCCCTATGTTTCCGTTGCTAATTTAACCAATCGATTGTTTCTTTCAGAAGCGAAGGTGGTAAAGCTTACGCAAGAATCCATTCATGCCATTGTGCTTGGCTTTTCTTCTGCAATAATAGCTGACAAGGACATTAGGGAAGAGTTCACATACAGAAATGCGAGTCCCTGAACATGATACTCTAAAATATCTTTCTGTCTTTCCTCCTTAATGTTATGATTGTGATTTGATTAATGATGTTGACATGCTGTTTATGTTTCTAATAGAAACATGGCCAAGGTAGGTACATAAGCAGATTGCACAAGCGGCATGTGATAAAGGTTGGAACCATGATACGCTTTGAAGTCAAGAGGTGATAATGCTGATGCTACCTAAAATGAGATTGTGGTCAATGCATTTCTATTTTCCATCAGAATCCAATTCATTGTAGTGTGCTACACATTTTTGTGTCTTTGTCTCCATTAGGAAGTAAAGGCTTTGCAAATCATCATAACTGAAATAATTGGAATTGATTTTTTCAGTCTTGATGTTAGCTGTTTGTGTTTAAGCCTTCCTGATTGCTTTTTAGGCATTCTGTGCCCGGCATCCTGAATAGAGCATAATGAATGTTAGTGGAACTTAAGGAATTTAATGAGTTATAGATAATATGATGTGCACGAATTAAGTGATTGTAATTTTGTCTATGTTGTGAAAAAGTTATTCATCTTTTTCTGATGTTTATGTGCTGACATTTGTCGTTGGGGATTGAGTCAATAACATTTTTCCCTTATTGGCATCACTGATTGAGTATTTTCATATGTTTATTTGTTTCTAAGACCCTTTGATGTAGTGATCCAACAATGAACCATGAAAATGAAAACAATTTGTCATGGTCTGAGAAAGTGGGTAGCTATTTAATAATTTCTAAGCATGATTGAACTATAACAGAGTGGTGGTAGTTATTCGGTAAATTAATTTATTACTCTTAATAAAAAATTTACAACTTAGCAGATTTCAATTTTCTTAAAATGAGTTAGAAAGTGAGTTGACCTCACTGTATGATCTAAAAAGTAGAATGAAATATACATTTTGAATTTTTTTTTAGATTTATATATTTTCAGTTGGTCTGGCAAATATTTCTTGTAACCTTGGTCACTCATTAGTTGATCAGCAACTGGTAAGAATAACGTTTCATGCACGTCCTAGATATTTTCATATTTTTCTCGCGGAGGTCTCCTTGAAGATGCTTGATATGTCTGCTGCTATTGCAACTTCGTGACATGATTTGCTGTTGTTCATTACATTTGTTCTCTAGCTTCCTGAATTTCAGATATTAGATCATACATATGGTTATGTATTTCTTAAATGTGTCCAAGTTTCACCTGGCAAATTACTCATCACATGACTCCCATCAATGATTCGACTCTGCAGCTTTGATGAGGAAATACTTCATGTTTTTGGATCCCTGAAGCTAGATACCACAGGCAGCATTCATTGGTTAGATAAGAACTTGGAAGATGTTCCCCAAAGTGACAGGTTCCTATTCCCCCACTCACTTCAACTCATTTTTGGACTAATAATATTACTGGCATAGGGGATATTTTTGGACATGACTCTAGCATAATCTAATACAGAAGTGCAAAGAAGAAGAGAGAAAATGAGGGAGAATCGCTAATTTTTGAGCAAAATGCTATGGTTGAGGAACCAATTTTCTTGGACAATGCACACGCGAAAAAGCCAAAGAAACAAAGAATTAAAGAGGAATCCTGAAGTTGAAAGTAGCAGGGGAACTCTCTCTTGTATGTATTTTGTTTTCCCAGGTAACTTCTCTTCTTTCACAAAGAAATTACACAACTGAAATTATGAAGAGAAGCAAGACTTTAAAAAAATCATCTAACTTTATTGTTTTGGACACATGCCAGACTGCATTACCAGGAAACGGTTTATTTGTTGTTTTTAATTTAATAATTTAATTTCTAGAATTGAACTTTTTAGTTATGCTTAAACACAGATCTGGATCCTCTACTCATCCTTCCTCTCATTTTCTTCTCATCCCATCTTCATCTTTAGATTAAATTTGAACGGTTGAAATTTAATATCTTATAAAATTATATTACAATATCCGAGAGATTATATTTTAGACTGTTAAAATTTGATCTGGATATTTAAGTATAGACTGTGTGACACTAGAAAAATTAGTTTTATAAAATAATGAAGCTTAGCTGTTCATTTTTCAATCCAACAGTGGGAATGAGAGAAGGAGGAAAATGGATGAGGAGAGAATCCAAATCTTTTTAAATGCATGGTAAACCTATAAATAAATATATAATTTTATATCTTAGTCGCTTGTGTTTGATTATTTGATTGCTGGGTCTTTCTTGCAGAGGGCTTTCACATTATTTTGCAGCTTGGCAACTGTCTAATGCCCAAGAAACAGCAGCTTCATGTATCACTAGAAAACATGAAAAGAGAAGGGAAAGAGGCCAAGAAATCTTAACAATACCTTGAGTTAGTTTTGGTCTTAGACACAAACAGATTTATTTACAAGCATCAAAACTCAAATATGTTAAACCTTGTAACCCATATTCGGCTTTAATTTAAATCCAAGTTTGTATGTCCTATTGAGTGCTGCCATTTTATTTATTTATATATCTGTCTCCGAATAGAGGCAGCGTCTTACTTTTGCTTTCTTGATTCGAATCATTCTGGATTATCACTCACAACTAGAATACATAAAAATGATTAATAACAACGCATGGTGGCCAGTCTTATTGATGGAACAGTGTGGATATTGTAACCATTTTTATGGGATATCCACATGCAAGGATAAATACAGCTTGCTGTCCCAATAGGACGCTTAGGTTCTGAATTGATGATCGAGGTTGTTTGACACTCCCTCTTATCCAAAACGAGTTACTTTCAATCACCTCACTGAAACCAAAGACTGGTTAGCTCATTAAATCTGTCTTGAATTGAAAGAATTTTTTTAACTCTGCCTCTTCAAATGTATCTCACCTTTCTCATCTTTCTTTATATTCACTGTGTACTGCCAATAAGTGAGTAAAATTTGAAAAATGTACTCTCTTTTTTTTTTTTTATAAAATCTAAATAATTGAATTTTATGGTTTAAAAAAAATTGTTAAAATTAGTTAAAAGTACCACATACTTAGAAAATATTTTTTTGTTTAAATATGTTTTTATTTATAAATGGGTAGATGAAAATGAAGTGGGGAAAAAACACAGAATGTATGGGAAAGGGATGGAGAGAGAGAGAGAATATTAATTAAAAATGAAATAAATAAAAATATATTTAATGTTTAGACCTTTTCCTCTTATAAAAATGTGCTTGAAGAGCACCACATCATTTGCTCTGACAAATGAAAATACATCACATCAATAAATCAAATTTCACGTGCAAGCTTATCTGTATTTTTCTTTCAAAAATTTTAGTTTCCATCTTTTTGCCTCGCTTCTCTCCCCTCCGTCATGTTTTCCTCTTCGTCTTTTTCTTTTTCAAATCCGCTCTCCTTGTTAACAATTTTTCCTTCGCTCCAACCTTATTCACCAGATGCAGAGCGGCGTCCTTTCCTCCTTTAGCCCAACAGAAAATAAAAACAACAAACCACACATAAATTTCAGACAGGAGATTCAGATTCAAGAAGATCAATTTTTCCCTCATGACTTTAGATCTGATCGAAGGGAAAATGATGGTTACGAGTTGAAGGAGGGAGACATTGGTGTACAAGAAGGAGCGAATGATGGAAGGGTCGGAATCTTCGAAGCGGAAGAAGCGAACTCGAGTGAGTCAATGACGGCGGGGATCGGAGGAGGTAGGGCGGGGGGGAGTGACGATGGGAGGAGTTGGAGAGTGAAAAGCAGGTGACGCGAGGTAGGGAGGAGAGGCAAGACGAGAGAGTATAAATAAAGAGGTGAGGGAGATGAAGGAAGAGAAGCGGAAAACCGCAGCATACTTTAGAATCAGTGATCATTTTGAGAAACTACAATCCGTTTTGATTGTGTGAACTGTGAACTGTGAGGCCATGACGCATACAGCGAGCTGAAATCAAGACGATCAATTCTTGCAAAAAAAAAAATAATAATAATTAAACAAATAAACATTGACTATCAAGACAATCAGACATAGTTCATCATTTTTTGGTGTGAAAATGAATAAACGATTCATTTTAAATTACTTTTGGTTGTACGATCAATCTAAACATGATTCCTTTCATTAAAGAAAAATTCGTACATACATCTTTATATATTGAACAGATTTTTTGGTTAAAAAAAAAACAAGAACGGATGTCTAGATCCTTCAAATTTAGCTTTTCACATTTAGTACGAAAGTCGAGACAGCTTTTGTGAGAAAGTGGAATTGTTAGCTTTCACTGAACGTGCATTTGAAATGTTGCTCAAACATGCTTAAGATATATTGGATCTGTTTAGAACAGTTTATAAATAACTTGTAAACTGTTTTTTAATAATAATTTATAAAATATAAGACAAATATATAAGAAGAGTTTTGTCTCAACTTACGTGAAACGCGTTTATAAAGAATTTCCACTGTTATACTAAACGAGTTATTGTTGGGCAGAGAAGAGAGGTGTTTCATTTAAACCATGTTCCATTTAAGCCAAATATGTACTTAGTGCGTTTGGTGGGCTATAATAACTCTTCCAATGGAAATTAGAAACCTCGGTTTCATCAAACACGTAAAAACATCTTTCATTAGTAACAAGGGCGTGGTTGAATTGGCAAGAGATATATCTAGCTTAACCATTGATTTTGTATCTGAGTAAGGGGAATGCAGCTGTGTTAAAACGTGTTAGGAGAGGTTGCCGCGCAAAAAGTTCCACAACTAGATTAGTCAATTGCTTGGGTAATGAATCTAGAAAAAAATGTTGAATACCAGTATTATTAAGGATTGAAAGAAAAAAAAAAAGGAGTCTTTCATCAAGATAACTAAGGAAATGTAACTTCGTTTTAAATTCATATTGTCAAACGTCAAGGACAAAAAAAAAATTACTCTTTATTGGTTAAGATTAATAATTATCTCTCTTTTCATAGAGAATATTTGTCTCTTTAAATTAGTTGTTTTCTCAATTATTATGTTAAAATATTTTTATTTTATTATTATAATCCAGACAAAACGTAAAAATTGGTTTCATGAAAGAGTCATTTCTCTTTCCTATTCAGTGTGATTTAAAATCGGTTAGACGACATTTTTGCTTGGGAAGTTTTCACAAAATTAAAGAGTCATGGCTAGTATCTAGAATTTTTTTTTTTTTTTTGGGAACAATGTCATCCTAAAAATTGTAAAAACATAGCAATCTCGTCTTGCCCTAACAACTCAAACTGTCAACCGTTAGTTGACTCAATTACTGCTAAGCTGGCTTTGACATGTAGAATATTATCCCACATGTTATGCTACCTAATAAGTCATGTCGTCATCATCATCCTCACTGAACAAAAAAAAAAAAGAAGAAGTAAGAATCAGATTGAACGCATCGTAGCAGATGATATCGAGCCGATCTTCAACTGCACCCGCTTGTTTTTCTTGTTTACCTTCCCCTTCATCTCCCTCCTCCTTTTCACAGCGTCCGTTCACAGAGGCCAAACGGTTTCCAAGCTCTTTCGTTGAAAAGTGCAAGAAAATCCCACCGCCAAACCAACCGATTGTTAAATCTTGTTATTCAATTTTTGAGCAAGTAACACCATGGAAACACCCAAATGGTACTCTGTTAGGCATGATTTATCATTTACCATTTAACAAGTAACATTAAAACGTACTCTCAGTGGCGGAAATAAGCTCACCGGAGAGTAAATGTTTGAATGGGATGGCAAATGGAATTAATTTTATATATGGTCACCAGAAATTGCAAAAACAAGAGTGAGAATCTCCTAATAACTTCTCAGTTGCAAAAAAGAAAACAAGAGGGAAAAAAAAAAGGCGGACCCCAAGCTTCTTCCCAAATGCCCTTAACCAATCTCTTAAAAAAAAAAAAAAAAAAACCAATCTGGAAGAAAACAGAGAACACCGATCGAAAGCCGGGGAAGATGAACAATGAACAAAAAAATTAACAATTAACAATTGCCCAAAGCCAGATCAATAGAACACAAAGCTTAATCAACATCCTCAGCAAACAAAAAGGAGACGGTAGGAGTCAATGGAAGAATAACGGGAAATTTTCTGCAAAATGTTTCAGAACAAGAACGAGAAGGCTGAGAAGGCAAGAGGGAGAGTGGTGATGATCGAGATCTTTAATGCAGGAGGAAGAGTGGCGTTGGCTTAGATGATGGTTGACCGTTAGAGTCTGTTAGGACAGGTTGACATTATTACATTTTCATAACCTCAAGGTAACCTTACTCCAAAAAAAAAAAAAAATTCCGAAAATCCATAGCTTTCCGGGATAAAAAAGCTCTTTAACCCATTTAAAATAGAAAACTTCAACTCAGATTATGCGCGCGCGCACATTTATACAACCTTAAACGCTTTGGTTACACACACACACACACATATATATATATATATATATATATTTGAATTAAGAGATTGGTAATAGAACCCATTTGAAACAAGGAGGCATCAGCAAGTGGGGTGAGGAAAGTGATCATAACTATAGACCAGCTACAAAATCTCTCTCATTTTAACGGTAAGCTTTTTAACTACATGTCAGTAAATCAATTAAATGAAATAATAATGACGAAGTAAGTGGAAAAGAAACATAATTTATGGTTAGGAAAAATTCCAGAGCAAAAATCCTGAAGTTAGTATTTTTTTTTAATTTAGGCACCTAACACTTCAAAATGATGAAGAAGGAGGTAAATCCAAATTGAAAGTTTGAAATTCAAAGGAAATGACAAAATGCCCCATTTTAATTATTTATACGTTGGAATCCATAAATAGGAAATCAGATAAATGAAATATTAAAACTGTAATACATAACTACCTGAATGCAATAGCAAGATGTGCAGAGGAAAGCCTCAAGGTACTTATTTTAATGGTGGACCAGCTAGAACACAAAGTAGGTGAAATGCGTATAAATGAATTCCACTTTGTTAAAAAAGACCCCTGGGAAGAGGCACTCTGATCGCAAAGCCTTGAGTCGAGTTAATCAGTTAATCAGATACTTGGTTATAGGATTCGAAAAAACCGTCGCATATCGGTCGCCCAAAGGGTTATTAAAAATAAGAAGATATGCTGAGGGGAAGGGTGAGAAGTCCTTAGGAAGGAGGAATGTGAGATTAAATGAAAAGAAATCTAAGCACAAATGATATGTAGGACTGTAGCAGGAGAAACAAAGTTTTTTTTAATTGAAGGATCTAAAACTGAAAATACAAGAATTTTAGGTAAATCGACATTACACACACACACACACACACACACACACACACACACAATATAGAGTAGTCTAAAGTAACTGGAATTATAGCTTATTATACTGACTTGTTTCCTTAAACATAAGCGTGCAGAGTCTAAAGTAAGGGGCGTTATAGTTTATTATAATTGACTGACTTGCTTCCTTAAACACATGGGCTACAAGCTGGCGCAACCCAGTATTTTGGGTAGTTGATTTGCAAAGAGAGCCTAAACAAAGACTGGTACAGTCAGTTGCATATTTTTCCCTCGTCAGCGATACACACACACACACATAAATATATATATATATATATATATATATATGATTAGAAGTGATAGCACCAAAGAGATGAGGGGGAACAAATGCTTCTTTAATCTGACAATTCTATAAGCCATGACGGATCAGTAGTGTATTGTTTTTTTTTTTTTTTGGGGTGAAAAGTAATGTATTTTAATCTGAAGAATCTTGTTGGCATCTCCATTCCTTTTTATAAAAGACGCTTTTTTGGGTATCACCTTTTTTTTTTTTATAAGAGATATTTAGAGGTTGTTTTAAATTTTTTTTTTGTTAATTTTTTATTACACTCCAATTTAATTACTCATATTACTCAAACTATCATATTGTATTTAATTCCCTCGGAAGGAAAGTTTATGATGTTAGGTGCCCATAACAAAAGGTAGATTTATACCTTAACCCTTTAATTTTTCTTTAAAATCTGAGATCTGTAGGCAATTGCTCCTATATTTTCTTGGTCAACTATATATTATATATAATTGCTTAGAAGTGATAAGGTGTGACAGATCAGTAGCTAGTGTATTTACATGTGAAGAAACTTGTTGGCATCTTCGGCACCGAATCACATCGTATTATCGAGTGCCCATGGCAAAACATTTCATGGGTAGATCTGTACCTTAACCTTCAAATTTTTTTTTTTTTTTAATCTGAGATCTATATGTAGTTGCTCCTATGTTTTCTTGTTCAACTATATAATTGCTTAGAAGTGATAAGGTAGAAATGCGACAGATCAGTAGTTAGTGTATTTACGTCTGAAGAAACTTGTTGGCATCTTCGGCACCGAATTACATCGTATTATTAAAGCATGTAATACATTAATTAAAGAATGAACATGTGCGTTGATAAAATAGTAAACTGAACAATTGAGAAAAATATTGAGCGACGAACAGTATGAAAAGAGACATAAGCTCGAGACGCCAAGGTTTACCACAAGTAACACTATATATATAAGCTCATCAAGAACCAGATGACGAAAGCCTGAAGGTAGAAGCTTAATTATCGGCGACAAATAGAGAGTGATTTCGCAGAGACAATACAATGAATCACCCACGGCATGACCACCCAATGAGTTTGAAACGTCACAAAGCAAACCCATTTGAGTGCAGCGGATGCAAAGAACTAGGGTTTGGCCCCAGGTACCAATGTTCAAAGAATTGTCACTTCGTCCTTCACGAGGACTGTTTCAACGCTCGCCCTACGGACCCACCCAGAATCCATTCATTAATGGGTAGCAGCAAATTCCCAGTTTCTTTGGGAACCTCCTGGGGGAGCGAACCGCCGGTTGTGTCGTGCTTGTGGGATGGACGTATGAGGTTTCATGTATCATGATCAATCCATACACAAGTTTCACTTGCACCCTGTTGCGTGAACCTTAAGATCACCGTGTGTGATCGATATACGTAGTATATAGACATATATCAGTTATATAACTTTTCCCTCGTCAACTATATACATATATATATATATATATATATATCAATTAAGAAGTGCTGGCATATAATTTGATTAGAAATGATCGCTCTAAAGAGATGCTAGGTAACAAATGCTTCTTTAATCTAACATTGCCCTCACCTACATGGGAATGTGTTTGGGTGATCATCATATTTACACCGTCCAAATCTTATTTGAACGGTCTAGATTTAATTTTTTTAAATAATTATTTTAATGAGCATAGAATCTAAGATAAAGGTAATCTTTTAACTATCTCTTAAGTATTTTTTTTAAAAAAATAATTTTTTATTTAAAAATAATTAATTCAAAATTTTTAAATATAGATCACTCAAATCAAATATAGATAGTTCAGATTTGATATGCCTAAAGGATTCATCACCTTGATGAGTACTCAAACTGGTTCCCACCTTACTTGACAAGATATATATATATATATATATATATATTTGTATATAAGTTTAATATCATTTTTAGTCCTAAAAATTTGAACTTGTTTTGGTTTTAGTTCCAAAAAATTTAGATAGATTAAAGTCAAGTCAAATTTCATAGTCTTGTATCGATCAATGATTATTTGAATTGATTAAGTTCCTAAAGTTTTATAAACAATTGGTCCTTATGATTTGAACAAGAAGTAAAACTATTAAAATTAAGCAATAAAATTGTAACTTTTTTATTTATTTAAAGGATATATAATGATTTAGGAGAAAGGCTCTATATTTTAAATTTTTTTTTCCATATTAATGAAATATCTGCCAAAAAATAATAAATGAATATCACATAAAATATCTCATTAAAATAATTGTTATATATATTATATTTCGAAGTTGATTAAGTAATATTATGTGGCAGGTAGTAAATAATAACTAGAAAATTTTTAAGATTTTTAAAAATTGAGATGAGTTTATGAAGTTATTTAGATTATCTATAGTTAACTAGATTTTAATATTTAGATTTTTTTAAAATAAGTAAATTTAAAATTTATTTTTATAAAATAAATAAAATATCTTTTAATAAGTAATAACTTAATGAGAAAGCTAAACATAGATTATCTTTCTTTCATTCGTCTATGTCCTACACGCTGCCTCTTTTTTCTTTTTAACTAATTTTTCATTCTCCCGTAGTCATTCCCATTCATAGATCATTCCCGTCTATGTGTGTGTACGTACACACACACACACACACACACAGAGCCAAGCTCAATGTATTTTCAATTAATTTACCTGATTGTTATTTTTAAATTAGGGAAGCAGCACTAATGGCTTAGGGTTATAAGCGGATCAAATCAGTGGCCTCCCACTTCGAAGGTAGTATTAACAGTACGGGATTACAAACGAATCAAGCCCATAATCTCCCACTTAGGAAACAGTAACACTAATGGCTTGAGGTGAAGTGGATTGAATCGGCGACCTCTCGTTAAAGAGAGCTTTCATAATATTAGGCTACAAACTCATAAAAGAAATCTATTTATAATTACAATTGACCGACTTATTTCTTTTAACTATTGCTTTTCCTACTAAACCCACACTTGGGTGGCTAATAAATCAATTAATTATAAAGTCACTTTCTTGCGCTGATTAAAAACATGCATCAAGTTACATCAACCTTGCCTGTTTGTATTTTATATGGAAAATCAATTATATTATTGACCAAACCATGGTTTTCTTTAAAACATCCAGACAAACCAGCTTAACAAAATCATTTTACAAATCATAATTATGAATCAATTTTATTTAAAATATAGTCTTCTCAGGACTAATGCAAACAGGTCCTAGCATAAGAGCTGACACAATGACCGCTATATATCAATTATATTTGTATATATATATTCTCAGGAAATTACTCATATATAAATCTCAGATAAGAAAACTAAATACAGATAGGTTTTAAAATTTTCATATTTTAAAAGTTGAATTTGCATATTTACAAGTCAAATTGCGTTATTTGTAAATGAAATTTGCAAGAAATTGGATTTCTTAAAACCAGTTGGCATTTAATGTCTTTTAATCTGAGAATCGTGAATGATTTTTCCTACATTTTCTTCGTCGTCGATGTATATCAATTAAGTAGTGGTAGGTAACAAATAGAAAGTAATTGAGGAGGGACAATGAGCCCCCCATGGCATGAACACCCAATGAGGCTGGAACGAGACGAAGCAGACCCATTTCAATGCGTGGATGCAAAAAACTAGGGTTTGGCCCTAGGTACCAGTGTGAAATGAATTGTTCCTTTGTCCTACACGAGGACTGTTTCAAGGCTCGCCCTACGGACCAATCCAGAATCCATCCATTCACGGAGCGACGCTTGCGGGAGGGACCTTAAGGGGTTCGTGTATCATGATCAATGCAAAAACAAGCTTGACTGGCACCCTTGTTGCATGAACCTCAAGAGCACCATGTCTGATCCCTATAACAGGATGACTATGATTCTTAAGGACAAAATGCCCTCCAAGTGGGTGAAATGTGAGAAGAAGGATTTACAAGTACAGAGCAAAGGGCCGTTCAGAGGGTGGTCATACGCGTCTTCTTGCTGAAACTATTGTTACCATGTCTATTGTGTGAAGAAATTGATTCTGGATAACTGGGAAAGTGGCTATTTCAATGTTGGTTCCTCTTTTTTTTTCTTCGTCTCCAGGAGGAAGAAATTTGTCCATAGATGAGACTGCAACTCAAGCTTGATCACATCAGCCAAAAGTTTTTTGGCCTTGGCAAGAAGAGGCTCGTCGAGATCATCTTTACCTCGTGGGTTGATCAACATGGCCAAAATAGGTTTCAGCGTTATAATATCAGTTACTATTTGGAAATCCAACTCTACTGTTCACTGCTCTCCCTGAAAAGTTACTGGATTAAAGGAAACAGACACCGTTCCAGTATATGATATATATAATTACGCAACGGTATTTTCATATTGCTCGTAATCCTTGAGTTTTGTTTGTATTATGTGTGACGAACTTGTGTTACCTGATGATTGATTCCAGTCTCTGCCAGTTGGCTTCGTGTTCTCTTGGCAATTGGTTGCACTGTTTTTGCTGATAAAACTTTCTTTCACTTTGTTTTCTTTTACGGGATCCTCCAGCCTTTAAGTTTTAGGTTCAAGTCCGGATTGATTTCTTTTTGAATTTGATTTTTATGTGTAAAAGAACATTCTAGGTTTCGAATGTGAGGCTTTAAGAAGTATTGATCTGTATATATGTAAATCCAACTCTGGCCGTGAAAAAACTATCTGGACACGAGGTTGCAAATTAGAACTCATAAGATTACGGCATATCATGAAAAAGATATAATAACTTCATATAATAAATTTCTAATGGATGATTTCGATGGATTTTTAATGAAAAAGACTTAGATATTTAGTTCTTATATTTTGTCCTCATGGCATGTGGATTTTTTTATGGATTATTTATTCTTTAACAAATACTATTATTAGCGCTTTGAAATTCTCTTCATCTAATGGTCAAAAAAAATTCTCTTGATCTAATTTAATTGGATAAAAATATTTTATATATAAAATTAAATATCTAAGTTATCTTTATTTTGAAAGTGATGGAAATAGAGAGAACAACCGTTGATCTCTTGGCTTCATGATCCAATACCACACGCAAGTAGAATCACTACGACTTATCTAGCTTTTTTGTTTTTTTTTTTGGGGGGGGGGGGGGGGGGAACGAAGAAGAATCACTAGGACCCAACGTATGCTACACGCGGTAGGTACACGGCTGCATTAAAGACAGGGAGATAAGAGTTTCTAGATGTAAAGAACCCGATGATGCGTTGGCAAAAAGGAAAAAAAGCGCCCCCCTCCGCCCCGGCGGGGATTCTTTAGGGCGGTGGGAGCGAGCGTTTTTCTCAAAAGTTGGATAAGTATCCTTCACGGAATCTTCTTTTTTATAATGATGTTTGTCATTTTTCTGTTTTTTTTTTTTGGGTCTTTAATGGTGATGTTTTTGGTTTTTTCGGCAATAATCAGATTTGAGGGCTTCAATGACGACCAATCTCACAACGACTTCGATTCGCGCTTTTTGGAGTTGGATTTTAATAATAATGGTCCTGCTCCCTGATAATGAAATTTTAGTAGTTTTGAATTTCTAGGGAGCCTTTTTTTCTCATATATGGGTATTATATACGTTATTTTTAAAGAGAATAACCTCTCCCACTTTTTCATCTATTGGTCATGATATGAGTTTTAAAAATAATAAATAAATAAATAAATATTATTTTCTTTTTTGGGCTCTAATGCGCCCAAATCAATCACAGGTGAATCTTCATAAAACCCTCCGTTTTCCAATTGAATTAGTTTTGTAAATATGGTATACAAGGCAAGTAGTAAGAGAAGTTTTTCTTTTCAATTTACATGAAATTATTTTTTTTTAAGTGATTCCCCTGAATGGATTTACTCTCTACAAACTCCCTTTTCAATCTCATATATTTAAGTGCTGTAGACCACGGGCACATGATGGCTCTGCTTGAGTGTTCTTGTACCATTAATGCTTTTCCTGCGCCAGTACAAAACAATTGATCTCTTGATGATTTGTTCGTACATTGATTTAGACATCCTAAATTTACTTAAGAGTTGAAGAATTTAGGTTTATACTGTGGGTTTGTTTAGACTTAAATTTGTAATATGTTAATGGCAAAATCAAAACGACACGGTATAAGAGTAATTATGCAATTCTCTTTTTTGAGTAATTATGCAATTCATATCTTCTTTTCTAAAGAGCAGAACTTGAAGCAAGTGAATAGAACCTTGTTTTTTATTGCTATGTGAGTTAAAGGTGTAATTAATTTATTTATCGATATTCTTTAACTTTAACAATATTATAGAGATATAATTCAACATATACTATGATTATCTTAGATACATTAATTTAAAGTGTTATGGTAGGAAAATGATTTTTTGCTGTTAAAGTGATATATCGACAAAAGGAAGATTTATTTACAAGCATGAAAACTCAAATTTGTTGAACCTTGTAATATCCTTGTTCGGCATTAATTTAAAACCAAGACTTGTATATCCTATTGATTGCTGCCATTTTATTTATTTACATATCTATCTCCCAATAGACGCAGCATCTTGCTTCTGCTTTCTTGAAGAAAATCATTCTGGATTATCACTCACAACTGGGATGTCTTAAAATGATGATTAACAAGGCATGGTGACCTGTGCTATTGATGGTACTGTGTGGGTATTGTGACCATTTTTATGCCATATCCACCTGCAAAGATAAATACAGCTTGTTTCCCTAATGGGACACTTGGTCTTTGAATTTATGATTCTCGACTCTCGAGGTTGTTTGTGATATGTGCATGAGCACCAGTTGGATCATATAGATCACAGCACAGTTTTGAATCAGTGATCATTCTGAGAAAGTTAAATCTGTTTTTGATTGTGTGAACTGTGTGAAGCCATAATTCATACAGCTAGCTGAGACAGTAAAAATTAGTCGTCTCGAGTCCTTCAGAGTATTTTTAATTGAACAATCTAAAACTGAAAATATGAGAATTTTAAGTAAATTTTTCTATGAATGATTTTGTTCACACAATAAGTTAATTGATCGATAGTATACTTACTCAGTAGTGTTTTGTATTTTTCAATATCTTCATTTGATATGTTTATATGTTATTGAGCTTTACAATTATTCTAATTTATTTGCTATCAATTAAAAGAAGGGAAAAAGACATGAAAAAATGACAGTTAAATGATGAAATCGTCAAATGGTCATCCAAATAAGCGAAGTTTTAGTTTAGTAATAGGTGACCAAATTGGGATTTGCAAATTTGTTGGAATGACCAAACACCAAATATCCTTGCTAGAGCTCTAGGGTCCTTGGTCATTAGAGCTCCAGCCTCTGGCAGCTGGTAACTATTGCTTTGAAAATTTTTTTAAGTCTAGTAATGCGATTAATAAGTATTTTTAATACTTTTAACAAATTTATTACAGCAGTTAATAACTGATTTTCTAGGAAATTCAAAAAGTGACTTTTTATAAACTTATTCATAGCATTACAGAACTTACTAATTGCTATAAAATGGATCGCTTTGGGATCGGATGGTTACCGCGTTTGACACCCAACCATAAAGATCCCACCAGTTTGATCCACTAGCTTGGTATGATGGAATTAAAAAAAAAAAAAAGAAAGATATTGAATAAAATGAAAAAGATATAATTTTATAACAATTTTTTTTGGGGTGAAATATATGCTTTTCAGAACATGTTCAAATAATAAGGGGGGGATGGAACATAGATAAAATTTGAATTATATTTTGATATAAAAAGGGCAGGAATATTTTGGATCTGACACATTTTCTTATATATTAGTTATTCATCAGTGAGGAATTGTAGCGAATTATCAATTTTAAATCATATGTTGAATTTTTTCTTTGCCAGGACCATAATTTGATATTATTTTTAAAAAAATTATATATCAATAATAATTGGATAACCGAAATATATATATATATATATATATGTACACAAATAAAAAACGTGCTCCTAAAATTTTGTCTTTGATTCGTGTGTTTATACGTATTAAAATTTCTTCAATTCACACATGAACAGATATTCCTCCAAAGCAACAAATAAAATTTTATACGATCATTTTCATCCCACAAGGAGACAAAGGGATAGGAGAGCAGAGCAAAATTCTTGAACGTCAGCCAAAGTTTAAAATATATTGATATAACAAAAAGGGGGAAAAAAGAGTATATTAAAAAATTACGAAAGAAGAAAAAAGGGATTAGGAATCTTTTTATGTTTCACACATTTCTTTCATACATTATATAATTATATATCATATAGCATCTAAAGTAAGCAATATATTATTTATCAGTTATGAAACATTGATAAGAAAATAATAACTAAAAAAACTTTTAAAATTTTAAAAAATTGAGATCAGTTATAAAATTAGTTACATATCATCTGTCCTTGATCAATTTACTTTGACTATTCTTCCCTCCCTTAATTTCTATCACCGCCTCCCATCACCTCATATACATCCAAATCCCTTTCCTCCTTGTATCTTCTGCTTTTCTCCGAAACATCCGATCCGCGTAAAAAATTTATAGTTGACTGACTTGTTTCTTTTAACTGTGGCTTTTCCCACTAAACTAATCACATTTGGGTGGCTAATAAATGAATTAATTATAAAGTCACTTTCTTTCGTTGATTGAAACCTTGCGTCAAGTGATCAACCTTCATTCTCGAAGATTTGCCCGTTTGGATTTTCTGTCAAAAATCAATTATTATTGGCAAACTCATGGTTTTCGTCAAAACAAAATCGAACACTCCTTAAAATGTCAAGATCAACTTTTAGCCTGAAATTTCATACCAGCTTCTGTTCCCAAAATCATAATTATAAATCAATTTTAATTAAAGTATATCTTTCTCATCGCTTATCCAACTAGGTCCATATATAATAATAATATAACATAAGACCTGACACAAACACGACTACATATCAATTATATACGTATTTGGAAATATCACTCATAAATCCCAAGTCGGAAAATTGAATACAAATATGTTTCAAAAATTTCATACTTTACATATTTACTATTTGAATCACGTCATTTATAAATAAATTTGTAAGAAATTGAATTTCTTAAAACCTGTTGTAATTAATATTTTCATCCGAGACTCAAGGACTGTTTTTCCTATATATTCTTCGTCATCCACATCTATACCTATATATGCCAATTAACTAAGCAGAGGTCTATAATTGATTCCAAGTGATAGCGCCCAAGAGATGATAGGCGACAAATGTTTCTTTAATATCTCACAATGCTCTCAGCCATGACAGACCAATACTGTATTCATATATGCGGAGAAACTTACAGGCACCTTCGGCACCAAATTATAGCGTATTTTTAAGGCATACTATGCATTAATAAAATAATGAATATATATGTATATGTTCCTTGATCAAATAGTAAACTGAAAATTCGAGGAAAGTACTGAGCAGGAACAGTATGAAAGAGAGACTATCTCAGGAAGCCAAGGTTGACAAGAAATAACACCATATATATAAGCTCATCGATCAAGAACCAAATGTAAGTATCAACGTAGAAGCTTATCATCAAATAGAAAGTGATTTCGTAGAGACAATGAATCACCCATGGCATGAACACCCAATGAGGCTGGAACGAGACGAAGCAGACTGACAAACTCAATTATTTTTATATATTTTGATATCTTTTATATGGGTTTTTGTCAACTTAATTAGTCTTTTTGACCTTAATTGATTGGTAATTGATTTTAATATTTTATTTTGAATTATTATTTTATAGGGGCAAAATTGTCATATTTTGGTTTAATTGTGACTAATTGATTTTTGAGGACAATTAATGCTACCTTATCCTTGAATTTTGCTTGCAGGGTTTTGGAAGAAATAAAAATGAAATAAATAAATTAATTAAAAAAAGGAAAAAAAATATATAATTAAAAAGAAAGGGGCAAAACGTTGCGTTTTGCCCCACCCCACTAATAACCTAACATCATATTATTCTTCATCAGCAAGAGGGGGACGCCGAGCCAGAGAACGAAAAACAGAGCAGAGCACGCCGAAGGAGACCCACAAGCTGGACGCCGAACACACACGAAACAGGGGAGGCGAAGACGCAAGCGGCACCAGCGGAAAAACGAAGAGGCCGAACGGAAACACACACACGCGAGGCGGCGACCGACGAGCTGAGGCGGAGACGCAACGCTGAACGAGTGAGGCGGCTTCATCTTCTTCTTCTCCCGGGTGCAGCGAAACAGAGACGTGAACCATTCAGCGTGAACAGTGTTCTTCCATGGCTGACCGTAGCAAAATACTGATTGTGGCAGCAAACTTGATGGCAAACCGTGGCTAAGATCTTCTGATTCTCCAATTCAACAATAATGGCAGGAGCTTGGATCTTTAAGGGGGAGTTCTAGTTGCTTTAATTTCTTACTCAATAATTGTTTAACAATTCCTAGGTCTTAGGATAGTTTTTCTGATTGTTGGGATAATTGTATTGCTTAATCTGATTATATTTAGGGATTATTGTGACTGAATTATTGCTTAGTATTTGACATTGGGCTGTTTATAGTTTTAATCTCAATTATAATGTTGTGGTTATGACATTTGTATTGATTTTGGAATTAATATATTGTGATTTTCTAAGGTGGCTTAGAATTTTGGATCATATAGTCTCTTGCTAGCTTTAATTCTGTTATTTTGGATTTAAGAGTTCTAATTAAGTATTGGTTTTTAGCATCCTTAATCCCATTTTACTATTCTGGTTGCAGTTAGTAAGTTGGGATTTTAGGAAAATATTTTGTGGCAACTCGAGGTGGCTCGGTTGTTGGATCAAAAGTTTAATTATAATTCTTAATTCATTGTTTTTAACTCCCACATCTTTTAGAGTGATGATTGCCTGCGTTGTTGAATTGGAGGATTGATTTTTATCAGTGTTATCTGTGTGTCTCATTTTCATTTCTTTAATCTCCATTCATTTTAATCACTTTTATATAAAAACAAAAAAAGGTATTTTAATTCAATTTGATTCGTAGTATTTAATTAACAGCTTTTCAAAATCAAAAATCTCTTTTTATAGTTTAGGTTACTTGCATTTATTTACTAGGGTTTAATTTCGTTTTCGGCTCCTCAAAGTGAAACGACCCGAGTTTTGCACTATATTGCATTAATTCGGTTAATTTTTGGAGTAACCCCAAAGCGACAATTAAGGGAAGTACAACTTCAAGTGGCGCCGTTGCCGGGGAGCCAAGAAATTGGTTCTCTAGTAATTAAGTGTCAAGTAGCCTTGATTGTGGTTCATTTGTTGAGCCTTTTTAGTTTTCATTTATGTTAGTGTTTTTTTTTTTTTAGTAGTTTGCATTTGTTTCTGGTTTTTTGTTTTTCATGGCTTGGATTAATAGCAATCATGATCTACTCTCGCATTCTCAATTTTTTGCAGGAAATAGTACGTGGAATGAAACACCTTCTCATTCAACATGTTCTCAAGAGATTGAAGAGTTGTTACAACAGTTGGACTCCTTCCAAGCTCAGCTAGAGTCTCAAACGCCTAATCACATCTATGCTCATGACACCTCTTGGATGAACCATCATCTACACCAATCACCTAACCCATCACTCCCACCTCACCAACCATACTTTAATCATATATCTCCACCGTATACATACCACCAAGAACCATCTCCTTTTCCATGTGAATATTACCACCAACCCCCGTCCCAATCCACGTACCATTCTCTTCCCCAATCTCATGAACATGAATTCAGTGAACCTGACCCATTTCTCACTATTCCTAAGAATGACCAGATACGATTTTTAAGAGAAGCTTATGATCGCTTGAATTCATACTACCATAGATTACTTGAAGAGGAAGAGATATCTGGGATCTCTAAGGAATTAGAGGAAGAGCTAGAAGAATGTCAAAGTGCATTGGGAAGTTCTTGAGTGATATAGCGCGAATTGAGTCTGAGATTGGGAAAGATGAATCAAAGTGTCTAGATTCACTCATGCAAGAGGCTGAGATGAAGCAAGAACATCTACAAACTCACAAGGACTCGTGCCCTACATCAGGTAATATTGCTCCTCTTTTTGAGGAGATTGACCCTTGTACTAGAACTACTATTCCTGTTGAAGTTATTGATAATGTGAGTGATGATGAGGTGGATGAGGAAATCATAGCTGAATCCCCTCAAATGCTTAACAATAAAAATTCTCACTTGAACACTTCTAATAGTAGTTGTTTAGTTGATGATATTGCTTGCACTGTCACTGCTTCTTTGTGTGAAGAACATGCTTCTCTTTCTAGTGCTAGATTAGATGGTGCAATTGATTCTGATTTGAATGAACCTCTATCTTGTTCTTGTAATGCCCACACTATATGCATGGATTGCATTGATAACAAGTATGATATACTTGTTGGGTTGCAAAAGCAGAATTTTAGTAAACTGTGTGCATCGCCTTCTAGTACTAAAAGTACTGACCATATAAAGCATGATTTGATGTGAGTTGCTTGGATGTTAATCCTGTGGAGAAATGTGAATTTTATCATAGCCTTGGAAATTATCTTTCTGAAAATTCCATTGAGTTGCATGCTTCTAATGAGTTAGTAGGGAAAGATTCAAAAATTTTAAAAGACAAAATTGTAAATAAGAATGAATCTTTTCGTCTAATTCTTTCTTGTGACTTGCCTCTTGATTTAAGTAGCTATGTAAATAATAATATTGCATTGCATAATCATATTGTGCATGAATCTTCTTCTTCTTCCACTCTTTTTTCACCCACTTCTTGTGTTAGTAAAAGTGATGTGATGTACTCCAACCACTGTCAGTTGGATTCTTCATTTTCCGCTTTGCATACACAAGACATTTTTGAAAATATTTCTGATTATTTGATTCCTATAGAAAGGAATCCTATTGACCTTCTTGGGTGTGATATTTACTTGATAGATTTTGCCACTCAGATATACCTATGCTACTCTAGATCTTTCCAAGTTTTTCTTTTTGGACTAGATACTGCTGCTTGTTCAATGTTTCCCTTGCAGGGACCCTCCCCACCAAGAAATGTCAATGGAGAAGTGACCACACTAAAGAGATATATGTTTCTCATCCGGGATGAGAACTTCTCTTACAAGTGCTTGAAGAGATTTCGTTCTAAAGGCTGTCCCTTTCCTTCCTTAACTCTTATCTTTTGAATTACTTGCTTGTTTTGTGAGAAAGTGTGGGGGAGGGGCATAGCCAGTAGTAAAAGGTAGCTTGTGTTTTGTTTTATTGTTTGTTATTAGTTGCATGCAGTACTTTCCCTACCTTGTCCTTGCACATTTTGAGATTCCAATTGTTCATATCTTTAGTCTAAGCTTGCATTGAGGACAATGCAAGGATTAAGTGTGGGGGAGTAAGTGTTATGTTTTGTTAGGATTTGTTTTCAAAAAAAAAAACAAGAAACCAAAAAAAAAAATTTGCCTTTGGATTTGATCTTGTTTCCTAAGTATTGCTGCTATAATTGCTCTCTTCTTTGCCTTATTGGTTGATTTTTGAATTGCATCACATGATTTGAGAGTGATTCTTGCTTGAGAATTTTGCTGCTAGTTTCTATGTCCTCTTGCTTTCATTCGCCTCAGTGTTCTGCACTGCTGTATGGGCGAGTTGCTGTTCACTTTGTTGCTGACTTGACTTTTGTAATCCTTGGGCATCTCTTTTAAAATCCTTTTGCACAATGCTTGTGAATGTTGTACGGCTGAGTTTGATTGCATTTGATTTGAGTGATTTCTGTTCTTAGTTGATTAGCATAGTATAATACTCTTGGTGTAGTGTTATTAACCTTGTTTCATAGCTTGATCCTTAAGGAGGAAACATCTTGGAGAAAGCCTTGATGGAAGGATTTTTGAGCCATATATTTTTTCTCATCTTGTGTGATTTTCATCTAGTTTTGGTTAACCTCTAGAACTTGTCTAGATTCTTTTTCAAAGCTGCATTAATACCTAGGTTTGTGAAGATGATAGGGGCATTCATTTCTAAACCTTTACCCAAACACAAACCACTTCATTTAACCTTTGTTCACCCCTTTGAGCCTTCATTTTCATTCCATTCATTTTTTTTTAGCAAGTGTTTTGCATGAGTTACATTTGGATTTCTAATTTTGAAAAGTACATCATTAAAGTCTATATCTTTGCCTTCTTGGGTTTGGATGCCAAAAGAAAAAAAAAAGAAATAGAAAAAGGCAATAAAAAAAGAAAATGTTTAGAAAAAGCCAAAGAAAGAAAGTTATAAAAAAAAAAAAAAGAAAGAGAAAATAAGTTGCAACAAAAGAATAAATTTGAAATAAGGCATTCAATGGTGGTTTGAAGAGCAAGGATTTCTATTTCAAAAGTTTCAAATCTGCACTTTGGTATTCTTTTGTGATTGTACTTAAGCTCACTTTGAGTTGATACTTTATTACTCATGCATTTCATTTGTTAGTCCATTTTATTCATTTGGCCATAGTTTCCAACATTACAACCCTTCAAGTCCCCTTGATCATGAATCTAAGGTATGCTAGTGGTGGAGATATTAGAATCTCTACAAGCTTATGGTAGGTGCTAATCTAGGTGGATTGAGTGAAATTTTTCCCATTTGAGAGATGAGTGAAACCTTGTACCCTATGTGAGCTCTGTTATGTTTCTCTTCTTTTATCCTGCTATGTTTCTTGTGTTAATTTCTTTGCACTGAAGTATTCTATGATTGTTGATTAATTAAGAATAAAGGTTGCTTGAGTTAATTACACAAGAAGTGGGTGAAAAAAGAGTGGAAGAAGAAGAAGATTCATGCACAATATGATTATGCAATGCAATATTATTTTTAACTCAAGCAACCTTTATTCTTAATTAATCAACAATCATAGAATACTTCAGTGCAAAGAAATTAACACAAGAAACATAGCAGGATAAAAGAAGAGAAACATAACAGAGCTCACATAGGGTACAAGGTTTCACTCATCTCTCAAATGGGAAAAATTTCACTCAATCCACCTAGATTAGCACCTACCATAAGCTTGTAGAGATTCTAATATCTCCACCACTAGCATACCTTAGATTCATGATCAAGGGGACTTGAAGGGTTGTAATGTTGGAAACTATGGCCAAATGAATAAAATGGACTAACAAATGAAATGCATGAGTAATAAAGTATCAACTCAAAGTGAGCTTAAGTACAATCACAAAAGAACACCAAAGTGCAGATTTGAAACTTTTGAAATAGAAATCCTTGCTCTTCAAACCACCATTGAATGCCTTATTTCAAATTTATTCTTTTGTTGCAACTTATTTTCTCTTTCTTTCTTTTTTTTTTATAACTTTCTTTCTTTGGCTTTTTCTAAACATTTTCTTTTTTTATTGCCTTTTTCTATTTCTTTTTTTTTTTTCTTTTGGCATCCAAACCCAAGAAGGCAAAGATATAGACTTTAATGATGTACTTTTCAAAATAAAAAATCCAAATGTAACTCATGCAAAACACTTGCTAAAAAAAAATGAATGGAATGAAAATGAAGGCTCAAAGGGGTGAACAAAGGTTAAATGAAGTGGTTTGTGTTTGGGTAAAGGTTTAGAAATGAATGCCCCTATCATCTTCACAAACCTAGGTATTAATGCAGCTTTGAAAAAGAATCTAGACAAGTTCTAGAGGTAACCAAAACTAGATGAAAATCACACAAGATGAGAAAAAATATATGGCTCAAAAATCCTTCAATCAAGGCTTTCTCCAAGATGTTTCCTCCTTAAGGATCAAGCTATGAAACAAGGTTAATAACACTACACCAAGAGTATTATACTATGCTAATCAACTAAGAACAGAAATCACTCAAATCAAATGCAATCAAACTCAGCCGTACAACATTCACAAGCATTGTGCAAAAGGATTTTAAAAGAGATGCCCAAGGATTACAAAAGTCAAGTCAGCAACAAAGTGAACAGCAACTCGCCCATACAGCAGTGCAGAACACTGAGGCGAATGAAAGCAAGAGGACATAGAAACTAGCAGCAAAATTCTCAAGCAAGAATCACTCTCAAATCATGTGATGCAATTCAAAAATCAACCAATAAGGCAAAGAAGAGAGCAATTATAGCAGCAATACTTAGGAAACAAGATCAAATCCAAAGGCAAATTTTTTTTTTGGTTTCTTGTTTTTTTTTTTGAAAACAAATCCTAACAAAACATAACACTTACTCCCCCACACTTAATCCTTGCATTGTCCTCAATGCAAGCTTAGACTAAAGATATGAACAATTGGAATCTCAAAATGTGCAAGGACAAGGTAGGGAAAGTACTGCATGCAACTAATAACAAACAATAAAACAAAACACAAGCTACCTTTTACTACTGGCTATGCCCCTCCCCCACACTTTCTCACAAAACAAGCAAGTAATTCAAAAGATAAGAGTTAAGGAAGGAAAGGGACAGCCTTTAGAACGAAATCTCTTCAAGCACTTGTAAGAGAAGTTCTCATCCCGGATGAGAAACATATATCTCTTTAGTGTGGTCACTTCTCCATTGACATTTCTTGGTGGGGAGGGTCCCTGCAAGGGAAACATTGAACAAGCAGCAGTATCTAGTCCAAAAAGAAAAACTTGGAAAGATCTAGAGTAGCATAGGTATATCTGAGTGGCAAAATCTATCAAGTAAATATCACACCCAAGAAGGTCAATAGGATTCCTTTCTATAGGAATCAAATAATCAGAAATATTTTCAAAAATGTCTTGTGTATGCAAAGCGGAAAATGAAGAATCCAACTGACAGTGGTTGGAGTACATCACATCACTTTTACTAACACAAGAAGTGGGTGAAAAAAGAGTGGAAGAAGAAGAAGATTCATGCACAATATGATTATGCAATGCAATATTATTATTTACATAGCTACTTAAATCAAGAGGCAAGTCACAAGAAAGAATTAGACGAAAAGATTCATTCTTATTTACAATTTTGTCTTTTAAAATTTTTGAATCTTTCCCTACTAACTCATTAGAAGCATGCAACTCAATGGAATTTTCAGAAAGATAATTTCCAAGGCTATGATAAAATTCACATTTCTCCACAGGATTAACATCCAAGCAACTCACATCAAATCATGCTTTATATGGTCAGTACTTTTAGTACTAGAAGGCGATGCACACAGTTTACTAAAATTCTGCTTTTGCAACCCAACAAGTATATCATACTTGTTATCAATGCAATCCATGCATATAGTGTGGGCATTACAAGAACAAGATAGAGGTTCATTCAAATCAGAATCAATTGCACCATCTAATCTAGCACTAGAAAGAGAAGCATGTTCTTCACACAAAGAAGCAGTGACAGTGCAAGCAATATCATCAACTAAACAACTACTATTAGAAGTGTTCAAGTGAGAATTTTTATTGTTAAGCATTTGAGGGGATTCAGCTATGATTTCCTCATCCACCTCATCATCACTCACATTATCAATAACTTCAACAGGAATAGTAGTTCTAGTACAAGGGTCAATCTCCTCAAAAAGAGGAGCAATATTACCTGATGTAGGGCACGAGTCCTTGTGAGTTTGTAGATGTTCTTGCTTCATCTCAGCCTCTTGCATGAGTGAATCTAGACACTTTGATTCATCTTTCCCAATCTCAGACTCAATTCGCGCTATATCACTCAAGAACTTCCCAATGCACTTTGACATTCTTCTAGCTCTTCCTCTAATTCCTTAGAGATCCCAGATATCTCTTCCTCTTCAAGTAATCTATGGTAGTATGAATTCAAGCGATCATAAGCTTCTCTTAAAAATCGTATCTGGTCATTCTTAGGAATAGTGAGAAATGGGTCAGGTTCACTGAATTCATGTTCATGAGATTGGGGAAGAGAATGGTACGTGGATTGGGACGGGGGTTGGTGGTAATATTCACATGGAAAAGGAGATGGTTCTTGGTGGTATGTATACGGTGGAGATATATGATTAAAGTATGGTTGGTGAGGTGGGAGTGATGGGTTAGGTGATTGGTGTAGATGATGGTTCATCCAAGAGGTGTCATGAGCATAGATGTGATTAGGCGTTTGAGACTCTAGCTGAGCTTGGAAGGAGTCCAACTGTTGTAACAACTCTTCAATCTCTTGAGAACATGTTGAATGAGAAGGTGTTTCATTCCACGTACTATTTCCTGCAAAAAATTGAGAATGCGAGAGTAGATCATGATTGCTATTAATCCAAGCCATGAAAAACAAAAAACCAGAAACAAATGCAAACTACTAAAAAAAAAAAAACACTAACATAAATGAAAACTAAAAAGGCTCAACAAATGAACCACAATCAAGGCTACTTGACACTTAATTACTAGAGAACCAATTTCTTGGCTCCCCGGCAACGGCGCCACTTGAAGTTGTACTTCCCTTAATTGTCGCTTTGGGGTTACTCCAAAAATTAACCGAATTAATGCAATATAGTGCAAAACTCGGGTCGTTTCACTTTGAGGAGCCGAAAACGAAATTAAACCCTAGTAAATAAATGCAAGTAACCTAAACTATAAAAAGAGATTTTTGATTTTGAAAAGCTGTTAATTAAATACTACGAATCAAATTGGAATTAAAATACCTTTTTTTTGTTTTTATATAAAAGTGATTAAAATGAATGGAGATTAAAGAAATGAAAATGAGACACACAGATAACACTGATAAAAATCAATCCTCCAATTCAACAACGCAGGCAATCATCACTCTAAAAGATGTGGGAGTTAAAAACAATGAATTAAGAATTATAATTAAACTTTTGATCCAACAACCGAGCCACCTCGAGTTGCCACAAAATATTTTCCTAAAATCCCAACTTACTAACTGCAACCAGAATAGTAAAATGGGATTAAGGATGCTAAAAACCAATACTTAATTAGAACTCTTAAATCCAAAATAACAGAATTAAAGCTAGCAAGAGACTATATGATCCAAAATTCTAAGCCACCTTAGAAAATCACAATATATTAATTCCAAAATCAATACAAATGTCATAACCACAACATTATAATTGAGATTAAAACTATAAACAGCCCAATGTCAAATACTAAGCAATAATTCAGTCACAATAATCCCTAAATATAATCAGATTAAGCAATACAATTATCCCAACAATCAGAAAAACTATCCTAAGACCTAGGAATTGTTAAACAATTATTGAGTAAGAAATTAAAGCAACTAGAACTCCCCCTTAAAGATCCAAGCTCCTGCCATTATTGTTGAATTGGAGAATCAGAAGATCTTAGCCACGGTTTGCCATCAAGTTTGCTGCCACAATCAGTATTTTGCTACGGTCAGCCATGGAAGAACACTGTTCACGCTGAATGGTTCACGTCTCTGTTTCGCTGCACCCGGGAGAAGAAGAAGATGAAGCCGCCTCACTCGTTCAGCGTTGCGTCTCCGCCTCAGCTCGTCGGTCGCCGCCTCGCGTGTGTGTGTTTCCGTTCGGCCTCTTCGTTTTTCCGCTGGTGCCGCTTGCGTCTTCGCCTCCCCTGTTTCGTGTGTGTTCGGCGTCCAGCTTGTGGGTCTCCTTCGGCGTGCTCTGCTCTGTTTTTCGTTCTCTGGCTCGGCGTCCCCCTCTTGCTGATGAAGAATAATATGATGTTAGGTTATTAGTGGGGTGGGGCAAAACGCAACGTTTTGCCCCTTTCTTTTTAATTATATATTTTTTTTCCTTTTTTTAATTAATTTATTTATTTCATTTTTATTTCTTCCAAAACCCTGCAAGCAAAATTCAAGGATAAGGTAGCATTAATTGTCCTCAAAAATCAATTAGTCACAATTAAACCAAAATATGACAATTTTGCCCCTATAAAATAATAATTCAAAATAAAATATATTAAAATCAATTACCAATCAATTAAGGTCAAAAAGACTAATTAAGTTGACAAAAACCCATATAAAAGATATCAAAATATATAAAAATAATTGAGTTTGTCAACTCCCCCACACTTAGCCTTTTGCACTCCTGGGCAAAACATCATTAAAGAAGAATCCAATAGAGAGACTCAATGCAAGCAAACATAAAACCAACTAAGCATGAATGTGCAATTAACTCAAGCAACCTTTATTCTTAATTAATCAACAATCATAGAATACTTCAGTGCAAAGAAATTAACACAAGAAACATAGCAGGATAAAAGAAGAGAAACATAACAGAGCTCACATAGGGTACAAGGTTTCACTCATCTCTCAAATGGGAAAAATTTCACTCAATCCACCTAGATTAGCACCTACCATAAGCTTGTAGAGATTCTAATATCTCCACCACTAGCATACCTTAGATTCATGATCAAGGGGACTTGAAGGGTTGTAATGTTGGAAACTATGGCCAAATGAATAAAATGGACTAACAAATGAAATGCATGAGTAATAAAGTATCAACTCAAAGTGAGCTTAAGTACAATCACAAAAGAACACCAAAGTGCAGATTTGAAACTTTTGAAATAGAAATCCTTGCTCTTCAAACCACCATTGAATGCCTTATTTCAAATTTATTCTTTTGTTGCAACTTATTTTCTCTTTCTTTCTTTTTTTTTTATAACTTTCTTTCTTTGGCTTTTTCTAAACATTTTCTTTTTTTATTGCCTTTTTCTATTTCTTTTTTTTTTTCTTTTGGCATCCAAACCCAAGAAGGCAAAGATATAGACTTTAATGATGTACTTTTCAAAATAAAAAATCCAAATGTAACTCATGCAAAACACTTGCTAAAAAAAAATGAATGGAATGAAAATGAAGGCTCAAAGGGGTGAACAAAGGTTAAATGAAGTGGTTTGTGTTTGGGTAAAGGTTTAGAAATGAATGCCCCTATCATCTTCACAAACCTAGGTATTAATGCAGCTTTGAAAAAGAATCTAGACAAGTTCTAGAGGATAACCAAAACTAGATGAAAATCACACAAGATGAGAAAAAATATATGGCTCAAAAATCCTTCAATCAAGGCTTTCTCCAAGATGTTTCCTCCTTAAGGATCAAGCTATGAAACAAGGTTAATAACACTACACCAAGAGTATTATACTATGCTAATCAACTAAGAACAGAAATCACTCAAATCAAATGCAATCAAACTCAGCCGTACAACATTCACAAGCATTGTGCAAAAGGATTTTAAAAGAGATGCCCAAGGATTACAAAAGTCAAGTCAGCAACAAAGTGAACAGCAACTCGCCCATACAGCAGTGCAGAACACTGAGGCGAATGAAAGCAAGAGGACATAGAAACTAGCAGCAAAATTCTCAAGCAAGAATCACTCTCAAATCATGTGATGCAATTCAAAAATCAACCAATAAGGCAAAGAAGAGAGCAATTATAGCAGCAATACTTAGGAAACAAGATCAAATCCAAAGGCAATTTTTTTTTTTTGGTTTCTTGTTTTTTTTTTGAAAACAAATCCTAACAAAACATAACACAGACCCATTTGAATGCAGTGGATGCAAAGAACTAGGGTTTGGCCCTAGGTACCAGTGTGAAATGGATTGTCCCTTTGTCCTACACGAGGACTGTTTCAAGGCTCGCCCTACGGACCAATCCAGAACCCATCCATTCATGGGTAGCTGCAGATTCCAGTTTCTCTGGGAACCTCCCGGCGGACCAAACCGCCGATTGTGCGACGCTTGCGGGAGGGACGTTAGAGGGTTTGTGTATCATGATCAATACAAACACAAGCTTGACTTGCACCCTTGTTGCATGAACCTTAAGAGCACCATGTCTGATCCTTCTAATAGGATGACGCTGATTCTTAAGGACAAAATGCCCTCCAAGTGTGTGAAATGTGAGAGGAAGGATTTAAAAGTACCGAGCAAAGGGTCGTTCAGAGGGTGGTCCTACGTGTCTTCTTGCGGAAACTATTGTTACCATGTCTATTGTGTGAAGAAATTGATTCTGGATAACTGGGAAAGTGGCTATTTCAATGTTGGTTGCTCTTCGTCTCCTAGAGGAAGAAACTTGTCTATAGATGAGACTGCAAGCTCAACCTCGATCACATCAACCAAAAGTTCGTTGGCCTTGGCAAGGAGAGGCTCCTCGAGATCATCTCTCACTCGTGGGCTGATCAAACTGGCGAAGATAGGTTTCAGCGTTATAATATCAGTTCTATTCGGGAATCCAACTCCACTGTTTACTGCTCTAGCTGAAAGCTTACTGGATTAAAGGTTTTTGATAGATCCAGGTCGGGTACATGATATACATATGTACATATGTATGTATATAATTTACGTAGTGGCATTTTTATATTGATCGTAATCCTTGAGTTGTTTGGATTACTCTTTTAGGTGTGACGAACTTGTGATAGCTGATGATTTATCCAAGTATCCGCCAATTGGCTTCGTGTTCTCTTGGCACTTGGTTGTACTTTTGCACTGTTTTTGCTAATAAAACTTTCTTTCATTTTGTTTTCCTTCACTGGATTCTCCATCCGTTAAATTTTAGGTTCGAGTCCAGATTGATTTCTTCTTTAATTTGTTTTTTATGTGTAAAAGAACATTCTAGGTTTCGAATGTATGTGAGACTCTTTAATGTGAAAACTATCTGGAGATGAAGTCGCAAATTATAACTCATAAGATTACGAAAATCATTAAAAGAAGGTTTAATATTATAAATTTCAAATGATGATTTCGATGAATTTTTAATGAAAAGACTTGGATATTTTTTTAGCCAGAGAAAAAAAGAGACTCAGATATTTAGTATTATATTGTGTCCTCATCATGGCGGGCATGTGGAATTTTTATAAATTATTTATTCTGTAACAAAAGCTATTATTAGCACTTTAAAATTCTCTTGATCTAATTTAGTTGGATAAACAAATATTAAACATATACAATTAAATGTCTTAAGTTTTGTTTATTTTTAAAGTGATGGAAATAGAGAGAACAACCGTTGATCTTTTGCCTCATGTTCCAAAACCACACGCAAGTAGAATCACTACGACTTATCCAGTTCCTTTTTTCCCAAGAAATAAGAACCACTAGGACTCAACTTATGCTATCCGCGGAGGATACGCTACTAATTAAAGAAAGGGAGATAAGAGTTTCTAGATGCAAGTGAACCTCATAATGCAGTGTTGTGCTATGTCTAACTGAAAAGTAAATTTACTTTGACTATTCTTCCATCCCTTAGTTTCTATCTTCACCTCCCAATGCCTCATATATATCCAAATCCCTTTCCTCCTTCTATCTTCTGCTTTTCTGGGAAGTATCCTGTTAGCGTAAAAAAATCCATAATTGACTGACTTGTTTCTTAGCTCTGGCTTTTCCCACTAAACTATTAACATTTGGGTGGCTATGAACTAATTATAAAGTCACTTTTCTTGCGTTGACTAAAACCATGCATCAAGTTATTATCAACCTTGCCTGACAAAGATTTGCCTGTTTGGAGATTTTGTATCAAAAATCAATTATTGTGGCAAACTGATGGATTTCTTCAAAACAAATCAAACAATCCTTACAATGTCAAAATCAACTTTTAGACTGAAATTTCATACCAGCTTCTGTTAATTATAAATCAATTTTATTTAAAAATATTATTTTCTCATCGCTTATCCAAATAGGTCCATTCCATATATAACATCATATAACGTCAGAGCTGACACAAACACGACTATATATCAATTTTATATGTGTGTGTGTGTGGAAAAATTACGCATAACTCCCAAGTAAGAAAATTGAATACAGATATGTTTTAAAAATTTCATACTTAAATTTACATATTTAAAAGTCACATCATTTATAAATAAATTTGTAAGAAATCAAATTTCTTAAAACTCATTATATTTTTATCTGACAATATATAGTGTTGTGCTAGGTCTAGCTGAATAGTTAATTTAGTTATTGAATATCCAGGAAGCCTTTTTCTCAGTTATTTCAAAAGATAATAACCTCTCCCACTTTTTCCTCTCATTATTTGAATTTTAAAAATAATAATTAAAAAAATAATTAGATAAATAAGTATTGTTTTTTCGTTTTGGTCTTTAATACACCAAAATCCCTTAGTTGTGGATCTTTCATAGAACCCAATATCTCCTATTCATACTTGATGGATTTTTTTTTTTTACAAATGCTCCCCTTCCTATTTCATATTAAGCGCTCCATCATGATCGGCGGGCACATGTGTCTTGGTTAACAGTACGAAAGAATTGTTCTCTTGACGATTTGTGCTTGCAGCAATTTTATATTTTAGACATCCTAAATTTATTTACACGCACTTTTTTCTATGGTATATAGCCTTCTCGCAGATAGAATATCCACGATTATTAAATTTATAAATAATATTATAGGAGACATCGTCTTAATTTTAAGCAATCTTCCTTTGACTCATATATATATATATATATATATTACTTTAACAGTAAGCAATCGTTTTCCTAGCAACGCCATCTAATTAACATGACCACTAGATATATGATAAAGTAGAACACGTTGACTGATATTTTCATGATAGTTTTAAAGTCAAAGAATATCAATAAAAAATTAATTATACCTAATGAAAAGCAAGAATCTATTCGCTTGCTTCATGTTACGTCCTTTCTCTTCTATCTCACTATACAATTTAAGTCTAAACACACAATATATGGACCCAATTTCTTCTACTCTTATTTTATATGATGTCCAATTCAAATAATTTGTTGTAGTGGTGAGAGGTATCATAGATTTGGGATGAGAGGGGTTTGCTAGCTAACTTTAATTACATCTCCAAGTTTGGTTACTGTACACAATTACGATTAGTCTTTACGTTTTAAAGGATAAATAAAATTGTTAATTAAAATTATGTAGTAGTGGAATCATTATGTCAGGGATTACTGTCGCCCTAATCATCTCTGGTTGTTTTTTTTTTTTAAATCATCACGCGTCTCTTTCTCCGGTAAGTCTTCTATGTTGTCCTTCGTTGTCCCTTCGTCTTGGAAGTTGGGATAAAATTGATGGACCAAATCGATAACGTAACTAAGACAAACTTGAGAAATTTAATTTATTGATAAATTTAATTACTTCATTGTCACTTCTCTTGTATGTGGGAACTGAGGGAGCAAGATTAAGTCCTTTTCTTCGTCAACGATGGATATATCAATTAAACGGCTGGAAAGCGGATAATATATAATAACCAAACCTAAAAGAATATAATCATAACTAAATTATATAATTATATTGACTGACTTCTGGCCCAAGAACATCATGATTTACTTAACTCTTGCTTTCTGTACAAAACTATTCAAACTTGAATGACTGATAAATGAATTCCTTATATATAAAGTCACTTTCTTGTGGATCCCATCGATATATTTAACTCTCCACATAAAAATTATGTTTTATTGAACGATATAATTCTGAAAATATATATTTTTTAAGCAGACTTTTATGAATAATTTGCAAATATGATAATTGGCGGCTAATTAATTAATCAGAGTGTCATGCATATGGTTTTCGGCATTTTGTGTCTTTTTGCTTCTATCATTTTTCAGTGCTCGATCATGTCCATGTGAAATTGAATAGTCATGATCTTACGCCCATTTCATGTTTTTATATTCTTGTTTTGTAATTTTATTTTATGAATTTTAGAGGAAAAGACAATGAGATATAATGAAGCATTAGTGAAAATAGTATTTACCTTTTTGTTAATTTCTTTTTCTGCATTTGTTTTGGAAATCAATATAACAATTAATGGGGGGGGGAGTTGTTTGGAGCATCCAAATACGCCTGCAAAAGCGAAAAAATCAATAGGATAAATTGGAACATTATTATTTATATTCATTTCAAATTGTGTCACTTTTAAAGTGAGATTAACGTAAGTTGATTTGATCTATTCGATATCTATGAAAAAATTGACGTAAAACGCTAACAACATGTTAATCTCATTAATAAGAGAATTTTTAATTTAACATACTTTATTACATAAGTTATTATAAAGAGCCGACATAGTGTAATAAGTAAATAGGTGTGAGGTGTATGTATTGTTATTTTTTAGTATTATTTATTTTGTTTCAACGAATCTAACCATGATTATTAATAGATTACTAACTCGCGTGGATTAAAAAAAAAAAAAACATCTATCGAACGAAATGATCAACCTTCCTTGCCCAAGTCAATGCAATTTAAGGGCCTACACAACGACTGCTATATGTCAATCATATACACATATGAAATTTATTTATAGGTCTAAAGTGAAAAAAATAAATACAGATATGTATAAAAATTTTCATATTTACAAGCAAAATTTATAAATATTGACTTCCTTAAAAGCTGTTAGTATTTAATTTTTTAACGTGAGACCTACGGGCAATTTTCCCTATATTTTCTTCGTCAACAATATATAGTACATAATTGGTTAGAAGTGATTAGTTACACCTCATCAAAAAAAAAAAAAAGTGATTAGGTAAGAAGTGATTGTGTACAAATGCTTCTTTAATGACAGATCAATAGTGCATTTATATATAACGTATTTTCAAAACATGAATTAAACATTTATAAAAGACTGAACATGCCAGTCGATTTAATAGTAAACTGAAAAATTGAGAAAAAAAAAATATTGAGGCAACGGACAGTACGAAAAGAGACATAAACTCGAGAAGGTAAGCTGGGTTGACCAGAAATAACGCTATATAAACTAGTCAAGAACCAGATGAAAGTCTCAAGGTACAGAAGCTTGTCAATGAGAAATAGAAATAGAAAGTGACTTTGGAGAGAGACAATGGATCACCCACGGCATCAGGATAATCACCCAATGAGGCTGAAACGAAACGAAGGAAAGCCATTTTTGTGCAGTGGATGCAAAGAACTAGGGTTTGGTCCAAGGTACCAATGTGCCAAGAATTGTGATTTCGTCCTTCACGAGGTCTGTTTCAAGGCTCGCCCTTCAGACCCACCCAAAACCCATCCATTCATGGGTGACTGCCGATTCAAGTTTTTCTGGGAATGGATTGCTTTGGGATTAGATGGTTACAGCGTTTGACACCCAACGATAAAGGTCCCACTTTGATTCACTTGTTTGGTATATCAAATGAAAAAAAAAAAACAAAGAAAGATATTGAATAAAATAAAAAAACTAATTTTATGACAATTTTTTTGGAGGTGAAATATGTGCTTTTCCGAACATGTTCAGATAATAAGGGTCGGAAGGAACATAGATAAAATTTGAAATATATTTTGATGTAAAAAAGGTAGGAATATTTTTAATCTAACACATTTTCCTATACATTAGTTATTCATCAGTTAGGCAATTTTAGCTAATTATCAATTTTAAATCATATTTTGACTTTTTTGGCCAGAAATATATTTTGATGTTATTTTTTAAAAGAAATCATATATCGATATTAATTGGATAACTGAAAAGAAAAATATACCTGTACATAAATAAAAATGTGCTCCTAAAATTTTCTCCTTGATTTGTGTGTCCATACATATTAAAATTTCTTCAATTCACACATAAGCAGATATTCCTCCAAAGTAACAAATAAAATTTTAAAAATGATCATTTTCATCCCACAAGGAGACAAATGGATAGGAGAGCGAAGCACGATTCTTGAACGCAGACCAAAGTTTAAAATATATTGATAACAAAAAAGGCAAAAAAGAGTATATTAAAAAATTACAAAAGAAGAAAAAAGAGATTAGGAATGCTTTTATGTTTCAGACATTTTTTCATACATTGTATATGTCATATAGCGTCTGAAGTAAGCAACATATTATTTATCAGTTATGAAACATTGATAAGAAATACTCCTCCAGTGCTTAATATATGACCTAATTGTTAAGTTAATTTTGGTCCTGAATATAAGACATATTTCTTATATTTATCAATTTTTTTCTAAATTACTCTCAACCATAATCAAGTAAGTGAGGGAGGGAGAATATTAAGAAAGATGATTATGATGTTTTTAGAAAAAAGATGTCATATTTCTTATAATTAACTAACTTAGCTAACTTTCTTAATCTAATCAAGTTAGTTAAATAAGCCTTATGTTAAAGACCAGAGGAGTAATAACTAAAAAACTCTTAAAATTTTTTAAAAAATTGATATTAGTTATAAAATTGTTTAGATATTCTTAATCAAATTACTTTGACTATTCTTCCATCCCGTAATTTCTATCACCGCGTCCCATTACCTCATGTATATCCAAATCCCTTTTCCTCCTTGTATCTTATGCTTTTCTGCGAAACATCCGTTAGCATAAAAAATTGATAATTGACTGACTTGTTTCTTTTGACTCTGGCTTTTCCCACTAAAGTACTCGCAATTGGGTGGCTAATAAATGAATTAATTATAATGTTACTTTCTTGCGTTGATTAAAACCTTGCATCAAGTTATCAACCTTCATGAACGAAGATTTGCCTGTTTGGATTTTATATCAAAAATCAATTATTATTGGCAAACTCATGGTTTTCTTCAAAACAAATCAAACGCTCCTCAAAATGTCAAAGTCAACTTTTAGCCTGAAATTTCATACCAGCTTCTGTTCCCAAAATCATAATTATAAATCAATTATAATTTAAGTATATCTTTCTCATCGCTTATCCAAATAGGTCAGATGTAATATAACATAAGAGCTGACACAAACAGGACTACATATCAATTATATATATATTTGGAAAAATTACTCATAAATCCCAAGTAAGAAAATTGAATATAGATATGTTTCAAAATTTTCATACTTTAAATTTACATATTTACAATTTGAATCACGTCATTTGTAAATAAATTTGTAAGAAATTGAATTTCTTAAAACCTGTTGTAATTAATATTTTCATCCAAGACTCAGGGACTGTTTTTGGGTCATCCATGTCTATACCTATATATGTCAATCAATTAAGCAGAGGTCTATAATTGATTGGAAGTGATAGCTTCCAAGAGATGACAGGCAATAAATATTTCTTTAATATATCACAATGCTCTCAGCCATGACAGACCAATATGTATACCGTATTCATGTACATGGAGAAACTTACAGGCACCATCGGCACCAAATTATAGCGTTTTTTTTTTTTAAAGGCATCCTACACATTAATAAAATAATAACTAAATGTATCTCTTCCTTGATCAAATAGTAAACTGAAAATTTAAGGAAAGTATCGAGCAAGAACAGTATGAAAAGAGAGACTATCTCAAGAAGCCAAGGTTGACAAGTAATAACACTCTACATATATATAAGCTCGTCGATCAAGAACCAGAGGGAAGTATCAACGTAGAAGCTTATTATCAAATAGAAAGTGATTTCGGAGAGATAATGAATCACCCATGGCATGACCACCCAATGACGCTGGAACGAGACGTAGCAAACCCATTTGAATGCAGTGGATGCAAAGAACTAGGGTTTGGCCCTAGGTACCAGTGTGAAATGGATTGTCCCTTTGTCCTACACGAGGACTGTTTCAAGGCTCGTCCTACGGACCCATCCAGAACCCATCCATTCATGGGTAGCTGCAGTTTCCAGTTTCTCTGGGAACCTCCCGGCGGACCGAACCGCCGATTGTGCGACGCTTGCGGGAGGGACGTTAAAGGGTTTGTGTATCATGATCAGTATAAACACAAGCTTGACTTGCACCCTTGTTGCATGAACCTTAAGAGCACCATGTCTGATCCTTATAACAGGATGATGCTGATTCTTAAGGACAAAATGCCCTCCAAGTGTGTGAAATGTGAGAGGAAGGATTTAAAGGTACAGAGCAAAGGGCCGTTCAGAGGGTGGTCCTACGTGTCTTCTTGTGGAAACTATTGTTACCATGTCTGTTGTGTGAAGAAATTGATTCTGGATAACTGGGAAAATGGCTATTTCAATGTTGGTCCCCCTTCTTCTTCTTCGTCTCCAGGAGGAAGAAACTTGTCCATAGATGAGACTGCAAGCTCAAGCTCGATCACGTCAGCCGAAAGTTCTCTGGCCTTGGCGAGAAGAGGCTCGTCAAGATCATCTTTCACTCGGGGACTGATCAAACTGGCGAAGATAGGTTTCAGCGTTATAATATCAGTTCTATTCGGAAATCCAACTCCACTGTTCACTGCTCTCGCTGAAAAGTTACTGGATTGAAGCAAAAGGATACAGTTCCAGTATATGATATATATATATATATATATAATTTATGTAATGGTATTTTTATACTGCTCGTAATCCTTGAGTTTTTTTTGTATTATGTGTGACGAACTTGTGTTAACCGATGATTGATCCAAGTCTCTGCCAATTGGCTTCGTCTTCTGTTGGCACTTGGTTGTACTTTTGCACTGTTTTTGCTGATGATAATGAAACTCTCTTTCACTTTGTTTTCTTTTACGGGATCCTCCAACCTTTAAATTTTAGGTTTAAGTCCATATTGATTTCTTTTTGAATTTGTGTTTTATGCGTAAGAGAACATTCCAGGTTTCGAATGTGAGGCTTCAAGAAGAAATATTGATCTGTATGTAAATCGAACTCTGGACGTGACAAAACCATCTAGACACGAGGTTGCAAACTAGAACTCATAAGATTACGACATATCATTAAAAAGATAAAATAATTGCAATATTATAAATCTCAAATGGATGATTTCGATGGATTTTTAATGAAAAAGACTTAGATATTTAGTTCTTTTATTCTGTCCTCTTGGCGTGTCGGATTTTTTAATAGATTAACAAATACTATTATTAGCGCTTTGAAATTCTCTTCACCTAATGGTCAAAAAAAATTCTCTTCATCTAATTTAATTGGGTAAAAATATTAAACACATAAAATTAATTATCTAAGTTTTGTTTATTTTGAAAGTGATGGAAACAGAGGGAACAACCGCTGATCTTTTGCCTTCATGTTCCAAAACCACACGCAAATAGAACCACTACGACTTATCCAGTTCTTTTTTTTAAAAAAGAAGAAGAAGAAGAAGAAGAAGAAGAAGAAGACGAATCACTTGGACCCAACTTATGCTACACGCGGCAGATACACGACTAGATTAAAGAAAGGGAGAGAAGAGTTTCTAGACGTAAAGAAACTCATAATGCCTTTTCTCTCTCCCCCTCTTTCGATTCTTCAGGGCGGTGGGAGTGTGTCTTTCACGGAATCTTCCTCTTTATAATAATGTTTTGTCATTTTGTTCTCTGTTTTTTTTTAATCTTTAAGGGTGGTGTCTTTGGTTTTTGCGACGATAATCAGATTTGAGGGCTTCAATGACGACAAATCTCACATGGCGGTTTAGATTCGCGCTTTTTTGGGATTGGTTTTTGATGATAATGGTCCTGCTCCCTGATAATGCAGTTTTAGTCTTGAATTTCTAGGAAGCACTTTTCTCATATATGGTTATAATATGAGTTATTACCTTTGGTTTTTAATATAAAAACTAGTTAACTAATTTGAGTAAATTAAAAAAAATTAAATTAGTCATTTATGATAAATATGTGTTGTTTTTCCTAAAATATTCTTTCTAATTAAGTGTACTGATTAGAACTATAATTGATTAGAAATGATTAGGTACACCTCATCGGGGAGAAAAAAAAAGGAAAAAGAAATGATCAGGTACAAATGCTTCTTTAATGACAGCTCAATGGTGTATTTATATATAACGTATGTCCAAAACATGCATTAAACATTAATAAAAGACTGAACATGCGAGTCGATTTAATAATAAACTGAAAAATTGAGGAAAAAACATCGAGGCGACGAACAGTACGAAAAGAGACAAACTCGAGAAGAAAAGGTTGACCAGAAATAACACTATATAAACTCGTCAAGAACCAGATGAAAGTCTCAAGGTATAGAAGCTCTTCAGTGAGAAATAGAAATAGAAAGTGATTTTGGAGAGAGACAATGGATCACCCACGGCATTAGAATAATCACCCAATGAGGCTGAAACTAAACGAAGGAAAGCCATTTCTGTGCGGTGGATGCAAAGAACTAGGGTTTGGCCCAAGGTACCAATGTGCCCAGAATTGTGATTTCGTCCTTCACGAGGTCTGTTTCAAGGCTCGCCCTTCAGACCCACCCAAAACCCATCCATTCACGGGTGACTGCAGATTCAAGTTTTTCTGGGAACTCCCGGCCGCCGCAACCACCGGCAGTGCGATGCTTGTCAGATGGGCATACGAGGTTTCATGTATCATGATGAATCCAGACACAAGCTGGACTTGCATCCTTGTTGCATGAACCTTAAGAGCTCCATGTTTGCTGGCTATTATAGGATGATGATGCTGAATCTTAAGTGCAAAATGCCCTTCAACTCCAAGTGCGTGAAATGCCAGAGGAATGATCCGAAAGTACAGAACAGATGGCCGTTCAGAGGGTGGTCGTAAGTGTCCTTTCTTGGAAAATATTGTTACCATGTCTGTTGTGTGAAGAAATTGATTTTGCATAACTGGGAAAGGGGCTATTTCGATGTTGCTTCTTCTGCTTGGCCTTGGCGAGGAAAACGCTGGTTCAAAGGTGAGACTGCTGCGAACTCATCAAAAAGAAGGGGCGTGCAAAGTGATAGAAGCTGGGTCACATCAGCCACAACATCTTCGGCCTTCATCAATGGCGGTTCTTCTTCTTCTTCTTCTGGTTGGTTCGGGGATGAGACTGCGAAGTCATCAAGAAGTAGAAGCGTGCAAAGTGATAGAAGCTCGACCATACCAGCCACAAGCTCTTCGGAGAAAATAGGTGTCAGAGTTATAATATCAGTTCCATTCGGAAATCCAACTCCACCGTTAGCTTCTCTCGTGGAAAACTTACTGGATTGAAGGTTGAAGTTGAATCCATTATATGTGTGTGTCTTTGCGTAACGGTATTTTTATCTTAAATTGCTTATAATCCTTGAGCTATGTTTGTACCACTCCTTTTTGTGTGATCAACTTGTGATAGCCAATAATTGATCCAAGTCTCAGCTGCCAATTGGCTTTGCGTTCTCTCGGCACCGTTTACGCTAATAAAACTTCCTTCACTTTGTTTTCTTTTGCGGGACATCCTCCACCTTTTAACTTCAGTTTTAAGTCCACATTGATTTGTTTTTGAATTTTGATTCTGTATGTGTGCTTGTATAAACGATTTTTAAGTTTCGAATGCGAGGCTTTGACAAGATATATCGATCCGTACGTAAATCGAGCCCTCTGGAGTATCGTTCGAATGCATAAACAGAAAATCAGATAAATCAAATAACTTAAAATACTAAAATTGTGCTACATTGTGTACCTTAAAAAGAGATTAGGAATACTAAAATTATTTATTAGGTAGGAAAATTTTTGCTTATATTATTAATTCTGAATCTTGTATCACTTCATTGTCTCCACTCAAGGGCATGCCAACGGACCAAGTCGAATCCCCAACCTAGGTTACAGAATCAGTTTTGGTGCTCATATGATACTTATCAAATTTCAACCGTTCATATTTGCAGCTGAAATTTAATTTTTTTCATTTTTTTGATGTTGTTTTAATAAATAGATAATCCAAAATAAATATAATCTTTTAACTATAAGTTGTTTTAAAAAATAATTTTTTAATTTAAAAATTATTAGTTGAAAATTTTAAATCTAGACCACTAAAACCATATTAGAATAGTATAAATTTCACCACAGCAATGAGTATTATGATGCTCATCACTGCGACAAGCATCAAAACTGGCTTCCCTAGGTTACTGGCTAGCTTGCGCGAACCTAGTGCTTTGGTTGTCCTTGTTTAGTGCTTATCATATGATGTGCTCTAAAATATAAACCATTCAAAATATGATTTGAAATTGGATGGATATTTTTCTAAGTAGTGTTAGTTATAAAATTATCTTTATCTTAAATTATATATCTATAAAAATAAAAAAATTATTTAAAATATAAAAATTATTTAACTTGAATATGAACCATTCAATATCAATTTGGATGGTCCAAATTAAAATGAACACTCCATATTCATCAAAAGATGAGCATGGAAATTGGAATGTGCTCACGTGTTCTGGGTAGTTAATTTGCAATAGAGAGCCCAATTAAAGACTTACATATATATACACACTATCTCCAATCCTTAATATAAGAGTTAGATAACTAATTTACAAATATTTAAGAAATTAGTTAAATTAGTCATTTATAATAAATGGATGTTATCTTCCCTAAAATATCCCAATCAATCATGTGTGTTGAAACTATCTCTTATGAAAATTTCTTAATATATGCAATCATTATAGAGATTACTTGTGGTTGAAATTGATAAATATTAGATACAAAGTGAATTAAAATCTTATATTTAGTAACAAGTTGAATTTTCAACAACTAGCTTTGGGTCAACTAATTAAAGTAACCAGGATTGTCAATAGATTAGCCTACGTTGATTTAAAACATACATCAAGTCATCAACCTTCCTTGCCGAAGTCAATGTATTATAAGATCCTACGCAACCGCCACAGCTATCAGCCAAAGAGATAAAATTTGTAAAAACCTAAATTCCTTAGAACCTGTTGATATTTTATTTTATTTTTTTTAATGGAGAGCTATGAGTAATTTCCCCTTTATCTTCTTCGTCAACTATATATAGTTATATAATTGATTGGAAATGATAGCGCCAAAGAGCAGTTAGGTACAAATGCTTATTTAATCTGATAATGCCATCAGCCCTAACAATCAGTAACGTATTTATATACGAAGAAACTTGTTGGTATCTTCGGCACCGAATTATATCGAATTTTGAATAAGGTATGTAATACATTAATAAAAGACTGAGTATGTGAAACAACCGTATGAAAAGAGAGACATATAAGCTCAAGAAGCCAAGGTTGACCAGAAATAACATTATATAATGAGCTCCTCAAGAACCAAATGAAAGTATCAACGTAGAAGCTTAATATCATCGACAAATAGAAAGTGATTTCGGAGAAACAATGAATCACCCACGGCATTACCACCCAATGAGGCTGAAACGTGACGTAACAAATCCATTTGAATGTAGTGGATGCAAAGAACTGGGGTTCGGCCCTAGGTACCAGTGTGAAATGAACTGTCACTTTGTCCTCCATGAGGACTGTTTCAAGGCTCGCCCTACAGGCAGATCCAGAATCCACCCACTCATGGGTAGCTGCAGATTCTAGTTCCTCTGGGAACCTCCCGGCGGACCGAACAACCGGTTGTGCGATGCTTGAGGGAGGGACGTTCGAGGATTCCTGTATCATGATAAATCCAAACACAAGCTTGACTTGCACCCTTGTTGCATGAACCTTAAGAGCACCATGTCTGATCCCTATGGTAGGATGACACTGATTCTTAAGGACAAAATGACCTCCAAGTGTGTGAAATGCGAGAGGAAGGATCTAAAAGTACAGAGCGAGGAGCCGTTCAGAGGGTGGTCCTACGTGTCCTCTTGCGGGAACTATTGCTACCATGTGCATTGCGTGAAGAAATTGATTCTGGATAACTGGAAAAGGGGCTATTTCAATGTAGGTTCGTCTTCTTCGTCTTCGTCTTCCAGAGGAAGAAGCTTGCTCAGAGGTGAGACTGCAAGCTCATCAAGAAGTATGAGTTTGGAAGGTCATAGAAGCTTGATCACATCAGCCACAAGCTCTTCGGCCTTGGCAAGAAGAGGCTCCTCGCGGCCACCGATGTCATCGTTCACTCGTGGGTTGATCAAAATGGCGAAAATTGGTTTCTGTGTTATAATATCAGTTCTCTTCGGAAATCCAACCCCACTCTTTACTGCTCTGGCCGAAAACTTGCTGAATTAAAAGGTTAGATCCTTTTTCGGCGTCAGCCCCGTATTATTCATAAGAAAAAGGTTGGATCCTTTTATCTTATGATATATATATTTACGTAATTCTTCGTATTTTGATATTGCTATAATCCTTGAGTTGTGTTTGTATTACACTTTTATGTTTGACGAACTTGTGATAGCCAATAATTGATCCGAGTCTCTGCCAATGGGCTTGTTCTCTTGGTTACTTGGTTCTACTTTTGTACTGTTTATCTAATAAAATTTTCTTTCTTCTTTTGCTGAATCCTCCATCTTTAAATCCTACGTTTAGGTCCAGATTGGTTCCTTTTTGAGTTTTTATTTTGCGCGCGCGCGCACGCAAAATTCTAAGGTTTAAATGCGAGGCTTTCAGAAGAAATATCAATCCAGACATAAATCGAGCTCTGAATGTCTAAAACGGCTTGATACGAGGTTATACAAGTTATAACTCATAAAATGGCAAAAATAATATCATTAAAAAGATAAAGTGACTTCATATATAAATTTCAAGTGAATTATTATCATGAATTTTAATAAAAGAAACTTGTATACCTAATCAATGCTATTTATTGTGTCCATGGTAAAATCTTGGCATGTGAATTTTTTTATAAGTTATTTATTCTATAAAAAATCTTTAATATTACTAATATTGTTAGCACTTTAAAATCTACTTAATATAATTTAAAATATTAAGTGTATAAAGTTAACTTGTTCTCCATTTTTGAAAAGGATAACTATGAAAGGCCTTGCCAAAAATAAATAACTAGGAAAGGAATGAAGTTGAGGTTATTTTTCTCCAACTAAAAGCAAGCAAAAGTCCAGGTGGTCCTGCTCACAGGCAAGTCGTCTGTCTAAGTGTGGAAATTTTGGCCTCTACCGTATTTGACCCATTCAATAGCTCTTCTTTCCTCTTTCTTCATAATTCACACAATTTCTCTCGAGAGCTAAATAATTAGTAATCTTATATTTTTTTGCCAGAATTATTAATCTTATATATTGATATATTGCTATCATTTCTCTTTTAATTAATCTGACCGTTCTTATGGGCAAATGCATGCCGGCATTTGTAGTTAAGTGACAAGCATACTGATAATTGTATAGACCCCCTTTTCAAATAAAAATACAATATCTGATATCCCGCATGTCACATCTCTTTTTATAACCTATTAGATGTCAATTGGAACTAATATAAGTCGTTTCGTAATACGTCTGGTCGAAAAATTTAAAATTCAGGATTTTACTATTCATCATGTTCATACACTGTTCATTTGAAAATGGATCAACTTTGAAAATTCATAACTAATTCTAAAAAAATTAAAATGATGTGATTCCAATTTTTATGCGAAGCTTGCTAAGATTTCTATGGGGGAAAAAACATACTCATTAGGTCTAGTTCCCCCCAGAATAATTCCAGGAAATTCGTCAAAATGCACTGTTTATTTGGTAAATTTTTGAATTTTCAGTATTTTTGCCCAACTTTGGAAGGGCATAACTCTTAGCACAAAACTCTAATTTTAGTGGTTTACTACTTGTTTTAAAGCTAAAAATGAGATCTATAAGGCTATAAGATTTCGTGTCCAAATTCTAACAATTACTCATTCTTTTATGTGCCACAAGTTTGGCCTGTTTTAGGGAGATTCTATCCCCTAATCTTACTTTCTTTAATTTATCTCTGATTTTCCTTTTTCCTACACTCTTTTGACATTATACCATTCAATATTCCAACATCTAGGCATGTCATACAAACATAATTTACATCACATATCATTCATAATCCATTACATTCTCAACATAAAGTTCATTAATACATTACACAACATAACATAATAGCATCAATTCCATAATTGCTTCTCTATCCCAAAATCATTTCCTTGCCCTTGCCATTTGATGAATCATTTCCTATTTGAGACATAATTTAACATAGGAGGAATGAGATTTTCATGAAATTTGAGTAGCATTTGAATTACAATTATCATGCAAATCAAACAAATTATCATGTGACATGTTATCATACCTCAAGGCATAATCAACCACATAAAATCATGCTTAATGCCATGCTAAAAGAGGAACATCAAGACTTTCACAATGACATAATCCAATGCATTTGGCCAAAGCATAAACCAATGTTATTCAACCAATCCATGCCACAACACAAGTTTTTCTATCCAAGCAAACAACAAATCACATTAAACAAGCAAGATTAACAATTAAATTATAATTCAACGCTACCTTTTTAACACTTGTCAACTAGGTTACTTCAAGGGACAAAGCTTCTCCTTGGTTCGTCCTCACAATTCCTATCAAACCAAGCATAAACATAGGCTACATTAATCACTAAACAACTTGATTCCAACACCTTAACATTAACTTAACAATTCCCCCCCCCTTTTTTATTTTTAACAAAATGATTTCTTCTTTAGAATCAATCATTTCATGACTCATCCCTATACAATTTTTCATGAGGAATCCAATGGTGCAATCATATTTTTGAAATTCATACTCCTTCCCCATGGAGTTCACTTGGCCGAATAGGGGGTTCTTAACTTCCAAAAATTTCATTTTTGATTCCAATGATTTTAAACACTTTCTAGCAACCTATCCCTACACAAAAACATTTTTTAAAGCCATTGGAATAATCAAATCAAGAAAAATCAAATTGCTTCTGCATGAATAGTGCTGACCGAATTGCTTCCCCTTAAACCCTAACTTTGATTTCATCCAAAAATCAATCCATACACCACTTGATCTTCTTTATTCCACTTGATTATTAAGGTTTCTATCCTTCTCTAAACATCACAAGGTCCAGCAAAATTTTGACAGAATTTTCCCTAATTTTCCAAGCTAAAAACTTCAACTACCCAAGCTTAAAACTTAGGAATAGGAAGGCATAAGCATACCTTAATGTTTCCTTGGTGTATGTTGAATGATTCCTTGTCCAAAACACTTAGAGTTTTTGGTTGAAGGGTGCTGGAAGCAAAATGGCAGAACCTCCCCTTGTTTTTCTATTTTTCCAACATTTTTTTGTATTTTCTAAGGGGGTATTTATAGAAAAATTCCATTTGCCCTCACCCCTCTTCAATTGGACGAAATTGGACACCTAATAAGGTGTATGTGGCAGACATCAAGCGTCCAAAATATTCAGATCACTCCATGTGGCTTTTCTCTAGATTTTTCCATAAAAATATCTCTTAATTTCACATTTTATTTAATAAAGATGGATGGACCTGGAAGGTGCACGAAATTGGGTTGTTATTAGGCTTAATGTGGGCCCCAAAAAAGGTTTGGGCTGCTCCAAAAAGATAGCCCACAAACCCAATCACTATCTCAAACCAATTAGAAACTTTATCGGTTACTATTCACTGTAACATTTCATAATTTTTTCAGACCTCTAAAAATTCATTTCTCTCCATGATAATTCACCATTTAACATCAGAATATGATCTGTAGTCAGAATTTTTTACCACCTCTAGGTATTTATTTTGAATTTTCTCTGATTAGGCCTTTATCGGGGTCATTGCAGGAAAATAAATTCCATAAAATTAATTCCTGAGCTTCCAAGGCCTAAAACCAATTTTATAAATTCAAATAAATATTTAAATAAATATTTCATCAATCTCCCAAAGATATTGAGGCCTCTAACTAATTAAAAGAATTATTTTCCTCTGATTTTCCAACATTTTCCTGAAAAACCTTTGTTTATGAGAAATTCAGTAATAAATCATTTTCACCGAAATTCCATCTTTCAGGCCTCAACTAAGTTTCTAAAATCTCTACTCTACACTTTTCCCATTTTTCAGGGATTTTCTGAAATTTTTTTCCAAATTTTTCCATTTTGCCCTTCCTAGATCGATAGTTATAAAAATGCCAGCCTGGACCTTATCAGGGTTTCACATCAAAAGTTGATCCATCTTCCCGTCTAGTTTCTACATTGACTCTCATCCCAATTTTTGATTCCCTAGAACCAAGTAAGAATGTTTGGGATGTGACACCGCACTATTTGCATTAAATGCAAACATTATCAGAGTCTAATTCGAGATAAGTCTCTCAAAAATATTTGTATATTCAGACAAATTCAAAGTTGAAATTTTATGTTTAAATTGTTATAACCTTCTTAGAGCATGTTTCATTTAAACCAAATATGCTTTTTCATCATCGCCCTCTCTTTCTCTAACAAGTCTTCTATCGTTATGTATGTTTTCCTTCATTTTAGAAGTTGCGACAAACTTGAGGGACTAGATCGATAATTAAGACAAATTTGGGGGAGTTGATTGATAAATATTAGATTTTAAGGACGAGGTCGATAATTGTGCAACTTTGAATATTTTCTTTACATATGTGTGTGTGTGTATTAAATTATTTTGCTTCGTGCTTGATGTATATATCATTCAGACGGCAGGTATTATTTTATCATAATTAAATTATAATTGACTGACTTCTGGACCTCAAAAAGAATTATACCCTAATTGACTAGCTTGTTTCCTTTAATGCTGGCTTTTTGCACTAAACTAGTCAAACTCGGGCGGTTTAATAATCTGAAGTCACTTTCTCGTATTATAATAATGTTTGTGTGTTATTTATTTATTTATTTATTTTGCTAAACACATGTATCTTGTTACCAATGACAATACCGTTCAAGATACTCACTATAAAAAAACAGCTAATTACCGGCAGAATTAGTGACGAAATAATTTTTGTTGCTAATTTCTGACAGATTACCCATGAAAGTTCGTGGCTAAACTTAGCCACGGAATTAGAGACGGAATTTAATCCGCTGCTAATTAGCCACGGAATTTTTTCCGTCGGAAAATTTTGTGGCTAGTTGACAAACTCAATTATTTTTATATATTTTGGTATCTTTTTTATGGGTTTTGTCAACTTAATTGATTCCCTTTTGCCTGGATTGATTGTTCATTGATTTAATATATTTTATTTTGAATTATTATTTTATAGGGGCAAAATTGTCATATTTTGGTTTAATTGTGACTAATTGATTTTTGAGGACAATTAATGCTACCTTATCCTTGAATTTTGCTTGCAGGTTCTTGGAAGATTCAAAAATTAAAATTAAAAAAAAAGGAAAGAAAAAAATTAATAATAATAGGGGGGCAAAATGTTGCGTTTTGCCCCAACCTAATATTCATCTTCTTCATCCGGTAGCTGAAGACGGAACGAAAAAAAACATGAAACACACACACACGCTAGTTGGGGGCGGCGAAAAAGCAAAGGAGAAACATTGTGAGGTCCAGAGCTTGACGGGGAAGAAGCGAAATCATCCATCCATCATCATCACCTCTCCCACCTCCATTCAAGACCATCATCATCGTCGACTTCTTCCTGGTGGTAGAGAGCTCGACGGCGAAGAAGCAGAACGAAGGGCCAGAAGTGTGGCCGACGGCACCAGGGGAGAGGGCGACACCATCCATCATCTTCTTCTCCTTCTCGGCGTCAACAGAACCAGCGTGAGGAGAGGTGCCAGAGAGCTCAACGGCGAGTGAACCAGAAGGAGTGAGACAATGAAATCAGTTTCGTCACCGTCTTCTTCCATGGCAAACCGTAACAGAGCTCTGATTATGGCATTTTTTATGGCAAACCGAGGCTAGAGTTTCATAATCTTCCAATTTAACAATAATGGCAGGAGCTTGGATCATCAAAGGGGAGTTTTAGTTGCTTTAATTTCTTACTCAATAATTGTTTAACAATTCCTAGGTCTTAGGATAGTTTTTCTGATTGTTGGGATAATTGTATTGCTTAATCTGATTATATTTGGAGATTATTGTGACTGAATTATTGCTTAGTATTTGACATTGAGCTGTTTATAGTTTTGATTTCAATTATAATGTTGTGGTTATGACATTTGTATTGATTTTGGAGTTAATATATTGTGATTTTCTAAGGTGGCTTAGAATTTTGGATCATATTGTCTCTTGTTAGCTTTAATTCTGTTCTTTTGGATTTAAGAGTTTTAATTAAGCATTGGTTTTTAGCATCCTTAATCCCATTTTACTATTTTGGTTGCAGTTAGTAAGTTGGGATTTTAGAAAAATATTTTGTGGCAACTGGAGGTGGCTCGGTTGTTGGATCAAAAGCTTAATTATAATTCTTAATTCATTGTTTTTAACTCCCACATCTTTTAGAGTGATGATTGCCTGTGTTGTTGAATTGGAGGATTGATTTTTATCAGTGTTATTTGTGTGTCTCATTTTCATTTCTTTAATCTTCATTCATTTTAATCATTTTTACATTAAAAAAAAGTATTTTAATTTCAATTTAATTCATGGTGTTTAATTAGAAATTCTCAAATCAAAAATCCTTTTTATAATTTAGGTTACTTGCATTTATTTACTAGGGTTTAATTTCATTTTCGGCTCCTCAAAGTGAACAACCCGGATTGTGCACTATATTGCATTAATTCGGTTAATTTTTGAAGTAACCCCAAAGCGACAAATTAAGGGCAAGTTAACTTCACTAATTCCGTGGCTAAAATTTTATAATTATGATTTTGCGATAGAATACTTTTTCGTGGCTAATTTAGCCATGGAATTACCAATGAAAAATTATTCCGTCGCTCATTTCCGTGGCTAATTCCGTGGCTAAAATATAATATATAATATAATATAATATAATAATAAATATATAATTAAATTATATATCTTATGAATATTAAATAAAATAATTAAATTTAAAAAATATATTTATGAAAAAATTATTTACCATTTAAATTTAAAATTAGTGTCATTGGAAATTAATATTATATTTAAAATAATTTTAAAAAAATAAAGGACTATAAAATAATTAGTAAAACAAATATCTAAAAATTATTTTGTTACAAAAATAGTTATGATTAAAATTATCATATAGTTTATTTTTAGTTTCTAATAATATATGTGTGTATGTATAATTATTTGTGTAAGAGAATATTATATATATTTAATTTTGTATAATAAGTCAGTAAGTTCATTGCAGCTCAACTAGTGAAGTCGTGCGCGTGCACAAAAGAGGTCTTTAATTGGTTCGAGCCACGGAGAAGTCACTTTGAGGAGGAATTATATGGTGGCGACATGTGGTGATACAAGGTGGCATGTGAGATAGCGACATGTGGCGGCAAAGGTGAGGTGGCAGGGACACGTGGAGATGAGGTCGTGACATGTGGCAATGAAGGTGAGGTGGCAGCAACATGTAGAGATGAGGTGGTGACATGTGGCGGCCAAGGTGAGGTGGCATTTTAATTTTTTTTAACAAATCTATTAGCGACCGAATAGAAATTCCGTCGCTAATTAGAGATGAAAAAATTCCATCAGTAATTAGTGACGGAATTTTTTAATTCCGTTACTAATTCCGTCGGTAATTACCGACAGAATTTTGATTCCATCGCTAATTCCGTGGGTAATCCAATTAGTGATGAAAAAATTAGCGACGGAACCAATTTTGTCGCTAATTCCGTCAGCCATATGATTTCATCGCTAATTCGTCACCAATCCGTTGCTAAATAAAAATTCCATCGGTAAATTTCGTCGCAAATAAGATTTTTTTACTAGTGACTATCAGTACTAAATATGAGCACCTCTTCTAGTATGATTCAAAAATTAGTTTGTTATATTATGAGAAACTAGTCCCTTTTCATTAGATACTCAACCCTCGTTCACCGAATCTAACCAATATTGTTAATAGTTTAACCTACGTTGATTAAAAAACATGCGTCCAGTTATTAACCTTCCTTGTTAAAGTCAGCGTAAAGAGCCCCCACAACCACTGCTATATTGGCTTCCTTATCCTAGTGAAAAGAACTCACACCCACCATATTCATAGAAAGTCGAATTTGTAACATCTTAACTTAAGTCAAGACTTAAGGTGTTTGATGTCAGTTGAGCCAAACAGCTCCAAAAAACCCTAATTATCATATATTCTGAATCCATATATTGATATTGACAGTGTATATTTAGATTATTTGACGGTGGCGAATATGTACTCTCCTATCCTAAATGCTGGAGTACACACACACACACACACATATAGTCCTAATTTTTGCCTTTGATTTGTTTTTTGTATTGCTTTTGTCTCCAACCAGGCATTGTGCGCCAGAAGAGCCGCGACATGTTGCGCCCTCCCCCTGAAAAGAGCCAAAGGTCGTCGTTGTTCTGTGAAGCCGCGAGACGGGAACCTTGGCTCAAATCTCGAGATGGGAAAGCCAACTCACTGAGTTAAAGCCCGCGCATGGATTACAAACTGGGGCAACTGTAATATAATTAAAACACGTTAATATATCATTAAGAAAACAACACTTGACGTATTTTATTACTTAAGGTAAATTGTGTATCATCTTTTGGTTCAACTAATCCAATCATGCATGTTTGAATCGATACAACGAACAGTGTGAAAGGAGAGATAGGCTAAAGAAGGTTGACCAGAAATAACACTATTCACTATATATATGATAAGCTCATCAAGAACCAAATGAAAATAATGTGTCGAGAAAGAAGCTTATGGGGCGGAAAAGAGAGAGTGATTTTGGAGAGACAATGTATCACCCATTGCATCGCCACCCAATGAGGCTGAAACGTCACGAAGCAAACCCGTTTGAGTGCATTGGATGCAAAGAACTAGGATTTGGCCCAAGGTACCAATGTGTCAAGAACTGTGATGACGTCGTCCTTCACGAGGTGTGTTTCAAGGCTCATCCTCAAGACCGGTCCAGAACCCATCCATATACCGGTCACTGCAGATTTCAATTCCTCTGGAAACCTGCCGGTGGCCCGAACCGCCGGCTGTGCGATGCTTGCGGCAGGGACGTTCGAGGGTTCGTGTATCATGATAAATATAAACACGAGCTAGACTTGCACCCTTGTTGCATGAACCTTAAGATCTCCATCTCTGATCCCTATCATAGGATGAAGCTGATTCTAAAGGACAAAGTGCCCTCCAAGTGTGTGAAATGCGAGAGGGTGGTCTTACGTGTCCTCTTGTGGAAACTACTGCTACCATGTCTATTGCGTGAAGAAATTGATTCTGAATAAGTGGAAAAGGGGCTATTTCAATAATGTGGCATCTTCTTCTTCTTCAAGAGGAAGAACCTTGTCCAGAGATGAGATTGCAAGACCAATAAGAAGATGTAGAAGTGTAAGGCAAAGTGATCGAAGCTCGATTCCATCTTTGGCCTTGGCAAGAAGGGCCTCGTCGAGGCCGCCGGCAGCACGGTTCAGTCATGGGTTGATCAAATTAGCGAAAATAGGTTTCAGCGTTATAATGTCTGTTGTGTTCGGAAATCCAGCTCCATTGTTGATCTCATTCAGAACCTACTGGATTAAAAGGCTGGATCCGTAAGTTAAATATGATATGTGTGTGTGTGTGTGTGTGTGTGTGTGTGTGTGTGTGTGTGTTTGTAATGGGATTTTGATATGATATTGCTCTTCTATGCTTGACGAACTTGTGATATAGCCAATGATTGGTCCAAGTGTCTGTTAATATAATGGGCTTCGTGTTCTCTTGGCACTTGATTTCTACTTTTGCACTGTTTTTGCTGATAAAACTTGGGAAAAATTCGTTAAATCTCCACAATAGACCTCTAATATCCAACACCTGCATAAAATTTTAAAATGTCACTGCACTCCCTTAGACTAAAATGAAATTAAAATTGAAGTCTAAAAAGACATTAATACCCCTGTTTTTAATTTTTTAAGAAAATTAATTGTCACTAGCTGGAGCTTCTACCTCTGGCGCCAGCTACCAGAGCCCTGATGGTTGGACCTCCAACCTCCAATGGCATTATATGATTAAGTGAATTGGTTGACTTGATGGTCACAATTTTTTTGGTGTGCCAAGAGATTATGAGTTCAAATCCTCTTTGACCACTATATTTGAAAAAAAATCCTTTGGTGGTTGGTGCTCCAACCATAGATACTCAGGTAGCTGGATTTGGCACCAGAGCTACAGCAACAATTAATCTTTTTTTTTAAAAAAAAAAAAAGAAGCAAGGATACTATTGTATTTTCACTCTTAAATTTTAATTTTATTTTAGTCTGAGAATGTAGTGAGATTTTGGAATTTTGGTGGGGTTATTGGATATTAATTGTCTACTGTGAGGGTTTAATAAAATTTTTCCAAGAAACTTTCTTTCACTGTGTTTTCTTTTGCCGGATACTCCCCCTTTAAATTTCAGGTTTAATTTCAGTTTGATTTCTTTTTTTTTAAATTTTGACTTTGTACATATGAAAAAACATTCTAATTTCCAAATGCTAGGCTTTCACGTTCATACCACTACAAAAAAATTGACTTTCAGCGGCGACAAAAAGTCACCGCTGAAAGGATAAAAGTCATCGCTGAAAGTTTTCAACGGCAACTTTTTGCCACTAAAAAGTCGTTGCCGTAGCAGGCGTGGCTGAAAATTTTTAGCGGCAACTAAAAAGGTCACTACTGAAAGATACTTTCAGCGGTGACTTCTAGAAGTTTTAGCGGCAACATTTGTCGCCACTGAAGACACTTTTGGCGGTGACATTTGTCGCTGCTGAAAACGCTTTCGGTGGCGACAAAAAAGTTGCCGCTAAAACTAATGCCTAACAAGAATTGGCTTTACCAATACCACATCATCACCGTCGGCCGCCACATCACCATCGCCGGTCTCCACATCATCACCGTCGGCCACCACATCATCGTCACCGGCTGCCGCATTATCACTAGCCACCTCCACGTCATTGCCACATCACTCCTCCCTGCCACATCATCATCCAAATATTTTCACCTTAAATGTGTCTTCTTCAAGGTTTGAACTCGTGACCACCTCCTTTCATGTCCAATTTTCTTGCCGCTGAGCCAGATTGAATTTGTTTGTTAATATTGTAAAATAAAATATATATTATTATATTACACTTTCAGCAGTGACATAATAAAGTCGTCGCTGAAAGTCAAACCTTCAGCGGTGACACTGATAGTCGTCGCTGAAAGTCTACTTTTAGCGGCAACCATTTTAGCTGTGACCATAGAATGTCACCACTAAAAGTCTTTTTTCAGAGACGACCATAGAATGTCGCCGCTGAAAGTGAATCTAATGATTCTCAAAGGTATACTTTCAGCGGCGACAAAAAAAGTCACCGCTGAAAGTCATTTTGTTACAACTGAAAGTCTTAGTTTCAGGGGCAAACTTTCAACGGCGACACTTTTGTCGCTACTGAAAGTCTTAGTTTCAGCCACGAACTTTCAGCAGCGACAAAAAAAGTCACCGCTGAAAGTCTTAGTTTTAGCAACGACTTTTTGGTGTTGCCACTGAAAGTCTTAGTTTTAGTGACGACTTTTTGGTGTTGCCACTGAAAGTCTTAGTTTTAGCGGCGACTTTTTGGTGTCGTCGCTAAAAGTGGACTTTCAGTGGCGACTTTTTTTGTCGTCGTATAAAGTTGTCGCCTAAAGTCTTTTTCTTGTAGTGTACATAGATCGAGCCCTTAGGAACATAGTTGGAATCCATAAATAGCAAATCGGATAAATGAAATAACTTTAAAAAAAATACTAAAACTGTAATACACAAGTACCTTGAAAAGAGATTAGGAACATTACATATAATACTACCTTTGATCCTTAATATAAAAACTAATTGATTCATTTGAGTAGATTAAGAAAATTTATTAAATTAATTATTTGTAATAAATAAGTGTTGCTTTTCCTAAAGTACTCTTGCTAATTAGTTGTATTACCATTGACATTTGGTGAAATATTTAACATATGTAATTACTACAACATTATCTTGAGAAAAAATGAATAAATATGAGAGATAAAGTATATTAGAGTTTTATATTTATGACCAAATTAAAAATCAAACTAATTCTTATATTAGGGATAAAATCTACAATAAATAGCATCATTTATCTATCAGCTAGGAACACTGTAGCTTAATATAGATGTGGAATCTTGCATTGAAATTGCCTTGGCTCAAATCTCGAGAGGGCAAACCAGCCCCCTGAGTCAAGGGCTCTCGAGTTACAAGCCGGCGCAAACCAGGGTTTTGGGTGGCTGCTTTGGAAAGATAGCCTAAACAAAGACCGATATATTAGTCGCACCGAATTATAATGTATTTTTAAAATTTGCAAAGTGCATTATAAAAGATTGAACATGTGAATTGATTAAATATTAAACTAAAATATAAAAACATTGGGGGCTAAAAGTTTAATGATCTAATGAAAGTTGTTTAAGTTGATGATTCTTGGAGGTAAAATTAAGTTGTTTTTCTATCATCGTGCATCTATTTCTTTAGTAAGTCTTCTATATATCATAATCCCGTTTGCCTTCAATTGTTTTAATTAGACGTCGAGGAAAACTTGTGGGGCCAAATCGATAATTAAGACAAACTTCTTGTTATTAAATTTTAAGGACAAGGTCGATAATTGATGCAACTTTAATCAATATATCATTTGAACGGCAGGTAAGAGAATAACGCAGGGGAGCTAAAAATAAAGAATCATAATTAAATTATAATTGACTGACTCCTGGCCCAAAAAAAATTGTACTCTATTTGACTAACCTGACTCTTTTATCTCCCTTTTGTCTAAGCAATTCCAACGTGGGTGACTAATAATTATATAGTCACTTTCTCCTAGATGCCATCGATATTTGATTCTCCAATAAAATTTTATTGAACAACCTAATCCTGAAAATATAAAATTTTTAAGTAGACTTTTATGAATAATTTACAAATATGGAAAGGTGGCTAATTAATGAGACCATCGTAAGGAAGTAATGGTCTATGGTTTATGGCATTTTCTGCCGTTTTTTTATATGATTTGTGAGTATTCAATCGTATGTAAATGGGTAATATCATCATGATTTTCAGTTCATTTCATGCTTTTAGATTATTTTTAAGTAATTTTTTAAATAAATTTAGAGGAAAAGAAAATGAGATATAATGAAGCATTAGTGTATATAATATTTTACCTTTTCACTACTGATCTTCTTCCTGTATTTATTGTGGAAATCAACAGAAAAGTGAATGGGGGAAAATGTTGTTGGGAGCATCAAAATTCAAATACACACAGAAAATAAAAAAATAATTAATAACATAAGTTGGAACATGTCCTGTGTATATATTCATTTCATCAAATCATGTGTAGCTAAAACAGTAAAGTGAGATCAATGTTAGTTGATCAACTCAGAATCTGTGAAAATATTGCCGTACGTAAAGGGCTAATAGCACGTTAATCGTATTAATCAAACAATTTTTAATTTCACATTACTGCGCACTATATAAGTTATGTATTATGAGCAACCGGTTGATATACGTAAATATGTGTTGTGTACTCTCGTGTATAGGTCTTATAGTTAGAATCGGAGGTAATATTAATAATTTTGTGTATTTTTTATTTCAGTTCAACTAGCCTAACCATGATTGTTAATTAGATTAGCCTACTTTGATTAAGAAACGTTCATCAACTCGTCAACCTAATTCCTTGCCGCAATCAATGTACTATAAGAGCCTACACAACCACTGCTCTTCCTATATATATATATATATATATATATATAAATTATCCATATAGATTCCAAATAAGAAAATCAAATTCAGATAAGTCTTAAAAATTTCATATTTATAAGTCACACTTACATATTTACAAGTCTAGATGCGTTTCACAAGTGAAATTTGTTTTAAAAAAAAAAAAGAAAAGAAGAAGAAGAATTCTTTAGGAGCTAATTAATGTTTTTAGTTGGAACTTACGAGTAACTTTCTTCTTATATTTTCTCTTTCAACTCTATGTATGTATGGATTAAGATATGGCGCGCACACGCACACACAAAAGCTAGGTACAAATGCTTCCTACAATACAATTCTATCAGCCATGACAGATCAGAAATGTATTTATATGTAAAGAAACTGGTTGGCATCTTTGGCACCGAGTTAGATCGTATTTTTGGAGCATATAATTAATACATTAATAAAAGAATGAATACATGTGAACGAACACTATGGAGAGAGAGGGAGAGGGAGAAAGAGATAAGCTCAAGACGGGAAGGTTGACCAGAAATAACACAACATAAGATCTTCAAGAAAATCTGCAGATGAAAGTCTCAAGGCATAGAAGCTTATGGGAGACAAATAGAAAGTCATTCTGGAGAGACAATGGGCGATCATCCACAGCATCCCCACTCCCTGAGGCTGAATCGTGAAGAGACAAACACATTTAATTGCAGTGGATGCAAGGAACAAGGGTTTGGTCCAAGGTATGAATGTGCAAAGAAGAATTGTCGCGCCAAATATATCCTTCACAAGGAATGTTTCGAGGCTCACCCTAAAGACCGATTCAGAACCCATCCAGTCATGGGTGACCGCGGATTCAAATTCCTCTGGACAGCTCCCGTCGGACCGAACAACCGCCGGTTGTGCCACGCTTGCGTGGGGAATGTTCACGGGTTTCTGTACCGTGCTCGATCGAATGCCAGCTGGCTTTACTTGCACCCTTCCTGCATGAACCTTGGGAGCACCATATCTCATCCCTATAAAAAGATGGAGCTGAACCTTAGAAACGAAGCGCCGTCCAACTCTCAGTGTGTGAATTGCAAGAGACAGGATCTAAACGTCGGAGGTGGGTGGTCCTACGTGTCCTCGTGTGGAAACTATTGGTACCATGTCGATTGTCTGAAGAAATTGATTCTGGAAATCAGGGAAAGGGGCTATTTCAATGTTGGTTCTCCTTCCTCGTCTTCTTCCTCTTCTTCTTCTCCTTCTTCTTCTACTATTAGTACTACTTCCTCGTCTTCGAGAATTAAGAGAGTGCCAAGTGATGGAGGGTTGACCACACCAGCCGCAAGCTCTGTGGCCTTGCCAAACGGACCCTGGTGGAGGCCGCGGATATCAACTACCAATCGTGAAGAGTTGATCAAACTGGTGAAAATATTTGTCTGCTTCATAATAGCATACCGATTGGTGCCTGAAGATCCAGTTCCAGTGTTCAATGCTCTTGCCGATAGAGTACTATGATATATATATAATGGTGATTTTATATTGCTCCTGATCCTTGAGTTATGTGTTTGTTAGTCTTTTATGTCTGACCGACTTGTGATAGCCAATAACTGATGATCCAATAGGTATTGTATCTTGGCACTTCGGTTCTCCTTTCATTTTGCAGAGTTTATGCTAATAAAATTTTCCTTATTTCACTTTGTTTTCTTTTACGGGATCCTCCAACTTTAAATTTTGGGTTTATGTCCAGTTCGAATTCTTTTTTAATTCTGGTTTTGTATACATGAAGAAAACATTCTAAGTTTCGAATGCGAGGGCTTTCACAAGAAATATCCATTCGTCTTTGAATATAGAGCTCTCGATGCCAAAATATCCTGGATTTGAGGTTGCAAATTGCAGCTCATCAGATCGTGACATATCATTTGAAAAAATAAAATGGCTTCAGATTATAAATTTCAAATGCACGATCACTGTGGATTTGATATATATTGCGCTCAGATTATAAAATATTTATTCTACAACAAATTCTTATTATTACTAATGTGAACATTTTAAAATCAACTTGATTCAATTGGATGAAAAATAGTAAATATATAAGGCTAAGCATGTAACTTTTCTTCATTTTTAATTACAGCCAGCAATGAAAATAGAGGAAAACATACCTTGATCTTCTGTATTAAGCCACCCAAATCCATTGACGGTCGATCTTTCATAAAACCCAACAACCAGGAATGACGTTAAAAATAAAAATAAAAATTCTTTTACGCAAATCAGCACAAACTCTTTCACATATTTATCTCTTATGCCATAAAATCACTTTAAAACAAGTTAATCCAAACATACCGTTGGTAAATTTCTAAGTTATTCAAAACAATTAATTAAATATTTATATTTTTTTCCGAAAGTTTATACTCATTCTGTACAGTTTTCAATCAGTATGTTTTCCCAATAATATACTTGAAGAAATAACCCCAACCCTATTGAAACCTCCTGGCATTTCCCCTTACTCAGTTTATACATATATATTATATCCTTTGAGTTGTAATCCTTGTTATAAGGACATCATGTATATTTAATAATATTTACAATAAAGCTTCTTAATTAATTAACGATACTCCTCCAATTAATAACGTTTATCAAAGATAATTTTGAAACTTTTTTAAAATAACTATTTAAAAGTTGGGAAAAAGTGCTTTCACCCGCACAAGTCATCCCCAGCATGGAAATTTGGGCCCCTGCTCTATTATTTGTCCCATTCAATGGCTTTTCGTTTCTCTCAAGGGTAGATTATTATTAATCTGTCATTCCCCTTTTAATTAGTCCCATTTGATCTTTATTAATATATATGGACCTACCAATATCCTCAACCACTCTGCATTTTTATAATTTTAAAAAAGATCTTTTCATACAATTTTCAAGTTGAAAACAAAATTATAAACTCCTTTTGCGCTTATAATTACGCGAAAATGAAAAATTATTAATTGCTCTCTTTACAATTCAACTACTTAAAACTTTGCCATAATAATTTACTCTAGTCTTCTCTCTTCTGGCTGGGCGCCACAATAATCACTCAATGCTTCAATTATTTCATTTTCGTAATCTCATTATCAGACTAGAGAATCAGTTTACGAAGAAACTCTCACTTTTCTTATTTAAGTTTTGAACATATATTATTGAGAAAATTATACCACTCTAGTTTTTATTATCAGACACCAGAAGAAATATGCGGTCCTTATTATAATTAAGTCATCAAGGGTATTAATAACTATTTTCAGTAATTCACTGAGAACCGCTCTATCCATTTAGAGCCTAAACAATGACTGACGCATATATGTATATATATAATTCCCTTGTCAACCATATATATCAATTAAGAAGTGGCATATAATTCTTTTATTAATGTATTCGATTACACGTGATAGAACCATAGAGACTATAGGTAGCAAATGCTTCTTTAATCAGACAATGCCCTAACCCACATGTCGATATGTCAGCGGTCTATATTTATTTGTGAAGAAAAAAACTCGTTGGTATCCTCTACACGGCACCGAATTATAACCTTTTTATTTATTTATTAAAAGGCATGTAATACATTAATAAAAGATATGTGATTTGACTAAATAGTAAACTGAAAAACTGAGAAAAAATACGGAGCAACGAACAGTAGGAAAAGAGAGATAGCTCAAGAAGCTAATTGAGGTTGACCGTAAGTAACACTGTATCTATATAATCTTGCCATCAAAAGAACGAGATAAAAGTGTCAAGATAGAACTAGGGTTTGGTCCAAGGTACCAACATTCAAAGAATTGTCACTTCGTGCGTCATAAACTGTGTTTCAAGGCTCGTCCCACAGAGTCACCCATAACCCATCAATTCAATAGTACCCCGCTCCCAATTTCTCCGGGAACCTCCCGGTGTGGACGGAACCACCGTCTGTGCGATGTTTGTGGCAGGGACGTTCAAGGGTTTCTGTACGATGATCAATATTCCAGCCACAAGCTTGACTTGCACCCTTGTTGCATGAACCTTAAGAGAGACATGTCTGACCCCTCTGGTGAACCGCAAGCTCTTTGGGCTCGGCAAAAAAAGCTTTGTTGAGGCCACCGACATCATTTTTCAATCGTGGAGCAATCAAAATGGCAAAGTTAGGTTCAGCGTTATAATATCAATTCTATTTGGAAATCCAACTACTCCACTTAGCTGCTCATAATCCTTGACACTACAAAAAAATTGACTTTCAATAGCGGCAACAAAAAGTCGCTATTGAATGGCTCTATCAGCACCATGTCATCACTGCCGACCGTCACGTCCTCACGGCCGGCCGCCACATCATCGCTAGCCACCTCCATGTCATTGCCACATTACGACTCATTCCACATCACTCCTCGCCGCCACATTACTACCTAAATATTTTCACCTTAAATGTGTCTTCTTCAAGATTTGGACTTGTGACCACCTCCTTTCATGTCCAATCTTCTTGCTATTGAGCTGAATTGAATTTGCTTTATTACTATTATAAAACAATATATATTATCATATTGGAAGTCACCGCTAAAAGTCTAAGGCTGAATGGAGAACCGAAAGACTTTTAGTGGCGATACTAATAGTCACTACTTAAAGTCTACTTTCAGCAGCAACCCTAGAAAGTCGCCACTGAAAGTGAAGCCTTCAGTGATGACGGAAAATGTCACCACTGAAGGTCTCACATTTAATGACAACTTTTTGTGTCGCCGCTAAAAGGTATGCTTTCGCTAAAAGATACTTTCAGTGATAACAAAAAAAGGTCACCGCAGAAAGTTGACTTTTAACAACGACATTTTTGTTGCCACTAAAAGTTATACTTTGAGTGGTGATTTTCTAGTGTCACCACTGAAAGTCAACTTTTGGTGGCAATTTTTTTTGTCACTGTTGAAATTCGTCGCCTAAAGTTATTTTTTTGATAGTGCGAGTTTTCTTTGTATTGCTCTTTTATGTCTGACGAACTTGTGATAGCCAATAATTGATCCAAGTCGCTGCTAATTGGCTCCGTCTTGTCTTCGCACTTGGTTCTATTTTTGCACTATTCATGCCAATAAGACTTTCTTTCACTTTGTTTTCTTCTGCGGGGTCCTCCACTAAATTTTAGGTTAAAGTCCAGATTCATTTCTTTTTTAATTTTGATGGTATGTATAAAAAAAACATTGTCAGTTTCAAATGCGAAGAAAAATATCGATCTGTATGTAAATCAAGCTCTTTGGAATATCGTTGTAACACTATAAAAAAAACAGCTAATTACCGACAGAATTAGTGATGAAAATTATTCCGTCACTAAATTTAGCCACAGAATTAGTGACCAAATTTTTTCTGTCAGAAATTTCCGTGACTAATTTTGTGCCTAAAATTGTATAATTAAAATTAGTCATGGAATTAGCCACAGAATTTTTTCCGTCAGAAATTTCCGTTCCGTGGCTAATTCTAAGGCTAAAATTTTATAATTAAAATCTGTCACGGAATAATTTTTCATTGCTAATTTAGCAACGGAAAATTATTCCGTCACTAATTTTCATGGCTAAACTAAAATTAGCCATGGAATTTTTTTCAGTTAGAAATTTCTGTCACTAATTCGGTGGCTAAAATTTTATAATTAAAATTATTAAATTTTTTTAGATAGAATAATCTATTATATTTTATTATGGTAGCTATTTTTTGAAAAAATTATTTACGATTTAAAATTCAAAATTAATGTCATTGGAAATTAATATTATATTAAAAATATTTTTTTAAAATAAAGCATTATAAAATAAATAGTAAAAAAACTATCTAAAAATTATTTTGTCATAAAAATAGTTATGATTAAAATTATCATATAATTTATTTTTAGTTTCTAATAATATATGTGTGTATATATAATTGTTTGTGTAAGAGAATATTATATATATATATTTAATTTTGCATAATAAGTTGGCAAGTTAATTACAGCTCAACTGGTGAAGTCACGTGCGTGCACAAACGAGGTCCTTGGTTCGAGCCGTGGAGAAGTCACTTTGAGGAGGAGTTATACGGTGGCGACACGTCTTGATACAAGATGGCATGTGAGGTGGCAGCGACACATGGAGATGAGGTGGTGACACATGGCAACGGAGGTGAGGTGGCAGCTGGTAGAGGTGTGACATGGCATTTTAATTTTTTTAAAAAATATATTAATTACTGACAGAATTAGTGACAGAAATTATCCGTTGCAAATTACCGATGAAAATTCTGTTGGTAATTAGAGACGGAAAAATTTCGTCACTAATTCTATCGGTAGTTAGCCACAGAATTGAAATTTCATGGTTAATCCAATTAATGACAGAAGAATTAGTGACGAAACAAATTCCTTCACTAATATGATTCCGTCGTTAATCTGTCACTAAATAAAAATTCCGTAGCTAAATTCCATCGCTAATCATATGTTTTTTGGTAGTGGAACCCATGAATAGAAAATCAGGTAAGTGAAATAACTTGGAATACTAAAACTGTAATACATAAGTACCTTAGCGATAAGGAAAGCTTTTCATATCGGAAACATTTTCCCTTATACTTTTCTGGTTTTATTTATAAGTTACTTCCATTATGTTTCACACTGATCAAGACAACCCTTAAATTTTATTAGCTCTTATTTAAAATTTAACAACTTTCCAAACTTTATCTCTATTTAGTATACATTATACCACATGTAAACAAAATCAACACATTAATAAATGAGGGCTAAAATTGATTATACCACATGTAAACAAAATCAACACATTAATAAATGAGGGCTAAAATTGTATATCTATACAAAAAATTTCTCTTAGTGTCTGATGAGAGCCTTTGTCGTTCGCCTTGGGGTTCCCAATCAAAAATAAATCCAAGCAATGCAATATAGTGCAAAACTCGGGTCGTTTCACTTTGAGGAGCCTTTATTTGAAATCCTAAGCAACTAAATATCAAAAACAAAGAATTGAGTTGAAAAGGGATTGATTTTCTTTTTCACTAACTAATTGGCAAAATTTAAAAGGATGTAAAATGAGTAAATAATTTTTGGATTTTTAGTTTATAAAATGGATATGAATGAAATAAGCAAAGTGAATTAACAAGTGATAGCAAATGGAAGAGCAATTCTCTAGTACAATGATTTAGGCTATCATTACTTCAATTAATTTGGAAGTTAACTAAATTCAAAAGACTCTAAAGGCCACCCCTTAGATTCAGTTTAATTAGAATAATCAACACCAAGCCACCTTGGATATTAATTACTCACAATTAAACTGTTTCAACACAATTAGCCAAAAAGAAAATCAAAGAAGAGCAATTAACATTTTTAGTCCAATAACCAAGCCACCTTGAATTACCACTAAATGTTCACAATAATTTCAAAACATAATCTGACCCAGTACAATGTAAAGAAATTAAAGCTAATTACAGCATAATGTTAAATACTAATCAAAGATTCTAACAACTACAACTAATCTCAATACAAATATAAATCATCACAGCCCATTCAAACATTATAAAATTCATTCTAAGACCTAGAAATCACAATTATAATGAAAGAAGTAAGGATTAGAAGAGTTGAAACTCCCCTTTGAAGTTCTAAGTTCAAGCCATAACCATTGCTCTAGAGAATTGGAAAATTTAGCTACTCTTAACCATCACAACCACAGCTCCAACAAACCAATTCGGTTCAGCCATGAAGAACAAAGAAGATGAATGCTGGGGTGTGATTTCGCTGTGGAAGCTCACGCTGAATCCTCTTCCCTCACGCCGCTGGTTCGCTTTTCTTTTTCTTCTGCCGCCAGCCCGCCTCCAGCTCGTTCCGTGTCTTCCTTGTGCTGCTCGTGGGTTTCCTTTTTATTTTCTCACGCCGCTGCTTGCTTACTTCGCGTGTGCGTCCTCGTTCCAGCTGAAGGTGATTATTGGATATTAGGTTGTTGCGTTTTGCTCCCCTTTTTTTTAAAATTATTTTTTTATTTTTTTAATTTTTTCTTATTTTTTCTTTTTAATTTTCATTTTCATTTTTTTAAATCTTTCAAAAACCTACAAACAAAATTCAAGAAAAAGGTAGCATTAATTGTCCTAAAAAATAATTAGTCATAATTAAACCAAAATATGACAATTTTGCCCCTAAAAAAATAATAATTCAAAATAAAATATATTAAATCAATTAACAATCAATTAAGGCCAAAAGAGACTAATTAGGTTGACAAAATCCATATAAAAGATATCAAAATATATAAAAATAATTGAGTTTGTCAGTGTCCTATAAATAGGACCAAAAAATGTCTTCTCTCTCTACTCTGTAAATAGGACCAGAGGAGTATTATGTGATATATATCATCTAGAGGCTAAAGTAAACAGTATTATTTCAGTTAGGAACATCGTAGCTTGTTATAGACTTTGGATAATATATTTTATTGATGTTGGTATTTTATATTTGGATAACTCGAATAAAGACAATGCATGCTCCTTCCTATTCTAAATGTAGAATGTACATGACAGTATGCTGAGATAAAAATATAGAACAAGAGGCCTGATGTGACGCTCTTATATCTAAAATGTTTTTATTCTATTGATCATTAATTTCATTGATATCTTATAAACATGAGTTTTGAATTTTTCTTAAGATTTTTTTTCGAACAAATAATATAAAACTGCACAATTTTATGGTATCTTTCTTTAAAAAGTCGTAAATATTTCAAATGTCGCTATTTTTATTGGTAAGATATCAAAATATATTGGTCAATAGGAAAAGTTTGGGACGTTAGAGATGGGGAATTAGAGGCCCTTGCCTCTCATGTGAGTAGGAGCCTAGGGATGTGAGGCTGGCTCAAATCTCAAGGGAGCAAGTCAACCCACTGAGTTAAAAAGCCCCCATGGATCACAAGCTGGCGCAACCTATAGTTTTTTGAGTAGTTGAGCAAAGACTGAAATGATATACTACCTCCTAAAAGTTAATTTGATATTTAATTTGATTCTAAATATAAGATTTTAATCTGCATGTTAAAAATAACAGTTCTAGCTGATGTATATGATTAATAAGGAGATATTCTAGCGAAAATAATATCTATTTATTACAAATAGCTAGCTTAACAAACTTCTTTAATCTACTCAAATTATATTAAGAACAGGACGTAGTATATATATTTCCCTTGTCAGCCATATTTATCAATTCTATTAGAAGTGTATATAATTTGATTAGAAGTGATAAAGAGATGGCAGGTAAAAAATGCTTCTTTAATCTGACAATATGATGCTATGAACCATATATGACAGATCAGTATTGTATTTATATATGAAGAAACTGGTTGGCATTTTGAGCACCGAATTATGCGCTGTGTTTTTAGAGCACGCGGTACATTAATAAAAGAATGAAGAAGTGCGGTGATTAAATAATAATAAACCGAATAATTGAGAAAAATATTAAGCAACGATCTGCAGTATATGAAAAGAAAGAGAAGCTCAAGGGCGCCGTGGTTGACTAGAAATAACACTACATAAGCTCATCAAGAGCCAGATCATGAAAGTCTCAGAGAGGTAGAAGCAAGCGCTAGCTTATGGAGGGACAGATTGAAATTAATTTTGGAGAGACAGTGACTCACCCATGGCATCCCCACCCAATGAGGCTGAATGAGGGAGAAAATCGATTTAAGTGCAGTGGATGCAAAGAACTTGGGATTGGCCCAATGTATGAATGTGCAAGGAATAGTTGTCACTTCGCCCTCCACAAGGACTGTTTCAATGCTCGCGGCTCCACAACCCATCGATTCATTCCTTACTGCACGTTCCAATTCCAGCCGCAACCTCCGGGAGGCGGGAATCGCTCGTTGTGCGATGCTTGTGGGGGGCGCATTGAAGGGTTTCTGTATGAAGATATATACAGAAACGAGCATTACTTGCACCCTCGTTGCATGAACCTTAAGAGCACCATTTCTCATCCTGATAATCGGATGAAGCTGATTCTTAGGGGCGAAGTGCCCCCCAACTCCATGTGTCGGGAATGCGGGAGGACAGGGCAGTTCAGAGGTTGGTGCTACAGGCCCTCTTCTGGAAACGATTGCTACCATGTCTATTGTATGAAGAGGAGATTCAATCCGGATATCTGGGAAAGGGTCTTTTTAAATGCTGCTCCTCCTGCATATTTCACTGCTGAGATGTTGTTCCGGCTGGCGAGGGGCTTTTTCAATGCTCCTCCTCCTCCTCCTCTTCCATATTTCACTGCTGAGAGGTTGTTCAAGCTGGCGATAGTCTTTCTCTGCCTTGGAATAGCCATAAAATATGGGAATCCTCAAAATGCAGGTCAATTTTTTATTGTTATCACTGATGTGGTACTGAAGTTTTTATGATTTATACTTCTCTTAATCGTTGAGTTATATATGTTTGTGTTATTCGGCTGACGAACTTGCGATGGCTAATTCTGATGGATCCATTGGCTTCTGTGCTCTCTTGGCATTAATTGGTTCTCCTTTTGCACTGTTTAGTGTTTATGCTAATAAAACTCTCTTTTTCGCTTTGTTTTCTTTGGCGGGTTTCTTAAGTCCGGATAAATCGAGCTCTAGAGATGTCAAAAACTCCGGGATTTGAATTTGCAAATTAAACTCATAAGATCGTGACATACATATCATTAAAAAAAAATTTAAATTACTGAATGGATTTTTTAAATGAAGAAAAAAGCAAGTTATTTAGTCTTATCTTCTCTGTCGGATGCATTCACGACCTATGCGTAGGGCTCAGAAAAAAATATATGCTATTAAAATATACTCCTCGGACCTTAATATTTAACCTAATTGTTAAATTAATTTTGGTCCTAGATATAAAACCTATTTTTCATATTTATTAATTTTTTTTGTAAATTACTTCTATGAATATTCTCTTAACCATAATCAAGCAAGTGAGGGAGGGAGGATATTAAAAAAGATGATTATGGTGATATGAAAAAAACATATTATATTTTTTATAATTAACTAACTTACCTAACTTTTATAACATAATTAAATTAGTTAAATAAGTCTTATATTAAGAATGGGAGGAGTGTTTCATAGTTATTAAAATCATCAAATATTTCAATTTTTATTCAAAAGTTAAAGCTTACTCTTTGGACTTTGCAATGAACGTGTCCGCCTAAAAATAAATTACTCCATAAAATACAACTAACCTTATTCAAACCTTCTGGCACTTATATATGCTTGATTGCTTGTTCAGTTTATATATACTGCTTCTTGGCTCTTATATTATATAACATATACGCATGATGCATGTTTTATAATATAATGTTATATTTTAAAGCGTTCATTTTTTCACCTAATATATTTAGTTCTAAGTGCTAAATATAAAAATTTTCTAACTAATTAACTAAATTTTTCTAACTGGTAACTTTTATTAAAGACGATTTCAAAATTTTACAGAAGAAATAAGCAATTAATAAAAGTGGGCAAAAGTCTAGGTGCTCCTCTCGCCCAGTCAAGTCAAGTCGTCGACTCGTACCTTAGAGGGCAAATTTTGGCCCCTTCCTTATTTTGTCTCACTGAATATCTTTTCGTTTCTTTTCCTTAAAATTTACACAATTTTTCTCAAGAGCTAATTAATTAATAGGAAAATGAAAAAAAAAAAGACAAGTAAACTTCATAATGTCAAAAACATCACCTGAATTTGAGAAATCCTAATTTAGTCACAAGTGAGCAATTTGACATTTATAAATTTGCTGAAATGACCATATTATCCTTCACTTTATTTATTATTTTTAAAAAACTAAAGCCCCCACTGGCCGGCCGATCGTCAAAGTTCCGGCGCCGGTAGAGGTGACTAGTCAACAATGGCTCCGGCGACCGAAAACAATTTTTAAAAATTTTTTTTTTACAACTTTAGTATAATAGTTAACAACTTTTGTAATGCTATTAACAAACTCAATATAGTAGTTAACAACAGGTTTTTTGGTAAATTCAACAAGCTCCGGCAGCCGGAAATGACCTTTTAAAATTTTTTTACAACTTTAGTATAATGGTTAACAACTTTTGTAAGGGTATTAACAACTTTAGTAGAGTAGTTAACAACATGTTTTTTGAAAAATTCAACAATTAGTTGTCGGAACTCCTGCTGCTGAAAACAATTTTTTTTTGAAAATTTTTACAATTTCAGTATAACGGTTAATAACTTTTGTAATGCTATTAACAACTTCAGTATAGCAGTTAACAACAAGTTTTTGAATTTGTTAACGACATTACTAAAGTTGTAAAAATGCTACTTTTTGAATTTTCTAAATAACCTGTTGTTAACTACTATACCGAAATTGTTAATAGTCTTACAAAAATTGTTAATCGTTATACTGAAATTGTAAAAATTTTCAAAAAAAAAACAAGGTAGTTGTTAAGGTTATAAAAATGTCATTTTTTTGAGTTTTTAAGAAAACCTGTTGTTAAATAGTATACCGAAGTTATTAATAGAGTTACGGAACTTGTTAACGGTATTACTGAAGTTATAAAAATACTACTTTTTGATTTTTTTTTAGAAAATCTGTTGTTAACTGCTATATTAAAGTTGTTAATAATGTTACAAAAGTTGTTAACTGTTATACTGAAGTTGTAAAAATTTTCAAAAAAAAAAAAGTAGTTGCTAAAGTTGTAAAAATATCTTTTTATTTTTATTTTTAAGAAACCCTATTGTTAAATGCTATGCCGAAGTTGTTAATAGAGTTTCAGAACCTATTAACCGCATTACTGAAGTTGTAAAAATGCTACTTTTTGAATTTCCTGAAAAACTTGTTGTTAACTACTATACTGAAGTTGTTAATAGCGTTACAAAAATTGTTGTCTGTTATACTAAAGTTTTAAAAATTTTCAAAAAAATTGTCTCCAGCCACCTAAGCTCCGACGACCAATTGTTGAATTTTCTGAAAAACTTGTTATTAACTGCTATATTAAAGTTATTAATAGCATTACAATAGTTGTTAACCATTATATTAAAGTTGTAAAAAATTTTCAAAAAATTGTTTCCGGCTGTTGGAGCTCTGGTGACTAATTATTGAATTTCTCAAAAAACCTGTTGTTAACTGCTATACTAAAATTGCTAATAGTGTTACAAAAGTTGTTAACTGTCATATTGAACTTGTAAAAATTTTCAAAAAAATTGTTTACGACTGCCGGAGCTCCGATGACCAATTCTTGGCCAGTTGCCAGAGCTTTGGTGACTGCCGCCGCCAGAGCTCTAGTGACCGGTCGGCCAGTTGGGGCTTTGGTTTTTTTAAAAATAATAAATAAAATGAAAGGCAATATGATCATTCCAGCAAATTTATAAATGCCAAATTAGTCACTTGTGACTAAACTAGGATTTCTCAAATTCAGGTGATGTTTTTGGCATTATGAAGTTTATTTGTCATTTTTCTATCATTTTTCCTAATTAATAATCTTATATTTTGTTATCATTTCTCTTTTAGTGCCATGCTTGACGATCTTTCTTATATATGTACCAATATATGCTCAATCACTCCGCATTTTTATAATTCTTAAAACATGACCTTTTCATACAATTCTCGATGAAGATAAATTATAAAATCATCTTGCGTATAATTTCGAGTGAAAAAATTAGTTAGGCTCTCTCTACAAATCAACTGCTTAAAAACTTTGGTATAATAATTTAATCCAGACTTCTAGTTCCCAGTCAGCTCATACTTGAATTATATTATTTTTGTAATCGCATGATCAGAAAAAAAGAAGAGTCAGTTCCAATACTCATCACCTCGATGAGCATCTTAAACTCATTAGATTTAGACCGTCTATATCTAATTTGAATAATTCAAATTTAAAATATTTAATTAATTATTTTTAAATAAAAAACTATTTTTGAAAAGAACGATAATTAAGAGATTATTTCTATTTTAGATTCTATACATATTAAAATAATTAGTTTAAATAAATGATTCAGATATGATGAGTTTAAAGTACTCATCAAAATGAGGGGCACAGAAACTAGCTCCACTAAAGAATCAGTTTATTAGAAACTTTCACTTTTAGTAAAATTATGTACTCAAATTCCCGAGTTAAAACTCGGTCTTTAGACTTTTCAATAATGGATGCTGCTTGGGGGCAGAAGACATGGAAAAATAACCCCATCCAAACCTTCTCTCACGTCGGCTTACCCAATAAGATACGCTTCTTCTGCAGCTCCGCATTATGCATCGTCCCTTTTCCTGACTTCGATTCTGAGATAACTCATCAGGTGAGTGAATATTTATTCAATCCAACTTGGTTTTTGAATATTCTGCTTCTGAATTAAGTTTAAAAAACGATTAGTGTTTTTTTCATTTCTGTGGTGCCATTAAAAACACTAGTTTTTCGGTTCTTTTAACCTCTCTTAAATGTGTTTCAGTGCGTAATCACAATAATATCCTAATTAATTCCTTCTGGTTGGCTTGTGTTTGAGACTGTGGTTGAAGATGGTTCAGAGGGGCCAAACTTTCTGTGCTCAAGTTATTATTATTAATTTCTTGTTGCTGTTTACTTGTAACATGGTCTTTGGGGCTCCGACAGATATCTTCTGCTTGAAAAGCGTAGAAGATTCTCTTGGAGATCCATACGGTTATTTGAAGTCTTCATGGGATTTCAGCGACATCAGAGAAGGACTTATCAGCGGATTTACTGGGGTTGAACGTTGGCACCCTAATGAGAACAGAGTCTTAAATCTCAAGTTGTCAAACATGGGACTCAAGGGCCAGTTTCCTCGTACCATTCAAAATTGCTCCAGCTTAACAGGATTAGATCTCTCAATGAACAAACTTTACGGGAAAATTCCTGCAGATGTTGATGTTCTTCTTCCATTTATCTTACAACAACTTTTCTGGGAGAATCCCCAAGAGCGTTGCAAATTGCAGCAATCTGAATTCCCTTAAACTCGATCAGAACCGATTCAGTGGGCGAATCCCGGGAGAACTGACCTCCCTTACAAGGCTCAAGACATTTACTGTGACCAACAATCTTTTGACAGGTCCAGTTCCGAACCTTCCACAAGTCCCAGATGAGAGTTGCCACGGCAATTGAATATATATGTCTCGTAATTCTGTGTCTTGCCATAGAGATCGACTTGGAATAATCTATTTTCCTCCCAACTTTCAAATCATTCAATAAAGCATCCATGGCCTAATTGGTATGTACAATTTATATTATTTAGTTCTGTGTACCCTTTAATTAGTATTCACCAGTTGTTATCGTGAAGGACTATTATTTTCCCTATATTCATAGTTATAATATTAAATATATACAAGTAGAATCGGTAAACGAACAAGTTCCACGGTGTTCCCTGTGTCTCATTTCGCGATCAAGTTATAATATTGAATGTACACTATTCTTTACGTACTTTATACGGCATTTATTAAGTATTAATAATTAAACTATATCAATTAAGAAGATAAAGCTTGACTTGATTTGATGAAAATGGTCCTTTTGAAGTGCTTTGGAAAATTACTCTCATCGAAGACTTTGAAAAACCAAATATATTAAGTAATTTAATAACTTTTTTAGTCTTTTTAAGTTAGTCAACTGAGTCTTGTGTCTCTTTCTCTAGTAAGTCTTCTGTCATTATGCGTGTTTTCCTTCATTTTAAAAGTTGAGACAAATTTAAGGGACCAAATTGATAATTAAGAGAAACTTGAGCAAGTTGATGATAAATATTAAATTTCAAGGACCAAATCGATAATTGATGCAACTTTGAAGAATTTCTTTTTACAAACTTGGGAACAGATGGGAAATTATTTTTTCTTCATAAAAGTATATATCATTAATTTAAACAGAAGGTAAGAGAATGATATAGTAGTACTAAATTAAAAAAAGGATTGTAACTAAATTATAATTGACTGAATTCTGGCCCCCAAAAATTATAATTGACTAGCTTAATTAGCTTGTTTCTTTTAACGCTGGCTGTACTCCACTATTCTAACTTGGGTGACAAATAATTATAAAGTCACTTTCTTCTAGATGCCATCGATATCCAATAAGAATTCTATTTTATTGAACAACCTAATTCTAAAAATATAAAATTTTCAGACATTTGTCTTGTGTTTTCATCTTTGGCCTGTCATCTTTCCCACTTATCAATAAAATAGAATAAAATTTTTTAAGCTTTTTATGAATAGTTTACAAATATGGAAAAGTGGATAATTAATCAGATCATCATCATAGGTAATATCATGATCGTCCGTTCATTTTCATGCTTTTATATTATTCTTTTGTAATTTCTTAAACAAATTTCAGAGGAAAAGAAAATGAGGATATAATGAGGCATTAGTGGGTATATATAATAGATATTTACTTTTTCCCTTATTATCTTTTTCTGTATTTAGTTGTTTGGAACAGGTCTTGTGCATATTCATTTCAAAAAGACTGTAACTTAAACCGTAAAGTGAGATCAATGTAAGTTGATCTATTCAGAATCTATGAAAATATTGCGGTTAAACGCTAATATCATGTTAATCTCATTAATTAAAGAATTTTTAAGTTAACAATATCACGCACTATATACAAGTTATTATAAACAACCGATTGACCTAAGTGTGAATAAATGTGTTTTTTTTTTCTATAAGTAAATATGTGTTCTGTGTATATATGTAGAGAAGTTCTTTGGAAAGAAGCTCGCCTCAGACTTCATATTTCACTGCTGAGAGGTTGTTCCCACTGGCGATGATATTTCTCTGCCTTGGAATAGCAATACGATATGCACCTCATCTAAATCCAGATCAATTTTTTATCGTTATCACTGATGTAGTGCTGAAGTTTTTATGATAATATTGCTCTTAACCGGTGAGTTATATACGTTCGTGTTATTACTCTTTTATATATGCCTGACGAACTTGCGATAGCTAATTATCATGGATCCGATTGGCTTCTGTGTTCTCTTGGCACTAATTGGTTCTGCTTTTGCACTGTTTAGTGTTTATGCTAATAAAACTTTCTTTTTCACTTTGTTTTAATTTCTTTTGCGGGATCCTATTATGTCCAGATAAATGGAGCTTGAGATGTCAAAAACTCCTGGATTTGAATTTCCAAATTACAACTCATAAGACCGTGGCATATCATTAAAAAATTAAAATTACAACGTAGTATAAAATTTAAAGTGGAGGCCATTACGAATGGATTTTTTAAATTAAAAAAACTAAGTTATTTGGTCTTATCTTGTGTCTTTGCAATCACGACATATAAGTAGGGCTTGGGAATAGAAAAATATATGCTATTAAAATATATTTCCTAGTTATTCAAAACATTAAATATTTCTACTTTTATTCAAAAGTTTTTTGGGACCTCAATATTTTATTCAAAAGTTAAAGCTCGCTCTTTCGAGTTTTCAATGAACGTGTCATTCTAATATACACCTAACCTTAATTAAACCTTCTCGCAACTTTATGCTTGTTCAGTTTATATACGCTTCTTCTTGGCTGGTTCTTATATAACTAGACGCCGTACCCGTGCAATCACGGGTTATTAAGTCAATACTTTTTACATCATCAAAGGAAATAACTATTAGTATTTACATCAAGTTGAAATCACGTTTTGAAAAACCTAGTTGTACCCAATATTTATTGTTCGATTTGTTGGCCTTTCTTTGTTATGACTTGTGTTCTGTTTTTTTGTAGGAAAACCTTGTTCTTTTGTTTCTAAAATATTAGACTTAGTGTAATAATGGGGAATTAATACAGTTTGCAACATAGAAATTAGCAAAATTATTGTAGCTTTTATAAATATGATACATAATTTTACTACTCTAACAACATGTTTTGAAATGCTTTTGTGTACCTGTTGGCAAAAAAAAAAAAAAAGGTGTCTGTATACATCACATTTGTTGTTATGTTTGTTGCTAGTTTCTAAGAATCCAATATTAATATCTTAAGGCCTGTCATACTTCTAACCATGAAAATAGCAACACTGAGTTGTCCACGTAAGAATACTGGAGGAAGGAACAACCCTACATTGGCCATTGACAGACGATGACTTTACAATTTAAAATCTAAGCCATTGATCAAAAATCAAGAAAAGATGATGTGGATGTAACTTCAGAGATATCTTCCTTGCAACAAATATGCTTATGCCTAATAAAGATATAAAAATTTGTGCACAAAACCAACTGACTACATACTCATGCTAGCTAGAAGCTCTCCATCCTTTACTCCATTTTAATTTAATATTTCTATTTTATTTGAAAGATTAACGTCATTCTGTACAATTTTCAATCAATATGTTTTTCTGATAAAATACATGAAGAAATAAACCTAACGCTATTCAAACCTTCTGGCACTTCCCCTTACTCAGTTAATACACATTATTTCCTTTGAGATGTAATTCTTGTGATAAGGACACCATGTATATTTAATAATATTGTCAATAAAGCTTCTTAATTAATTAATAATACTCCTCCAATTAATAACGTTTATAATTTTGAAAATTTTTAAAAATAACTATTTGAAGTTGTGAAAAGCATATATCTAGGTGCCTTCACTCGCACAAGTCATCCTTGGCGTGGAAATTTTGGCCCCTTCCCTATTATTTGACCCATCCGACGGCTTTTCCTTTCTCAAGAGTCAAGAGGAGAGTATTACTAATCTGTCATTTCTCTTTTAATTAGTCCCATTTGATGTTTTGTAACATATATGGACCTACCAATGTCCTCAACCACTCTGCATTTTTATAATTCTAAGAAAATGATCTTTTCATACAATTTTCAATTGAAAAAAAAAAAGTATAAAATCGTCTTGCGCCTATAATTACGCGAAAATGAAAAATTAGTAACTGCTCTCTTTACAATTCAACTACTTAAAACTTTGCCATAATAATTTACTCTAGTCTTCTCTCTTCTGGGCGCCACAATAATCACTCAATGCTTCAATTATATCATTTTGGTAATCTCATTATCAGACTAGAGAATCAGTTTCTAAGAAATTTTCACTGTCCCTTGGGGGACATTGGAAAAAATTGCACCGATACTAAGAAATTTTCACTTTTCTTATTTAACTTTTGAATTTATATATATTATTGAGAAAATTATACCATTCTAGTCCTTATTATCAGACACCAGAAGAAATATGAGGTCCTTATATAATTAAGTCAGCAAGTGTATTAATAACATTTTTCAGCAATATTCTAAGAAGAAATTTTCACTTTTCTCATTTAAATTTTGAATATATATATTAGTGAGAAAATTATACCATTCTAGTCCTTATTATCAGACACCAGAAGAATTATGGGTTCCTTATATAATTAAGTCATCAAGGGTATTAAACATTTTTCAGTAATTCACCAAGAGCCTAAACAAAGACTGATGCATATCAATTTTAGTCAACCATATATATCAATTAAGAAGTGGCACATAATTCGATTACACGTGATACCACCAAAGACATGATAGGTAGCAAATGCTTATTTAATCAGACAATGCCCTAACCCGCATGACGATGTATCGGTGGTCTATATTTATTTGTGAAGGAAAAAAAAAAACTTGTTGGTATCCTCTGCACGGCACCGAATTATCACTTTTTTTAAAAGCATGTAATACATTAATAAAAGAATGAATATGTGAGTCGACTAAATAGTAAACTGAAGACTTGAGGAAAAATATTGAGCAACGAACGATATAAAAAGAGAGATAGCTCAAGAAGCTAATTAAGGTTATGACCAGAAGGAGCACTATATATATAAGCTCGGTATCAAGAACCAGATGTAAGTGTCAGCTAGAACTAGGGTTTGGTCCAAGGTACCAATGTTCAAAGTATTGTCACTTCGTCCTTTATAAAGTGTGTTTCAAGGCTCGTCCTACGGACTCACCCATAACCCATCAATTCATGGGTAGCCCGATTCCAATTTCTCTGGGAACCTGCCGGTGGACGGAACCACCGTCTGTGCGATGCTTGCGCGAGGGACTTTCGAGGGTTTCTGTATGATGATCAATATCCCAGATACAAGCTTGACTTGCACCCTTGTTGCCTGAGCCTTAAGAGAGACATGTTTGATTCGTCTCGTAAACCACAAGCTCTTTGGGCTCTTGGCAAAAAGAGCTTCGCTGAGGCCATAGACATCATTTTTCAATTGTGGAGTGATCAAAATGGTAAAGTTAGGTCTCAGGGTTATAATATCAGTTCTATTTGGAGATCCAATAACTCCACTTAGCTGTTCATAATCCTGTAGTTTTGCTCGTATTACTCTTTTATGTCTGACGAACTTGTGATAGCCAGTAATTGATCCAAGTCTCTGCTAATTGGCTTCGTGTTGTCTTGGTGGTTGGTTCTATTTTTGCACTGTTTAAGCTAATAAAGCTTTCTTTCACTTTTGTTTTCTATTTCGCGGGATCCTCCTCCACTAAATTTCAGGTTTAAGTCCAGATTCATTTCTTTTTTAATTTTGTTGGTATATTTATAAAACGTTTTCAGTTTGGAATGCGAAGAAATATATCGATCCGTATGTAAATCGAGGACTTTGGAGCATCATTGGAACCCATGAATAGAAAATCAGGTAAGTGAAATAACTTACAATACTAAAACTGTAATAAATAAGTACCTTATTGATAAGTTTTTCATATCCCAAACATTTTCCCTTGCATTATATGATAAATATCATGTCGAGGCTGAAGTAAACAGTACTATTTCGGTTTCGAACATCATAGCTTATTATAGATCTTGAAACACACACATGCACATATATATTACCAACAAGCTGTTGGTTTAGGTGGTAAGTAGCCTTCCTTGCCTCTTAAGAAAAAGAACACAAGTTCAAATCTTAGGAAGCGCACTTGTTGGGGGAGGCAAAAACTTTTTGCACCAAGCCTCGAAAGGGAAAAACCTTAATCAAATAAAATATATATTAAATTGATATTGATATTTTTTGTTTGGATAACTTGAAGAAAGACAATACATACTCCTTCCTATTTTAAACGTAGAATGTATACGTTGAGATAAAAATGTATAGAACGAGAAGGGGCCTAATGTATGCTCTAACCTCTAAAATGTTTTTCTTCTTTTGATCATTGTATTGTACAAAAATGAATAATATTTTGATACCTTAGAAACATGATGAGTTTTGAATTTTTTTTAAAGATTTTTTCACGCGAATAAATTAAAACTGCACAATTTTATGGTTGTTTCTTTCTTTGAAAATTAGTTAAAAATTTAATATTGCACTATTTTTTGTTGGTAGGATATCAAGATATTACCCAATAGATAGAAGCTGGATCATTAGAAGGGGGTATTATTAGAGGCCCTTGCCTGTCGTGTGGGTAGGAGCTAAGAGATCTGAGGCTGGCTCAAATCTCAAGAGGGCAAGTCAACACACTGAGTTAAAGCCCCCCCGGATTACAAGCTGAAGCAACCTATATATATATATATATATATATATATAGTTTTGGGTAGTTGAGCAAACACTGATATGATATATTTTGCCCTTGTCATAAGGAGATGGTATTACTGGTAAGTAACAAATGCTGCTTTGATATGACAATGCTGTGAGCGATGACAGATCAGTAATTTATTTATATATGAAGAAACAACTGGTTGTCATCTTGGGCACCGAATTATATATAATGTATTTTTAAAGCACGTAGTACATTAATAAAAGAATGAACATGTGCGGTCGAGCGACGATCTGCAGTATACGATAAGAGGGAGAATCTCAAGACGCCATGGTTGACCAGAAATAAAGCTCGCTAAAAACCAGATCGATCATGAAAGTCTTAAGAAGTAGAAGGCTAGAAGCAAGCTAGCTTATGGGGCGACAAATAGAAAGTGATTTCTGAGAGAAGACAATGATGGCTCACCCATGGCATCCCCACCCATTGAGGCTCAATCTCGACGAAGAAGAAAAGCGATTTAAGTGCAGTGGATGCAAAGAACATGGGTTAGGTCCAAGGTACCAATGTGCCGTGAATTGTCCCTTCGTCCTTCACGAGCTGTGTTTCAATGTTAGCCCCGACGATCCACCCAGAACCCATGAATTCATGGGTAACTGCGAATTCCAATTCCTCCGGAAACCTCCGGGCGGACCGAACCGCCGGTTGTGCGATGCTTGTGGGTGCGACATCCGAGGGTTTCTGTATCATGATATGCGCAGAAACGTGCATGACTTGCACCCTCGTTGCCTGAACCTTAAGAGAACCATTTCTGATCCTGATAGTGGCATGAAGCTGAAACTTAAGGACAAAGTGCCTTCCAACTCCGTGTGTGATAAATGCAAGAGGAAGGATCTAAATGTGGCGACCAAAGGGCCCTTCAGAGGTTGGTGCTACGCGTCCTCATGTGGGAACTATTGCTACCATGTTTTTTGTTTGAAGAAGAAATTGATTCTAGATAACTGGGAAAGGGGCTATTTCAATGTCGCTTCTTCTTCTTCTTCTTCGAGCTTGGTCGTCAGAACTGGACGCTCATCAAGAAATACGAGAGCGCCAAGTGATGGAAGCTTGGTCACATCAGCCCCACGCCCGTCGACTTCGTATTCCACTCCTAAGGGGTTGTTCCCGGTGGCGATGGTATTTCTCGCCGCTCTAATATCACTATATTTGTCTGAAAATCCAGTTGAATTTTTTAAGGTTTTCGCTGATGTGCTCGTGAAAGTTTTGCCTCGCTCTTAAGCGAATGATTACTTTTTGATGTCTGACGAACTTTCGATTGGCTTACTTTTTTATGTCTGATGAACTTTCGATTGGCTTAGTGTTCTCTTGGCACTAAATGGTTCTGCTTTTGCACTGTTTATGCTAATAAAACTTTCTTTTCCACTTTGTTTTCTTCTTGCGGGATCGATCCTTAAGTGCAGATAATTAAATCGAGCCGCACTAGATGTCAAAAGTTCCTGGATTTAGTCTTATATCTTGTGGCCAATGCAATTGTGACACGTATGCGTAGGGCTTAGAAAAGTATGTGCTATTAAAATATATTTCCAAGGTATTCAAAACATCAAATATTTCTATTTTATTCCAAAGTTTTTTTTCTGACCTCGATATTTTATATTCAAAAGTTAAAGCTCATTCTTTGGACGTTTCAATGAATGTTTCTTTCTAATAAAATACTCCATACAATATTAATGCACCCAACCTTATTCAAACCTTACCGCCCTTATGCTTGTTCAATTTTTAGACCCAAAAAAATGCTTGTTCAGTTTGTATTATATTACTTCTCTTGGTTCTTATCTTATATAATCTAAATACACCGGCCATGTTTTAAAATATAACGACGTTATGTTTAAAGCATTTATTTTCCACCTGATAATTTTAGTACTAGGTGTGTTGTTTTTTTTTTTTTTGGCATCATTTTTAGTACTAAGTGTTAAATATAAAAATTTTTAACTAATTAATCAAAGTCTTTTAGCTAGTAACTTTTATTAATAACTTTAGAATTTTACCCAAAAAAAATTAACTACAAGTGGGCATAAGGCTAGATGCTCCCACTCGCGCAGTCAAGGCGTCGTCCCTTAGCGTGCAAAATTTGGCCCTTCCTTATTTTGTCTCATCGCATTTTGTTCCTCTTTCTCTTTTTTTTAATACATAAAACTTTCAAAGTCTAGGTCAGTTTGGTCTCTGGGGTTTACCAGAATCAAGACACGCTGCTAGACACTGAGAGCACTTAGATCGGTACTTAAAGATCGCCTACAAGTAAGATTCTCACATTGATAGTGACATCTGAATTTATGATCTCGTGGGTTATAAGTCAACTTTTTATTAACCAGACCAATTCTTGTTGGCTTGATAGCTTTTTTGTTTTCCTTTTTTTTTTATATAATTTACACAATTTTTCTCACGAATTAATTAATAATGTTATATATTGCTATCAATTCTAAAAACATGACCTTATCATTCGCCAAAAAAAAAAAAACATGATCCAATGAGAATAAATTATAAAATAATCTCGCGTATGGTTTCGATTGAAAAATTAGCAAAGCTCTATTTGCAAATCAACTGCTTAAAAACTTTGTTATAATAATTTACTCCCAGTATTCTGGCCCACGATAAGTCCATACTGAATTATATCATTTTAGTAATCGCTTGATCAGATCAAAGAATCAGTTTTAAGAAATTTTCACTTGAAGTTTTGAATCTGTATGCATGTGTATAATGCTTATGCGTGGGTGTGAGACTAAGAGAATTATATTCTCAAAAAAATTCCCTGTTTAAAAGTCGGTCTTTCGACTTTTCAATGGATGTTGGTCCTATTCAAACCTTCTCACACGTCGGCTTACCCACTAATATATACATCTTCTGGAGCTCCGCATGCGTCGTCCTTTTTCCTGAATTGCATTCTGAGATAACTCAGGTGAGTGAATATTTATTCAATCCGAGTTGGTTTTTGAATATTCCGATCGTGACTCAAGTTTAAATAGTGTTCTTTTAATTTCTCTGCTGCCGTTAATAACACTGGTTTTTCTGTTCTTTTAACCTCTTTTAAATGTGTTTCAGGGCGTTTTCGCAAGAATATCCAGATTATATTAATTCCTTTCGGTTGGCTTGGGTTTGAGATCGTGGTTGAAGATGATTCTGAGTGGCCGAACTTTGGGCGCTCATATTATTGCCATTAATTTTTTGTTGCTGTTGAGTTGTAACATGGTCTTCGGGACTGCGACTGATATCTTCTGCTTGAAAAGCATAAAAGATTCACTTGAAGACCCATATGGTTATTTGAAGTCTTCCTGGGATTTCAACAACATCACAGAAGGATTTATCTGCAGATTCACTGGGGTTGAATGCTGGCACCCTGATGAGAACAGGGTCTTAAATCTCAAGTTGTCAAACATGGCACTCAAGGGCCAGTTTCCTCGTGCCATTCGAAATTGCTCCAGCTTAACAGGATTAGATCTGTCAATGAACACACTTTCTGGGAAAATTCCTGCGGATATTGATGTTCTTCTTCCATTTGTGACAACTCTTGATCTATCTTCCAATAATTTTTCTGGGAAAATCCCCAACAGCGTTGCAAATTGCAGCTATCTGAATTCCCTTAAACTCGATCAGAACCAACTCAGTGGGCGAATTCCCGGAGAATTGACCTTCCTTACAAGGCTGAAGACATTTACAGTGACCAACAATCTTTTGACCGGTCCAGTTCCAAACCTTCCACAAGTCCCAGCTGAGAGTTATGCAAATAATTCAGGACTCTGTGGTGGTCCCTTACCACCTTGCTCCTAATCTGTGTTGTTAGCCTTTCAATTGCGCTGTGCCATGCAGCAGAGAGTTAGAACAATCTATTTCCCTACCGACACTTCGAATCATTCAATAAAGGGATCCATGGCCTTATTGCTTAGTGTGTACACTCTATGTTATTATTAATATTTAGTTCTGTGTCTTTAATCTCCATCATTTTTTTCTTCATAAACGTCTTCATCATTCAATAAAGTGTGCTTAGTTTACAGAGATCCATGGCACTCTACACGCCAATACGCCACAAGGGTGCTCGCATTTGATTCATATTAATACAACATCTTAACATATTTCATGATATTTTATTTTAATTATTAATTCTTTCACTTAATATTGCTAATTAAATATAAAAATTTCTTAGCAAGTAACTAAACTGCTCTAACTAATAACTTTTATTAAAAATAATTTTAAAATTTTGCAAAGAAAAATAACTAATTAAGAGTTGGCAAAAGTCTAGGTGCTCCCATTGGCATAGTCAAGTCGTCGCTTAGCGTGGAAATTTTCGCCTGTGTCTTATTTGACCCGTTCAATAGCCCTTCGTTTCTCTCTCTTCATATAATTTACACAATTTTTCTTAAGTGCTAATTAATTATTAATCCTACTTATTGCCATCAATATCCTCAATCACTCCGCATTTTTATAGTTCTAAAAGCATGATCTTTTCATGCAATTTTTAGTGAAAATAAATTGCTAAATCATCACGCAAGAAAAGTAATTAGCAAGGTTCACTTTGTTATAATAATTTACTCGAGTCTTCTGGACGGCCACAATCACTCAATACTTCAATTATACTACCTCTGGTCCTTAATATAATAAAGACTTCGACATTCAATTTGATTATAAATATAAGACCTCAATCTATTTTGTTTCTTACATTTATTTATTTTCTCAAGATAGTAGTTGTACATGTTAAAGATTTCATCAAATGGTAGTTCTAACTAATACACATGGTTAGTAAGGGTCTGTTAAGGAAAACAACACCTATTTATTACAAATAACTAATTTAACTAATTTTCTTAATCATAAAAAATATTCCAAGAACAAAGCTGGCATGTCTCTGTGGCATTCAGTTTCATCTGGCCTAAATGAGAAATTTCAAATGGCCTCAACTTGGTTCTGGCTTGAAATGGATGGTCTTTCTTTCAAAATTAGTCACTTCAATTAATTTGCTGGTTGAAATGGAAGGCCTCACTCTATGGGTTCTCTGTTATTTTTTTTCAGTGTTGGAAGTGGGGTGCAATGAGGATTTCAACCTATGGGACTGTGACTGCAGATACCTTGTGCTTTATTAATACATAGAATCGTAAAAGGAGAAACAAAGTATAACATGATATATATCAACAAGATAGAGATCTTAAGTATATGTTTGGGAGAGGAAAGGAGTTTCAAAAAGGAAAAGAGAAAATCCCTCTTAGACCAAGTACTTCCAGTTCTTAATATAAGACTTAATTGACTAATTTATAAAAATTAAAAAAGTTACTAAATTACTTAATCATGGCATATGTTATATAATCTCTATAAAATACTTATATATCATTGGATTATATGCTAATTTATAAGTGAGGTGAATTAATTTGGAGAAAAACAATATATAAATACTTTAAAGTAATTTAATAACTTCTTTTGTCTCCTCAAATTTGTTAACTTGGTTTTATATGAAGGACAAGAAATAATATCTCATTTAAGCCAAATATAAGTTTTTCATCATTGTGCGCCTCTCTCTCTAGTAAATCTTCTATCATTATGCATGCTTTCCTTTATTTTAAAAGTTGAGACAAACTTGAGAGACCAAATCAATAAGATAAATTTGAGGAAGTCAATGACAAATATTAAATTTTAAGGACCAAATTGATAATTGATGCAACTTTAAAGACTTTCCATTCTTCAAGGAAAAAATCACAAAAGAAGACCTTAAAAATTAAAAAATTATATACAGGGACCCGTTCATAAAACTGTTGTCCTTTTTATATAATTGGGAACAGATGGGAAATTATTTTTCTTCATCAAAGATGTATATATCATTAATTTAAACGGCAGGCAAGAGAATGATATAGCAGGACTAAACTAAAAAGAAAGGATCGTAACTAAATTATAATTGACTGACCTCTGGCCCAAAAAAATTATATATAATTGACCAACTACTCTGGCTTTTTGTACTCCACTACTCAAACTTGGGTGATTAATAATTATAAAGTCACTTTCTTCTAGATGCCACCGATAATTGATTCTCCAGTAAGAATTCAATTTTACTGAAAAAACCTAATCCTGAAAATATAAAATTTTCAAACGTTTGTCGCGTGTTTTCAGCTTTGGCCTGTCATCTTTCCCACTTATCAATAAAATAAAATAAAATTTTTAAGTAGAGTTTTTATGACTAATTTACAAATATTGAAAGGTGGCTAATTAATCAGATCATCATCATATGGAGGTGATGAACTCTTGGTTTGTGGCATTTTCTGCCTTCTTTTCATCTATGATTTTTGATAGAGCTCGATCTTATGAAAATGGTTAATAAAATATCAAGATCTTCAGTTCATTTTCATGCTTTTATATTATTCTTTTCTGATTTCTTAAACAAATTTTAGCAGAAAAGAAAATGAGATGTAATGAACCATTAGTATATAGATATATATATTCCTCCAGTCTTAAATATAAGACTTATTTTGTAATATAAATTATACTACAAAATGATTTTTATATTTAGGACCAAAGGGTAATATATATTTACCTTTTCAGTGGTTATCCTTTTCTGTATCTATTGTGGAAATCAACAAAAAAAAGCTAATGGGGGAAAAGTTGTTTGGAGTCCAGATACACCCACAAAAGCAATAAAAGGAATAGTAATAGTAGTAGTAGTAATAACAATAATAATAGCAGCAGCAGCAGAAGATCGAACATGTCTCGTGTTAATATGTTCATTTCTAAAAGTGTGCAACTTAAACTGTGAAGTGAGATCAGTGTAAGTTGATCTATTCAGAATCTATGAAAATATTGCCGTAAAACGCTAATAAGACGTCAATCTCATTAATTAAACAACTTTTAGTTTAACAATATCACGCACAATATAAAAGTTATTATTAACAACCGATTGACCTAGGTGCAAGTAAATGTGTTTTTTTCTGTAAGAAAATCTGTGTTGTGTGTATGTATTAGTATTTTTGTGTATTATTCTTTTAATCTTTAATATAAGATCTATTTTATAGTGTAAAATTGCACTACAGGTGTTATATTAAGCATCGAGAAGTACTTATTTTGGTTCAACTAATCTAACCCTGATAAATAGCATTAATTAAAAAAATGACTATGTGAACGAACAGTATGAAAAGAGAGAAATGTTGCAGACGCCGAGGTTGACCAGAAATAATTAACACTATCCATATATAAGATCATCACAAGAACCAGATGATAAAGGCAAATGTGTGAAGGTAGAAGCCTATGGAGCGACAAAATTACCCATGGCTTCGCCACCCAGTGATGAGTCTGAAACATGAGGAAGAAAATTTATTTAAGTGCAGTGGATGCAAAGAACCAGGGTTTGGCCCGAGGTACCAATGTGAAACAACCAATTGTCGCTTTGTCCTTCATGAGGATTGTTTCAAGGCTCGCCCCACACAGCCATCCAGAACCCATCCATTGATGGGTAACCGCAGATTCCAATTCCTCCTGGAACCTCCCGGCGGACCAGACCGCCGGTTGTGCGACGCTTGCGGTGGGGACATTCGAGGGTTCCTCTATCATGATAAATACAGACATGACCGTGACTTGCACCCTTGTTGCATGAACCTTCAGAAAACCATATCTGACCCTTTTAATAATGGGATGAAGCTGATTCTTAAGGGCAAAGTGTCCTCCGACTCCTTTTGTGTGAAATGCCAGAGGAAGGATCTAAACCTAAAGGCGGCCGAAGGGTTCATAGGGTGGTTTTATGTGTCCTCGGGCGGAAATCATTGGTACCATGTCCATTGTCTGAATAAATTGATCCTCCGTGCCCGGAAAAGGAGCTATTTCAATGTTCCTCCTTCTCTTTACCTTGTCCTTTTTATGTTTCTCGACCATATGGAGAAATTGACTCAGGAAATCAGAAGGGGCTATTTCAATGTTCCTCCTCCTCCTCCACTTCTGCTTCCACCTCCTCCACCACCACCTCCTCCTCCTCCTCCTCCACCGCCGCCACCGCTGCCACTTCCTCCTCCTCCTAGTATGGTCGACACAGCTGAGGCTGCAAGCTCATCAAGAAGTATGAGCGTGCCAACTTATAGAGGCTCGATCGAATCAGCCCCAAGCTCTTTGGAAAGAAGCTCGCCGCAGACTTCATACTTCACTGCTGAGAGGTTGTTCCGACTGGCGATATTATTTCTCTGCCTTGGAATAGCAATACGATATGCGCCTCAGAATCCAGGTGAACTTTTTACTGTTATCACTGGTGTGCTACTGAAGTTTTTATGATACGCACGCACGCACGCACGCACGTAACGGCGGCAACTTTATATTGCTCTTGTTAATCGTTGAGTTATGCTTGTGTTACTCTTTTATGTCTGACCAACTTGTGATAGCCCATTGGCTTCGTACGTGTTCTCTTGGCATCTGGTTCTACTTTTGCACTGTTGCTGCTAATAAAGCTTTCTTTCATTTTGTTTTCTTTTGCTAGATCCTCCACCTTCAAATTTTAGGATTATGTCCAGAAGGATTTCTTTTTTAATTTTATTTTGTATATGTCAAAAAAAAAAAAACAAAAAACAAAACAAAACATTCTGAGTTTCGAATGCGAGAGGCTTTCGCAAGAAGTATCCATTCGTATATGTAAATCGAGCTCTCGACGTCAAAACTCCGGGATATATTCGACCGATGCTAAAAATTACAGCTCATAAGATAGTGACATATCATTATCTATTTAAGAAAAAAAGGTTTATATCATTTTTAGTTATTAAAATTTGATTTTATTTTAATTTTGATCCCTAAAATTTGAAATCAGTAGATTTTGGTGGTTTCTAAAATTTAATCTCATTTTAGTTTTGGTTCTCAAAATTTCAAACGAGTGATTTTATTCCCTAAAATTTGATTTCAACTTAAGTTTTCTGTCCCTAAAATAAGGACCAAAACCAAAATGTGGTTAAATTTTAGGAACCATTTCAATTATCAAAACCAAAATGAAATCAAGCTTCAAAAACCAAAACCAAAATGAAATCAAATTTTAGAGATTAGAGATGGTATTAACCCTAAAAAATAAAATAAAATGACTTCAGTTTTTTGTAATTAAATTGATATTTATTTAAGATTAAAATTTAATATTTTAACTAATTTTTATATTTAGGACTAGAGAGAGCTTATTTGTTTTAAAGCTTCCTTAATACATATCTATATCTCTGATTTTGGCCTCCATATCATTTGTTTGGTCTTTCATATATATATATATATATATACACACACACACACATATATAATGACATCATTTCAACCACTCCACATTTCTATAACTCCAAAAACGTAACGTTTTTCATAAAAATTAGTAAAACTCTCTTTACATGCAATCAATTGTATACAAACAAATTTGTTATAATTTTAAAGTAGAGTACAAAGTGGGATATCCAAGCTTCTTAGGCACACACTCAGTTATTCAATTATACCATTTTAATCATCTTGCGATTAGAAGCTAGGGAATCAGTTTTATAAGAAAATGTGACTTTTTTTTTTTGGCAAGTTGTCGATCGGGAATGGATACGTAGCGCTTCGGAGAATATATGCTATTTAAATGGATTTCCTATAGTTATTCAAAACATTAAATATTTCTATTTTATTCGAAAGTTTAAACACATTCTATTATGGGCTAGTAAAAACAAACCAGATTCTATCGACTTTCAATCAATGTGTCTTTCTAATAAAATATTTGAAGAAAAAAAATAGGAAAATCACAAATAAAAACCTCCTAATATATAAAATTGTGATTTGAGACTCTTAATTTAGAAAATAGCAAATAAAGACCCAATCTCACTTTTGTAAATATAAAATTATGATGAAATATCTAAAATACCTGTCAGCCAAATAATAACTTTAGTAGACCAAATCACAACTTGACTGAAAGTATGCCAAATAACAAATTGACTATAAGAAATAACAAGTTCACTTTAACAATCAATAACAACTTTAGTAGACCAAATCACGAATTGGTTGAGAATATGCCAAATCACGAGTTGACTATAAGTAATGACAAGTTTATTTTAGCGAATGACAACTTCAACAGACCAAATCACAATTAAACTTAGAGGCATTTTAAATATTTCACCCACATTTCATATTTGCAAAAATAAGACCCGGTCCTTATTTACTATTTTCTAAATTTAGAGTCTCAAATCATAATTTTACATATTGAAGGGTCTTTATTTGTAATTTTACCAAAAAATACAACTAACCCTATTCAAACCTTTTTACACCTCTAATTACTGCATTTATGCACCACATACTTATTATTGACAACTAAAATAATTATATTAGCAATTAGCACAGCATTCATTAACAACTAAGCTAATAACTAAAGGCAATTTGGTAAATTCACAATTAGATTCTCTTATCTATAATCCGATGAGACTTGAGGTTAATTTGAAGTATTAAAGGAACCATACAACAATAATTTCATTTTCATGTGATCTGAGTGTAATTTTTTCTTAATATAACAGTTTACATATTCCACAATATTTTACTTAAACTATTAATTTTTTCACTTAATACATCTTTCCTCTTCTTTCCCCTCATAGAACCATCCCCTTTATCAATGCACACAAAAAACTAAATTCTCAACCACTTTATCTTTGTCTGACCCTCCAAGTTTCTTTTTGCACCTTTTATTGCAATCTAAAGACTAATGAGCAACTCTATAGAACACAAGATAGCTAACTTCTGTCAATATCATTTCAAATAGTATTATTGACTATCACATGTACAATGTAACTCATCAAAATATCCAGAGTGTTTTTTTTTTATTCAAGTTGACTGTGCACCTTTCTTTTAAAACAAAAAAAAAGACCTGAATACTGATTTATCCCCATGTTGAATCAGACCAGAAAAACAGAATCCTGAAACATTTGCTGTTCCCACATGCCTCCTGCACTTTTCAGATCCCCCAAAAAAAAACTTGTACAAGTTTAAGGAACACAATCATATTACTGTGGAACAACTTTTTTGCAATTAAGTCCAACTTATAGGCCACCCTTTCCTACTTCTAATACTATTATTCACTTAGAATGACACATTTAATTCAGTCCTCTTTGAAAACCAAATAACACACATTAACACCATAACAAAGGTTAAGAAAATCACGTACCATCATTTTTTTCGGATCAAGACCTGATCCAAAGCACAGGAAACACTACTTAACCATGAGTCCTCTAATACTAACCATAGATCCCTAGCATGCATCCCATTAAACTTCGTCCAACCCAGGATTCCAATGGCCTTTAACACACCACATAGGTCTGATACAGGGGAGAAATATATATGTCATCTGAAGTTATATTTCCAAATTTATGATGACTTAGCTGGATGGGAAAAATTTGACAAACCTTACTTGCTCATCCTGCTATCTACATCAAAGCAATATGATGCTAAGTACTTTTGCAAAGCCCCATCCCTTCCATCTTGAATTACCTACAATAGGTTCATATATGCTGACAGGGTTAGTTCCCTGTTTTCCGATGTAGCTGATCAACCACTAGCCTACATAATGAGTAAATAACTTTCACAATTTACCATTTAAATCACCTAAATGTTTAGTTTTTTCATGATAAATCTCATAGTTATTAATTATCTCAAAAAAAAAAGCACTAAACTTAGGAATTCATTACAGTCATGAGAAATTCCATTACCTACAAAAATAGCACTAAATCTAAGGATCAAGGGACAACGTATGTGAATGTACAGTAGAGACTCTTAATAGATGAAACTTCTTTTGAATAGGCCCCACAAAAAACTCTGCAATGTCAAAACAATTAACTACAATGTCAAATAGAAAAACTAACGTGACATCAATTGACACTGGTCCATTCAGTTCTTCCAATAAAACTCAAACTACAACATGATGTGAAACAAAGAGCAGCAAGCACCACATATGAGCTAGCATCTGAAAAGGCGGTGTTTGAATAAAGCAAAATTCAATGAAGAGCACTTAATTACTGGAGCACCAAAATAGAGGTTCTGAATATGCTTACATCAAAACAATCTTCATTCACTCAACAAGACTCTCTTTACATAAGACTCTTTTTCATTGGCGGCAAATTGTTACATTCACTCAATTATCTTTTCTTCCCAACTATCAAAGATCACAAATTGTTGCACCATTTTAGCCAAGCAAAAAAACAGAATAGAGAGGATGTACCTAAAAAAGAAAGGGAAAATCACTAACAGGTCCCACAGAAGGCAATTTATTACTCTGAGGTCCCACGAAATGTCAAAATCACTGACAGGTCCCAAGGGACCTCAGAGTAATATTTTCGTTTTGTAAAATGACATTACTACCCCTCATATTCCAGATTCACATTTGCTCTGTCATTACGATTTACAACCTCAGCAGCGACTATTAACAACCTAATGAGAGGGCGTTAACAACCCTAGCAGTATCCGTTAACAACTTACTTTATAGAATTATATAACCTCTACATAAGAGTAAATTATAACCAAAGAATATAATATAACAACTTTAACACTAAAATGGAAAGCTTTTTGATATCATTAAGAATTTTAACTAGATCCAATAGGATTATAGTAATATTTTAATGCGAAGATCCATTTACAACCTCAACAGTGACTATTAACAACCGAATGAGAAGGCATTAACAACCTAAGCAGTATCAGTTAACAACTTATTTTATAGAATATATAACCTCCGCATAAGAGTAAATTATAACCAAATAGTATAATACAACAACTTTAATACTAAAATGGGAAGCTTTTTTATATCATTAAGAATTTTAACTAAACCCAATAGGATTATAGCAACATTTTAATGCGAAAATCCATTTACAACCTCAATAGTGAGTATTAATAACCCAAAGAGAGCTGTTAACAATCTAGACAGTATCTATTAACAATTGACTTTATAGGATAATATAACCTCTAACAACTATATAAGATTAACTTTAAGACTATTTAGTTATAGTTTAGTTAGTTATAGTTAAAAGTTATATTATCCGATAAAGTTAGTTGTTAACAGACACTGCTAAGGTTGTTAACAATTCTCCTTAGGTTATTAATACTTACTGTTGAGGTTGTAAATGGATTTTCGCATTAAAATGTTGCTATAATCCTATTGGGTTTGGTTAAAATTCTTAATGATATCAAAAAGCTTCCCATTTTAGTGTTAAAGTTGTTGTATTATACTATTTGGTTATAATTTACTCTTACGCAGAGGTTATATAATTCTATAAAGTAAGTTGTTAATTAACGGATACTGCTTAGGTTGTTAATGCCTTCTCATTCGGTTGTTAATAGTCGCTATTGAAGTTGTAAATGGATCTTTGCATTAAAATATTACTATAATCCTATTGGATTTAGTTAAAATTCTTAATGATATCAAAAAGCTTCCCATTTTAGTGTTAAAGTTGTTGTATTATACTATTTGGTTATAATTTACTCTTATGCAGAGGTTATATAATTCTATAAAGTAAGTTGTTAACTGCTACTGCTTAGGTTGTTAATGCCCTCTCATTCGGTTGTTAATAATCGCTGTTGAGATTGTAAATGGATATTCGCATTAAAATATTACTATAATCCTATTGGATCTAGTTAAAATTCTTAATGATATCAAAAAGCTTCCCATTTTAGTGTTAAAGTTGTTGTATTATATTATTTGGTTATAATTTACTCTTATGTAGAGGTTATATAATTCTATAAAGTAAGTTGTTAACGGATACTGCTAGGGTTGTTAACGCCCTCTCATTAGGTTGTTAATAGTCGCTGCTGAGGTTGTAAATCGTAATGACAGAGCAAATGTAAATCTGGAATATGAGGGGTAGTAATGTCATTTTACAAAACGAAAATATTACTCTGAGGTCCCTTGGGACCTGTCAGTGATTTTGACATTTCATGGGACCTCAGAGTAATAAATTGCCTTCTGTGGGACCTGTTAGTGATTTTCCCAAAAAGAAAAGCACAACCCACAGAAAATTTCTCACGTGCATTTTAACAAACACCTATCAGGCAAACATATTTTAGAGCATTTTATATTCTATCCTCCCCCCATATTTCAATCTAGAAGAACCAAATATCAGGCAGCATAAAAATAAAGGTAGCCCAATATAGCAAAGTCCGAATGACAATTTAACAATAGAAGAATTTAACCTATAGTAATCAAGCATCGTAACACTTGCAGACCAAGGAGAACAAAATGTTGCAAATGCTCGAAGATGCTCATAGGAATCAAGCATTGATTGTGGCCTCGCCAAATCCCACCATATTTGATTCTCCACGCACAGCGACTTCAACTTCTCTTCCAGAGCCCAGTTCAACTTCCCAATCTTGGCTATCTCTTCTTCCTTCGCCCTCAGCCTCTTCATCATCTCTGTTTTAATTGCCTCTAAAATCCTCCTTGCTTGCCTCTTTCGCTTCTCCTCTAAGTCCACCTGATATTTTCCATCTGTAACCAATTCCACAAGAAGAGACGATGAAGCAACACTGAAAGAGACGAAAGAGATAAAGAGAAACCGAGAAAAAGTGAAGATGCATACCTGATGTGTAAGAAGCAAACAGATCTCTCTCTTGAGCCTAATTCTCGGCCTCTTCTGATCCTTGGGTCGAATGAAGGAGCTAGGCACAATCACCCATTCTCCTCTTTAACAGCGATACATAATAGAGGGAGAAGTTTCTATGCGAAATCCTTTTCCATCTACGCAGGAAGGATTACTTATGTAAAAAAATTTCTTCCCCTTCTCCCCGTTGTCAGGAAGGTTTGGTGAAGAAAAGAAGAAAATGAAGGAGAAAGAATACAAATTAACAAAGTTTGAATTTTGAATTTGAAGAGGGAAAATATTAAAATGAGCAGGGTGGTAAAACAACCTAACGCACTCCATGGAGACTGCAAAACAAGATAGAACAGTTTTTGCACTTTCACACGTAACATGAGAAAAAAATTAGAAAATTAAAAACCCAAGAAGTTCATCCCAGCACGGAGACAGACGCACAAGCTGACATTATTCTTTTAGCTGGTAATATTCATAACATAATAAAATGAGTGAGGAGTGATTGTAAATAAAAAAATGGCTCAACTTGACTTTGATTTTTATTTATTATGTATATAGATTTACACAATTTTTCTTAAGAACTAATTAATAACTGATTATTAATATTATATATTGCTATCAATATTCTCAATCACCCCGGATTTTTATAATTCTAAAAACATGATCTTTCATACAATTTTCAATGAAAATAAATCATAAATAATGTCGCATGAAAAATAATTACAATCATAATCTCATGACCATCCGAATAAAGAATCAGTTTGTAAGAAACTTTCACTTTTCTTTAAGTTTTGAATCCATTTATATTTATATATATATATATATATATATATATATATGCACGACCAAGTAAACTATACACTTAGAAACAAATTGCCAAATTACAAATTGGTCTTTATACTTATGAAATGTATTTTTGAATAAGACTTATCAATGGAAATTTCTTTATAATATAAGACTTGTTAAAATATCCCTAACTCTAATCTGACTTCTCACACTCCTGTTTACCCAATAAGACACACGTGTTTTGTCTTAATTAAATATGCGGGTTTGGTAATTAAACCATATATATTAAGAAAATTAGTTAAAATCATTATTTGTGTGTATTTGATTTTCTTAAAATATTTCTTAATCATTTATTTTGAAAATTACTTTTATTAAATAATTGCAGATATAATTTATGGGAAAATAATAAAACTGACTAGCTCGTAGTTTAGGATTAGAAGAAGTATATATTTCTATTTCATATATTATCCAAGTTTTTAACTTTTAACTTTTCTTCCAGGCACATTTAACCATCCTTCTTGAGGAGTTCCGCATGCGTCGTCCTTTTTCCTGAGTTGGATTCTGAGATAACTCAAGTGGGTATTTGAATGTTTATTCAATTTGACTTTGATTTTTCAATATTCTGACTGTGAATTAAGTTTAAACAACAATTAGCTGGTATTTCTTATTCCTCTGGTGCCATTAATACCAGTGGTTTTCCTGTTCTTTCAACCTCTTTTAAATTTGTCGCAGGGAGTTTTCACATCCAGATTAATTCCTTCTGCTTGGCTTGGGTTCGGGCTCGTGGTTGAAGATGATTCTGAATGGCCGAACTTTCTATGCTCAAGTTATTATTATTAACTTCTGGTTGCTGTTTAGTTGTAGCATGGTCTTAGGGACTGCCACTGATATCTTCTGCTTGAAAAGCATAAAGGGTTCACTTGCAGACCCATATGGTTATTTGAAATCTACATGGGATTTCAGCAACATCACAGAAGGATTTATTTGCAGATTTACTGGGGTTGAATGTTGGAACTCTGTTGAGAGCAGAGTCATGAATCTCAACTTGTCAAACATGGGACTCAAGGGCCAGTTTCCTCGCGCAATTCAAAATTGCTCCCGCTTAACAGGATTAGATCTCTCAAAGAACACACTTTCTGGGAAAATTCCCGCAGATATTGATGTTCTTCCATATCTGGTAACCGTTGATCTATCTTCCAATAATTTTTCTGGCAGAATCCCCAAGAGCGTCGCAAATTGCAGATATCTGAATTCCCTTAAACTCGATCATAATCAACTCAGTGGGAGAATTCCTGGAGAACTGAGCTTCCTCAGAAGGCTCAAGATATTTACTGTGACGAACAATCTTCTGAGAGGCCCAGTTCCAAACCTCCCTCAAGTCCCAGCTACGAGCTATGCAAATAATTCAGGACTCTGTGGTGGTCCCTTACCACCTTGTTCATAATACTGTGTTGTTAGCCTTTTAATAATTACGCTGTGCCTTGCAACAGAGTTAGAAGTTAGAACAGCCTATATATTTCCCTACCAACACTTTAAATCATTCAATAAAGGGATCCATGGCCTTATTGGTTTGTCCACTTTGTATTATTTAGTTCTTTGTCTTTAATCTTCATCTTGGCGGATGTTCTTTCACACGTTGTTATTGTGAAGGATTATTATTATCCCTATATTCATAGTTATAATATTAAATATACAAGTAGAATCGGTAAACGAATAAGTTCTACGGTGTTCCTTCTGTCTCATTTTGCGATCAAGTTGTAATATTCAATATACCGTATTGTTTACGTACTTTATGCGACATATATTAAATATTAATAATTTGATTATGTCAATTAAGAAGCAAAAGTTCCACGGTTTGTGAGGCTGAATTAAGCGAGAATTCTGTATAATGTGGATCTATTATTTAAAGAATTATAAACGTAACCTAAGTCTATTGAGGTATTGAATCACATAAAATTATTGTTAAATATGCTATATATCCAAACAAATGTCTAGTTATTCAAAATATGAAATTTTTTCCTAACTCGTTCGAAAATCTATCTTTTGGACCTGTTCAGATTTCAGTAGAAGATTTTAAAAAGTACTCTTATCGAAGACTCTGAAAATTTCACATCATTAAGACTGTTCAAACCCTCTGTGAAATGCTTCCCCTTACGCTATCATCAAGTTATTGCCTGACCGTCAACCGTAGTATTGGATCTCCGTGATCGTTACCCGATTGACTACCACCTCTAATTCTTATTAATTATAAGAATTAGTTGAGGATGAAAATTTAGTTCTAAATACAAGACCTCAATTTATTTTGTTTCTCATACTTAATATTTTTTTTAAAACTATCCCTATTAATTACACTTGTTAAGAAAGTTTATATATAGAGGTAATTTCAATATAAATGATTTAAAAAGGTATTGTAGAGAAACCAATACATAAATTTAATAAATAACTAATTTAACTAATTTTTTAATCTATTTAAATTAATTGAATCGATTTTATATTAAAAACCAGAGGTTATGTGTCCCCAAGCTAACCTGTTTAAAATGTTCATTTACATTTGTTATTTCAAATCGTAGTAGTACTACTCCAACAAGTTCATGTTCTCTGAATGACGAGCTTTCACATCTCTCAGCAATCATTATTGCTCATAATATTGACCACTCTTGCATGGCAAAACCTGAGCTTGACTCTTCAAAGCTTAGCTATTAGGATTGTTGAGCACGAGTTGCACAAAGCTCTATCTTCACAGCCTTCAGGTAATCCCATATAGTTTATGGAATTACAGTTCAAACGCAAAGGGTGAAGACACATGTATCCTTGTAATTGGAAATAACCAACATACTAAGTTTCCACATTGCTTGCCAGCTATTAACGGTCTTTTGACTTCTGGACTTGTCATATATGGAGCCCTCATATGCATTGAACCCCGAGTACCTCGGTTCTCTTTCATTTTTAGTAGTCGGAATGGTTTGGATCCTCCTTGCAGGGCAAGCTCTGAATGTTTCTCATGCAATTTTTCTCCACTTTTGAGTTTTGACCTTGAGGACAAGTTTTTTTTTTTTTTTTGTTGGGCTAGGGCTAGGCATAAGTATCCAAATCTATTTAAAGTACTGTTAAATGCTAAATGTGGGTACCTCTTTTAACAAAGATTCAACCTTAACTCATAGTATTGTAAGGACAAGTTTTTTTTACTAGACCTAATCCCTGTTAGCCCTTGAGGACAAGTTTAATTTCAAGGGGAGGGCAACGTAATGATCTACAGATGGGCCGAAGGTCGCACAGGATGGGCCAAGAAGTTTGGGCTGAAACGGATGGAATGAAACCAGACTTGAGGGATCATGGAATATGCGTCTATATGTTTTCCCTCCGCTGTCTTGCTTTCGCTTGTTGACGGATGTTCATTACATATTGTAACCTTTGGGCAAAAGGTTAATGGTTCAGTGAGAATTTTAACTTTCTAGTGCTCATTTTTTCGAGGCTGATATGGCTCTTAACCTCAGATGGTTTTAAGCATCCAAATATTTCAACATAGTTGATGGAGTTGAAAACGGGATAGGGGAACGAGATATTGGTTCACGGAATGAGACTTCACTTCTAAACGGACCCTCTTTTCTTTTCTTTTGCTTTTTTTTTTTTTGGGTAAAGAAAGAGACCCTCTTTTTGGTCCAAGTATATTTCAAGGAGGGACAAAGATATTTATAATTATGTTATTTTTCTTGAAAAAAATAATATTTATGTCATGAACAAACTTTGTTCTCGATAGACTTCTTTTTTTTAACTGGAGGATCCGATATATTCAAGGTCTTTTTTAATTGAATATAGTTATTTAGAAATCATAAATCAATAGCATATCAAACATATAAAGAGATTAGCAATATAATCCACTTTTGAGCCAAATGGGGCATTTTTAATTCCATTTCCATGCTAATTCTTAGTCCTACTTATAAGTAGCTTCATTAAATTTTTAGCATGAATGTATTATATTATCTTTCATTTATTATAGTGTAGATAATTTTTTTAAGGTTTATATATTAAATAAAGATAAAATTGAAAAGCTATTATATTTTAAAAAAAAGTTAATGTAGTTTAAGATTTTTCTTTGTTTATATCAAACATGCTAGAATTAGCTTATAAATAGGATTAGAGGAGTAGGTTACATGATCGACATGTCACATCTTCAAAATTGCTCCAACCTAATAAGATAAATCTAATTTAATTTCATTGGATTAAAAAAATACTACCTCGTGAACACCGCCATGGTGTAGTGGCACGTTGGTTGCCTTGGTGCAACAGGTTGTGGTTTCGATCCGCTCCACAAGCACTAGCTTGTTGATTAAAAAAAAACCCCTATTTTTTAATATAAGAAATAGGTTGACTTTTAATTTGGTCTAAAATATAATATTTCAATCCATTTTGTCGTTCATATTTATCTTATTTTTTCGAGGAGTCCTTATAGTAGTTGCACATGTTAAAAGTTTCATCAAATGGTATTTTTAGCTAATACACATGATTAGTAAAAAATTATAAGAATGATAACGCCTATTTATTATACATGATTAACTTAACTAATTTTTTAATACCTCCAAATTAATCAATTAGGTCTTACATTAAAGATCAAATGTAGTATTAAATATACAAAGTTAAGTATTTAAGTCTTCTCTATTTTTTGGTAAGAAAAAATTCTTCATTTTTAGTTATGACTAAGAATGCGGTGAGGTTATTTTTTCCAAATTAAAAGTTGGCAAAAGTCTAGGTGCTCCCACTTACAGTCAATTCGTCGTCCCTTGGCGTGGAAAATTTAGCCCCCCCCCCCTTTCCTTTTTTGACCCATTCAACAGCTCGTTACGTCTCTCTTTATTAAAAATAAAAAAAATTAAATTTCATACATTCTATTTTAAAATTTAATAAATTTTTAAGTTCGCTTCTATTTAATATATATTTCAACAAAATAATAAATTGGGTAATACAAACTTTAGTCCCTCGAATTTATCTTCATTTTGGTTTTGGTTCTTCAAATTTCAAATCATAGGTTTTGATCCCTCCAGTTTTTTTTTATTTACAACATCAAAACCTATAATCCAATAAAAACATAGACCATTTTGCCCCTTCAAGAACCAAAACTTATGATTTAAAATTTGAAAGATCAAAACCAAAGTGAGAGCAAACTTGAAGAATCAAATATTATATTAACCCCAATAAATTCATTGTAAAATCATAATTTAATGAGGTGACTTATATTAAATAAAAGAGAGTTCATCCCTCAATAGGACTGTATAAGTAGTTAATTATTAATCTTGTATACTGTTATCATTTCTCATTTAATTAGTTCGATCCGATCTTTAGGATGTACCGATATCGTCAATCACTCCGTATTTTCATAATTCTACAAACCTGATCTTTTCATACAATTCAGTGGAAATAAATTATAAAATCATCTTGCATGAAAAATGGTAAGGCTCACTTTGTTATAATAATTTACTCCAGTCTTTTGGGCCACAATCACTCAATACTTCAATTATACCCTCCCAGTCCTAAATATAAGACTTATCTTGTATATAAATTACACAATAAAATAGGTTTTACAGTTAGAAATGGAAGAGTACATTTTAGTAATCTTATGATCAGACTAAAGAAACAGTTTTATGAGAAATTTTCACTTTTCTATAAGTTTTGAATCAAGTTATGTGTAATTGGCCAAAAAAAATCAAGTTTGTTATATGCGACTAAAAAAATTATGTACTCAAACAAATTCCCTACTCCCTAGTTAAAACTCAGTCTTTACATTTTTCAATGAATGTTGCTTTAAGACGTGGAAAAATATACCTAAAGATGTGGAAAAATTCCCTACTCCTCGAGGACCAACAGGAGCTCCGCAAGCATCGTCCTTTTTCGAGAGATATTCTCTGTGTGGCTGGCTTGGGTTTGAGATCGTGGCTGAAGATGGTTCTGAGCGGCCGAACCTTCTGCGCTCATCATGTTATTATTATTAATTTTTTGTTGCTGTTTAGCTGTAACACGATCTTTCGGACCCTGATTGATATCTTCTGCTTGAAAAGCATAAAGGATTCACTTGAAGACCCATATGGTTCTTTGAATTCTTGGGATTTCATCAACAACAAAAACACACAAGATTTTATTTGTGGATTTGCTGGGGTTGAATGTTGGGTACCATCAAGCAGAGTCATGAATTTCCTCGTACCGTCCAAAATTGCTCCAGCCAAACAAGAATAGATTTATCAATGGACCAAATTTATTGGACAATACCAGCAGATATCGATAATCACCTTATGTTTGTGACATCTTGTTGACCACTGACCTGCTCCAAGAATCCCCAAACACACGACTTTGGACTGGAAGAAAATTATTTTTATTGAATCACAACTGAGAAGGAATACATACATGGGCCAACAACGGACCCAATATTTATATACAATGCGCAGCTCTATGACCCTAAACTAAAGTGCTCACAAGAATGGGCCACTGATGGGCTTACAGAAACGAAATACAACAAGCACCCAACATTTACAAATAAATTCATTCAAATATTTCCAACACTCCCCCTCAAGTTAGGGGCTTGAAAATATCTATAGCTCCTAACTTGCTCAACAGGTTTTTCTGTACATTTCCCGCAACTAGTTTTGTCAGCAGATCCGCTTCTTGGCTGTGGCTTCTGACATGCTCCAGATCAATCAGCTTGGACTCCCATTTCTCCCTAATGAAATGACAATCTATTTCTATATGTTTTGTGCGTTCATGAAAGACTGGGTTGGCTGCAATATGAATTGCAGCCTTGCTGTCACAATAAACCTTCACAGGTTCCCTATGATCTATTCCCAAATCTTTCAATAAGCTAACAGCCCATACCACCTCAGAAGTTGCCATGCTTAAAGCTCTATATTCTGCTTCTGCGGACGACTTTGAGACAGTATGTTGCTTCTTAGTTTTCCACATCACAAGAGATCCTCCCAGCTTTAACAAATATCCAGATACAGATCTCCTTGTCATAGCACAAGACGCCCAGTCTGAATCGCAATAGCATTCCAAAAATGGTTTCCCTTCTGAGCTAATGAAGACTCCCAATCCAGGTGTGGCTTTCAAATACCGCAGGACATTTCTAGCTGCTGCCATATGAGCCTTGGTTGGCATCTGCATGAACTGGCTCAAGGTCTGCACAGAATAAGAGATATCAGGCCGGGTCATTGTCAAATATATCAACTTACCTATCAACCTTCTGTACTTTGCTGGTTCTTTCAATAGGTCTTCTGCACGGTTCCTCTTCTCATCATAAGCAAATAACTTTAGATTTTGAGCCATTGGAACCCCTATTGGCTTGCAACCTGTCATGCCAGTTTCAAACAATAGATCCAGAACATATTTTCTTTGTGACAAAACAATTCCTTTCTTAGCCTTAGCTACTTCAATCCCAAGAAAATATTTCATTAGTCCTAGGTCCTTAATTTTAAAATGATTACGCAAGAATTCTTTAGTTTCAGCAATTCCAGACTCAGTGCTCCCTGTGATCAACAAATCATCAACATATACCAAAATAAAAACAACCCCTTGCTCAAAATGTTTAATAAAAAGAGAATAATCAGCCTTACTTTGTGTAAATCCTCCTCTCTGCAGTGCTTCAGACAATTTTTGATTCCATTGTCTTGAAGCCTGCTTCAAACCATAAAGGGATTTATTCAATTTGCAAACCATTTGCTCCCCCTGTCTCTCAAAACCTTGAGGTATTTTCATATAAACTTCCTCATCTAAATCACCTTGTAAAAATGCATTATAAACATCCATTTGATAAAGATTCCATTTGTTAACAGTAGCTAATTTTAAAACTACTCTAACTGTAAACATTTTCACAACAGGAGAAAAAGTCTCATGATAATCAATACCCTCCTTTTGATTAAAGCCTTGGCTACTAATCTAGCCTTATACTTTTCTATACTACCATCTGCATTATATTTAATTTTATAAACCCATTTGCAACCAATAGCCTTCTTACCCTTAGGCAAAGGTACTATGGTCTAGGTTTTGTTACTTTCTAAAGCTTTCATTTCAGTTTCCATGGCTTTTACCCAGTTTTCACTTTGAACAGCCTCTTCATAACAGGATGGTTCACAATTAGAGTCAATAGAAGTCAGAAAACACATATGATCAACTGACATGTGTGTATAGGAAAGATAATCATCAATAGGATATTTACAATTAGGCCTTAAAGGATAATCAGAGTCAAATTGCAACAAGGAACATACATAATCATTTGCCCAAATAGGGGGTCTTCTAGTACGAACAGGTCTTTGACTCTCAACACTGGTTTGATTTCTACGGTTATCACATTCATCATCTCCTCCATTGTTTGTCCTGTTATACGTAGGATCTTCATCATTATTATTAGCTGATTCTGGTTCTGCAATGGTTCCAGAAGTTTGATTTCTAGAATTTTCTGATTCAAACCAAAACATTGATCTCACACCATCTCTTAACGTATCTTGAAAGTTGTTTCTAACGTCCCTGAAGGGAAATTTATCTTCTATAAAGTGTACATGTCTACTGACAAAAATGGTACTTTGCTTTAGATCTAGGAGCAAATATCCTTTTTGATTATCTGGGTACCCTAGGAAAACACTAGGGATTGATCTAGACTGTAGTTTATCACTAACCTTTAAATCAGTGGCATAAGCAAGTGACCCAAAAATCTTCAAATTACTTAGGTCCGGTTTGACTCCATAAATCCTTTCGTAAGGTGTTTGGTAGTCTATAACCTTTGAGGGAATCCTATTCACCAAATATGTCGCCATTTTAACACACTCCCCCCAATACTTAATGGGTATTCCTGACTGTAAGATAAGACTTCTAGTGATCTGCATAATGGTTCTATGCTTTCTTTCTACTACCCCATTTTGCTCTGGTGTATAGGGACATGATGTCTGATGAATTATGCCTCTCTGTTGAAAATAAACTTTCAATTGATTATTAGTAAACTCAGTTCCATTATCACTTCTAATCCTTTTTACATTCACAGAGAACTGTGTTGAAACATAAGCAATGAAGTTCTTGATATGAATTTCAATCTCATTCTTATGTCTCATCAAAAAAATCCAAGTTCCTCTAGAAAAGTCATCTACTAAAGTCAAGAAAAACTGAAAGCCTTGATGCGTGGGGTTCCTATAGGGTCCCCAAACATCCGCATGAATCAAATCAAAGCTTTTTGAGATTTAATAACACTAGAATTGAAAGGGAACTTAGTCTGCTTGGACTGAATGCAAATATCACAAGAATTAGAAGTTTTATTCAAAACAGAATTTTCAGTACAAATTTGATCAATGTGTCTTATTACAGATATGGGGGCATGTCCTAGTCTTTTATGCCATAATTCGACATCACAATCCTTTCTAAAGGGTCTCTGATTCTGAACAGTATTTGCCAAAACAGGGGTATCTGTCACTTTTAGCACATAAAGCCCTTTATACTCTTTACCAATCATCTTCATCCTCCCATCCTGAAGGCCCTGCAGTACACAGAGATCAGGAAAGAAGGCTGCCATGCAATTGTGTTCCTTTGTAAATCTAGATATGGATATCAGGTTAAACTCAAGACGCGGTGCATACAGAACATCATGCATAATAACATTTTCAGCAATAGTGACAGAACCAACATGAGTGACAGGTAATCTATCTCCATTCGGTATTTTAATTGTCTTAATCGGTCCATTATACTGCTTATAATCATCAAACAAGTCTAATTTACTAGCCATGTGAGTGGTTGCCCTAGAATCTAAAATCCAGTGTGTGTAAGTTTTAAAGTTTGGTATAGGATTGATCAAACCTGTACCCGTTAAAGCGTGTACCGTAGGCTCCACATCTTTCTTCAACATCTCCAAGATTCTTTCATATTGCTCCTTAGTGAAGGTCGGAGCTACTGTTGTGACAGCGTGGCCTTGAGGGTCAGGGTCTTTGACAGAATCAGCTCCCCCTTGCTGAAATTCCCTCTGCTGTCTCCCTTTATTTCCTCTGAAATTGGCTGGATACCCGACAATCTGGAAACAATTCTCCCGAACGTGCCCCTTCTTATGGCAGTGAGAGCATTCGGGTGTAGTGTCTCCTCTGCCTCTTCCTCGACCACGTCCCCTTCCTCTTGCGGCCATTGCCAATCCTTCAGTGGGGATGTGTCTGTCTGCATATGAGATAGAACGCTGAGTTTCATCCTGGACTATCATTGCGTATGCCTCATTCACAGACGGGAGAGGAGACATCAGTAAGATCTGGCTTCGTGCCTGATTGAAAGTCTCGTTGAGACCCATCAAGAACTGCAACAGCTTCTGTTCTTGAATGGCGTCGAATATGCCTTCGCCGTCGCACACGAACAGGAAGGAATTGCCACGAGTGCCGCCTGTTCTTCCCAAAGTTCTTTCAGCTTCGAAAAATATATGGTAACCGGGTTCGTGCCTTGCCGAAGGGAGCTAATTTCCTTGTGGAGAGCGAAGACGCGAGATCCACTCTTTTTGTCAAAACGTTCCTTCAGTTCGATCCAGACAGCGTGCGAGTCTTGGAAGTATATGATTCCGCTGGCTAACTCCTTCGAGATGGAATTAAGCAACCAGGAGAGAACAACCGCGTTACACCTTTCCCACTGCTGTCTGAGACGCTCTTCTTGGTCGGCTTTCTTGCAAGTGCCATCGATAAAGCACAATTTATGTTTGCCGAGCAGCGCAATCGCCATCGCTCGGGACCAAACGGTGTAATTTTCAGTCCTGGTGAGAATATGGGGTATGATCGCCGTCCCCTGCGTGTCGGACGGATGCAAGAACAATGGATGTGAGAAAGGGATACCTTCGACTGTGCCTTTCTCATCTCCCATCGGATCGGTCGGGTAGGGTTCCGGTGCGGTGTGTGTAATATCCCAAATTTTATGGATTTGGGTAAAGCATGATGAAGGAGAAATTTTTAGAGAAATTATTGAGATTAAGACCCTTAAAATATGGTCTGAATAATTATAAAGTTAATTTCAAGAATTTAGGACCTATTTTCTTGGAATATTCAAGAAAAATAGTTAGAGGCTAATTTTTGAGGTGAGATTTTTAGGATAATTATTTTATATACTAAAGAAGCTAATGGAAGAAGAAAATTCATATAGATATCCATGTGTGATTTCTGGAGTTATTTGATTATTCCAAAAAAAAAAATGTAGAGAAGGACCAAATTGAAAGCAAAATGAGGACCAAAGGGCAAAATGGACATTTCACATCCCTCATCCATCTAATACGCCCTAACACCTCCTCCCTTCTCATTTTGCTCTGCCATTCGAAGGGAAAACAGAGAGGAAGAGTTGAGAGACTTCGAGAGAGAGCAAGAAGAGCAAAGCCAAGAAGAGGAGGGAATCGATTTGTATCAAGGTGGAAATCAAGCAAGGTGAGTCTCTTGAATCTTCTTCCATCTTTGTTTTCGGTTATTTGGTCATGTGTTGCAAGGTGGTGATGAAGATGAAATCTGGTTTTGAGGGAGAAAATAAAGAGGGTGAGAGCCAAGCTATAGAAATTGCACTTACTGGTTAGGATGAAGCTTGTGGTTGGGATTTCTACACTTGTTTTTTTTCCATTGATGGCTCTAGTTATAGTTTATGAAACAGGGGTTTGAGGATTTACAGAAATGACTTCTGGTTTGGGTAATAGATGATGAACGAGAATAAATATAACTGATTATTTTCTGGTTGTATGATTATAATATGTTGATTTTATATGCTCTATGTAATTATTGAGGGCGGAGGGGGTGTGCTCTGAATAAGAAAAATGTCAGACTTAAGGAGGGAAGGATGCTGTTCGATTTTACTGGTCAAGGAGCACTTGAACGCTGAAAGTATCAGCTCTATATATATATATAGAGAGAGAGAGAGAGAACAAAGCCATTTGAGACCGAAGCATGGGGAGAACGAGTTGGGCTCTTTATATATATTCTTTCGGTTTTGGCTCCATGTTCTGAATTATAGTGAACAGATTTTGTTGGAGTTAAAATGGAAAAGAAATGCCAAAATCTAGAATTTTCATAAGCGAAGGAAAATGTTGAGATTGGGAACTAATTAAGGCATGATATGTGTGTATATGTTTGGTGTTTGTCTCAGCAACGTTGATGTTATGATTTGAGGGATGAAACTAAATCTCATGGTATTAATTACATATACCTGATTGATAGGGCAATCTGGAATTTTTGAAGGAAGGGCGTAGAGGGTGAATATATATATATATATATATATAATGAGGAATAAAAATAATGTTTTGGTTGAAGCTTGATGCTGGAAAAAATTTAGAAACAGTGGCAAAATGGTGCTGTTTGAATTATAGATGGTGTTTGGGGTGTTCAAATGCAAAATGTTTAAATAGGGAGTTTATAGGCTTATATAAGTGTTATATTATGAATATGTATGTCAAATAGGAGTCTTAAAAGGATGGAAGTCAAAACGTGATGCCCCGTTAAAATGATCATGAAGGATTTAAATCATAAGGTGTGTTAATGTAACGCTCTAGATGAATATCTAGAGATATATATATATATATTAATCTGCCCTTACTCAAATAATTTATAGGATTTGATATTTGTTCGAATCCATTAAGAAAGGAGCCAAGAAGGAGACAAGGGGAAGGGAGTACAGAAGAAAAAGCAAAAGGTAGTAACTCTTTTCCTTTAATGTGATTGTATATGGATTGCCACATGCTTGGACGTGCCTTTATGCTGATTGTGCATGAGAACATGTAAGTTGCCTTTGCATAATAATATTTGTCATGACAATATGCGCTGGTTTCCATTTATTTTGGAATGTGGGCGCGATAGATAGCGATTAGCTATATGGGTGTATGGTGTATATGCATCATTGATTATACTTGGATGCAAGGTGTTGTTCTCTTTGGCCTGTGTAGCATGTTGTTTGTGATCTTGTATGATTACGTGAGGGAAATTTGTTACTACTGGGATTCTTTAGAATCTCACCCCTTCTTCCATGTAATACAGCAAGAGCAAGTACTCCTAAGGGCAAGGGAGTAGTGATCGGTGGAGTTTAAAGGTGCAAGAAGCTGGCGATCATTTGTACATATATATTTTGCTTAAAATGCATCTTATTTTGGAGTAAAGATATATATTGTATATATATTTTGGTATGTAAATATTCCTCCATAAGGAGATGACTAAGGGCAGATAGATCATAATGACTGCTATTGAAGGAAATGGTCAAATTTTTTTGATATAATTATTATTTGGCCTAAAATTATGTGTATCTAATTATGTATCTCGTTGTGTGAGCCAATGGCCAGAGTGTCAAATGTTAAACCCTATTGGCTATAGTTGACTTAATTCAAGATTCGAAGGGCCGGATGGAAATAAAAATATATATATAATTCCCAGGTTGAAACCTAGCTTTTAATGGATCATGATTAAATATAATAATTCTACTAGTATATAAGGGATAGGTGTTACAGTGTGTCAGTGTGTTGGGCCTGAATCGGCAGGGTCTCTTCGTAGCCCTAAACGATCGTGCTCCGTGGCTCTGATGCCATGTTGACCACTGACCTTCTCCAAGAATCCCTAAACACACGACTTTGGACTGGAAGAAAATTATTTTTATTGAATCACAACTGAGAAGGAATACATACATGGGCCAACAACGGACCCAATATTTATATACAATGCGCAGCTCTATGACCCTAAACTAAAGTGCTCACAAGAATGGGCCACTGATGGGCTTACAGAAACGAAATACAACAAGCACCCAACATTTACAAATAAATTCATTCAAATATTTCCAACACATCTCTTAATCTATCTTCAAATGAATTTTCAGGGCCAATCCCTATGGGTCTGGCAAATTGTTGTTATCTAAATTCCCTTAGCCTTGATCGAAATCAACTCAATGGGAAAATTCCTGAACTATTCAGCACGTTCAGAAGGCTAAAGACATTTACTGTGTCAAACAATATTTTGACATAAGGGTCCAGTTCTATACCTTGAAAACATCTCAGCAGATAGCTATGCAAATAATTCAGGACTGTGCGGTGGCCCCTTGCCGGCTTGCGTCGCCGAGAGAAACACAAATGCAACGACGGTAGCCGGAGCAGCTGTCGGAGCACTGATATTAGGATTTGGTGTTGTTTTCTTCTTTTACTGGTCAGTAACAATGAAGAGGAGCAGGAGGGATACATAATTGCATGCCACCATATCTAGTTTAAAGTGATGAGGATATTGATAATTCCATCTCACTTTCAATTTTTAAATATAATATCTAATATCCGGTACCATCAAGTTAGATTCGAGTATTACTAAGGTCAATCAGGACTTTTTTTTTTTAATCCATATGAACTTGATTGACAGTGTCTCAAAATATAATTGTCTTCGATAGGAGAATATCTGTACTTAGCAGAAAATTTCATGGTACTAGTACCTTCAATTTCTCAAACGTTTAATTATAGACTATCTTGATATTCATGCTGTTGAATATGACAATGATAAATATTTTCTCAAATTTATGTGCTTAAGATGATCTTTCTGGGAAATTTGAATTGATCATAGATGTTGATTGCATAACTCTCTTGATTATTGGCTTCTTCGATAATTTGCTTTTTGATTTTTGGTGTTTTTGGGGGGGGTGTTAGAGCTTCCTTATTAAGTTAGCTTAAAGAAAGTGGTCAGAACTAATAAGTATATTGAAAGATGCTTTTACATGGAGACTCAGTTGATATTTTGGCGAGCTTTTACTTTAAATTTTTCTAACTAATGCAATTTCTAGACAGAAACTTTATTTTCATTGATTTTCCTAATTATTTAATTATAATACTTTGAAAAAAAAATTTCCAACTGAGAAAGTTTAGAAGGTGTAAGGATTGATGACTGTGGCACTAATTTTGCCCAAAGCTCAAAAATCATTAGATACACCTAGCTGTCAATTTTATTACATTGATATTGATATTTGTATATTGATAAATGCCCGTGCGTAAAAAATATTTGAATTATCTGAAGTAAATAATTTATTTATAAAAAAATGAATTTTCATTACATGCAAAAAGAAAATAGAAGAAACATTAAAAATTAATTTGACAAAAACCTGTTGAGATGATATATTAAAAATTAATATTCAAATTTGAGAAGTCAAAAGTTAGAAGTTAGAAAAAATAACTTCAATTTTAAAATGATTTTTGGATAAAAAGTCAGTTTCCCTAAAATCATACCAAACATTACTTTTTCATCAAACTAGATTGTTTTTTTTTTTTGGCTCCAACTCACTTCTAAAACTTGTTGATGTCTTTTTTCAAAGATTTACAGGTAAAAGGTGGTATTGGTCACTCTAAAGCACTGCTTTGTCAAAAGCAATAAGCTTATTGTTTTGCCAAAAATTCATTGCAAGTAGAAATCCACACACCAGTTATGATTGATCACAACCACAGTACTTTTTTTCTCTTTACTTTTTCAAAGAAGAAAAATATTTCATTTTAATTTGTCGATTCTTGTAGCATTTGTTAGTTAAATCTTCCTGTTTAGACATTAGGACAGAAAAGATGAATGAGACTATTCCAATACCATTCACTGAAGTTGGTGAAAGCACATTAACTCATACCGCAGTTCAACAAACAGGTATATTAATCTTATTTTGTTGTTCCTATTTGCCAAAAAATCATAATAATTTTTTATGTTAAATAATCTATTGGAAAAATTACATTCAGATGGTATCAGGAATCAGGAGATAAGCCAGACCTTACAGAAGGCTTTAGTTCCGATTTCTCAAAATGTATTAAGCTCTTATATTGATGACAATACATGTACTGATTTTGTTTTCCAATATCTTAGCTACGATTTTTTTTTTTTTTGCCTTAATATGTTTGCTGGCTTCAAATGCTATAGGAATTGCTCCTAAGCTTCAATTTTATTATTTTAGTTTGATTTGCTTTGTTTAGTGATGTTTGATAACTCATTAATAAAATGAGTTTATGAGCACCCAAACTCACCCAATCTAAACAGTTTAGATTTGAGCTATTTCTTGTTAATTATTATGCTACTGTATTTCATCTGAATAAAAATGCATTAAAGCATTACATGATCCAAAAATACTTCTATTGACGAGTCAAACTATAAACTCTTATAGTAGCTAAAAATAGAGTAGGTAACTTTTTTTAGTCTTGTTTGAATAAGGAAGACATGTCAATCTCTGTCTTAGTTCAGGACATAACATAGGTAATGATTAGTGCATTTTATCCATTTTAGAAGGGAAAAAAATATGTATTTTGTCAAAATCTTCTCATTTATTTATTTATTTTCTTTTTTTTATCTGTTTTACTCATTTGTGTAGCCATTGGGACTTGTGTGGTGCATGAGAGAATTGATAAACCCTCTCTTCAAGCTATACAAACCGCATGGGACATTGCCATAATACCAGAGCAAGGTTTGATTTAATCAATCTGGTTTTGTTGTCTCCAAATTTGCCAAATCTATTCTATAACTTGTTTGTTGTATTAAAAGAGTTGTAGAAGTCTTTGGATCAATTAATGATTCTAACTTTTTATTGTATTAATTGAAATCAAGTAGAAGAATCACATGACTTAGATATTCACCTCAGCAAGAATTTGTTCAACCATACCACAATTTCTATGGCTGCAAACTACAAAGAAAGTAATTCATTTTTTAACTTGTCGAAGTGGGAAATTATTTCAGTTTTGCCAAAATCTTGTGTCCTTCTATTTTATAAGAAATTATTTTTCCAGCTGCTGGAAGTCAAGACACGTATGAATCCAAGAGGAGATTCCCAGTTCATGATGCTCAAAATGGATTGAGTCCTATCATGGTTTGCGATGCAGGTATTTGATATCATATTATTTTGTAATCTCCAAGTTGCCATATGAAGAATCAAATATCTGTAGAATGTTTCGGTTATAATACTTTAAATATTGTTTTCAAGATTCCAAAAACAAAGGATGTAGAGCATTTTAGCTTTTAAGAAGCAAGAAAATAACTTCTTTATTTTTTTCTTTTTGGGAAAACCTGAGTCATCTTATTTCCTGATTTTTCCTCCTACTTATTTAATCAACTATAGATCCACCTCCTTCACAAGCTTCAAAAGCTACGTCTTCGTCCACAACACCAGCAGCAGGTGTTTCCTCAGCTATTGGAACTAAAGAGATTCACGACACCATGGACAAACCCTTGTTTCAAACGAATAACCAGGATACAAAGAACCTTGCCACAGCACAAAATAGGTTAAGCTTTCTTATTCTATTTATGTTGATTGAATTATTCTATTTTTGACACAGGTTCTTATCATGTTTTGTATCTTCATTTTTGTTGTTGTGTTCTTTGGATGAAACTATGACTAACAAGTCTATCATGGTGTTAACAAAAATCTATCAGAAGAATCACGTGAGTCGTATATTGAGGTTCATCAAGATGTGTCAAACTCAGCCATGGTTCATGAAGCAGGTATTGATTTCATTTTGCAAGCTCAGATCAATTTGACATGAATTGATAGGGAAAGAAATGCATTTTTCGCAAGACTTTTTTTTTTCATTTTTTTTTTTTCAAAATTTGCCTCAACCTATGTTTGTTTTTTGATTCAGCTATTGATGCATCTTTTATGCAATAAGTCTTACAAAAGTTTATGCAGGTGCTGATCTTGTTATGCAATACTATTTTTCATTTATTTGGAAGGAAGTAATTTATTAGAATTTTGCTAAAAAATGTCTTAATTTTTTTAAAAAAACTTGTTTATTTAGCTATTGAGATTCAAGAGATGCTAGAAACTACCGAGGGAGATATTGTTTAGGATGCTAAAAACACATTGAGCTTTACAGTTGTTCAAGATGCAGGTACTGGTCATGTTTTCTTAGGTTCATCATTCTATAAATATTCTAAAACTATATTCGGTACCAATCACCAGCAAGTAGCTTCTAAAGGCATATTATAATAAATCTTTCAATTTGGAACAACTATCTCCTACTTTAGGAGCTTAAGAACAGTAAAACCTCTTCAGTAGCCTCTAGCTTCAAAACTATTCGGATTTATAGTTAACAGTGTAATCATCCTCCGAACACTGTGAACATAACTTTTAACCATCTAGATTAGTTTCTAATCCTGTAGAGGCGACAACTATAACCCCTAGTTAAATTTCCAACTTCCAAAACTCAGTTGTTCAGCCTCCATCCGTGCTTAACTGTATATATATGAATACATATCACACATTCATAACATTTAGGCATGCTGGCTCTTGCCTTTCCTTATAAACCGTATGGCCATATCCTACAGTCTGGAAATTTTCCAGCTTTGGAATATTATCCTAGCCTCCAAAATAACATTTTTAATCATCATTTAAGTATCCTTAATCATACTTCGATTGCTTGTTTAAATTTTAAAAACCTGAAAACGGAAAATTATAACTGGTTTCAAGCTTCAACAATTCGGTTCAGCAAGCATCATCACCCTTAAACACACATGAACACATACATCCATACACTTGTTTCTCATGTTTACTTGAGTTTATAATCAGCTTTTAACCTTAATAAAATGCTTCAAACAGCAACACTATATAATATGGTAAATATTTCCTTTCACTTGTCTACTGTTAACCCGATACTGCACTCATCAGGACAGGGGGCTTTGGAACCTCAAACTATACAACAACCATTACATATATATACAACACTAAATTTTGCTCTTAGGAGCCTCAAACTATGCCAAACCATCCTCAATAGAAGTAGACTTCAATTGGCCCCATCATTCCCAAATAGCAACCATTGAAGAAAATAGAGATGGAGGGAAGGTTGAGGAGACTCACCTTGTCCTAAAACCAGTGTTGCATGTGGGCACCTCCCTCTCCTTCTTCCCTGATGCCCTCTCCTTCTTCTCTATCAGTCTATTCTGTTCCGCAATGTGAGTGTAGTGAGGACTGTGCGTGTGGCGGACAACTTAAAATCTTAAGTTATTGGACCAATATTGTTATATGTTGAAACACACGGTTGCTAAAAATGTACGAAACTCTTCCGTGATTGACAATACAGGTGCTGATTTGTTTTACAGTCTTGTAAGTTAGGAGTTTTTTTTTTTTTAGCCTTAATCTGTTTTCTATGTTCTAATGTCATAGGTATTGCTCCCAATTTTCAACTTTATTTTAGATTTAGATTGATTTGCTTTATCTAGTGATGTTTAACAACTCATTAATTGTCATGGTACTCTATTTCTTATTGATATAATTGATGATATTTCAAGCTCTATACCATGTAAATCAAAATATTTTTAAAAAATCACATGATACAAAATTACTTCAGACCAAGAATTTGACCTGTCAGGCTATTGACTCCGTAGTAGCTAAAAATAGAGCAAGTAACTTCTCTTTTTAATCTTTCTAGAAAGAAGAATTTTTCCTTTAAAATATGAATCATCCTTTTTCCTGACTCCCATTTGACTTGTTTTATATAGCCACGTGATCCATCACCTTCTCAAACTGTGGAAACTATGACCTCATCAATCCGAGATAAAGGTAGTGAACTAAAATGATGTAAAATTTTTCTGATATGACATTTGAGTTTAATACTCTCTGTCTATATTATTGACAGTGTGTTTTCGGATCAATAGAAAAAAAAACTTCTAAAAATTACTGACAATAACAGAGGAATGCATTTTTCCGTTTTCATTAGATAGAACTAATTTACTTTTATTTTCGCAAAATTGTGTCATTTCATTCACTGAGTTTTATATTTAAAAAATTGTTTAGCTCTTCAAAATCAAGAATTGCATCAGATAAGCGTTGAACCACCGTTGGTTCATGGCTGAGCTACGTGTGTAAATGCATTGAGGAATGTGGTGATGGAGAAGACGTCAAGGGGAGGTTAAGGAGACCAAAGGCCAAGCTCCCATTCTCAGAGCTCAACTTGAGTCCATCAAGAAGGAATTAGCTTCTGTGGAGGACTCCCTACTGTTGTTGCTTGACGACGCTAGTAAACTGGATGACTTCATTGAATCCTGAACTTTCTGTGTTCGTACTCTCTTAGAGCTACCTGCTTAGAAGTTTTCTTTTTCTGCGCTGCTGGTTTCGTGGTCTCTGTCCGCTGCACAATATTATAGGCAATATTGCAGTAGACATTGGGAATGCTATATCCTTCTCATGGTACTGTTTTAATTATATGGCTTTGGATTGCAGTGTGGAAAACTAATTCTTAGTCATTCTAAAGGAAACGACAATGTTGAGCATATATTACCTTTACTGCTCATTAGCTTCAAAGAATTTGGCTTGGTTCCTCCTAAAATCAGGGTTCAATTCTGATTTATCAAGATATATAGAAAAGACCTCATAAAATGAACTTGGATTTTATTCTGGCTAGATTAGATTGATTGTCTGGATTGAAATTGGAGCGTACTGTTCGAAAACAACAAGTTAACTAATTGAGCAAGAAATAAAAGTTAAATAACTTTGGTTTTAACACGTACTAATGACAGTATTTTATGTAATACTCCTCCGATCCTTAACGTAAGACTTAATTAATTAATTTGAGAACATTAAGAATATTAATTGAATTAATTAATATCAGATGTTTTTTTTTTTAAAAACACTCTACACATGATCAATAGGGTTAATTTAAAAAAAAATTTAATAAACATGTAAAATAGATATTATATATAGGACCGACATTAACTTCTTATTTAGATAACAAAGGAGTATTATTCTCCATAATTGTCAAAAGAAAAATTGTAATATAGAGAAGGGATGGTGTTATTGAAGAGTGATGAAAACAGGAAAGAGAAGCTAGGCACCCCACTTGTTACATCCCACTTTGTGATTTTATATTATTTGACTGAATTGATTATTAATTATAACTTTTTAAATTAGCATATTAGCTCAGATTTATTTCATATGACATAAGGAATTCTTCCTCATGAAAAAATTCAATTCAACAAATCACAACCTCTATACAGCAACGGAGAAAGTGATGCTGTTTACCTTTTAGCTAGAAGTCATTTATCTTTATTTTACTAAAATCTTGTGTCATAATCTTAAATCAACTTTTGTTTCTTCTAAATTACTGTAGCTCTTCGATGCATAAAACCATTAAGAGACTCTTAAATTAATAACCAACTACTTAATTTTCTTTAATTTGTTTTGTAAGTTCTAAATGGATAGTAGACTTTAGGAAGAAGAGAAAAATTTAGACATAAACAACTTCCTTAAGTTCCATACATCTAAGAATTGGATATATTATAAGTGGATGGATGAAGTAAGATTTTGGTCTTTGGCATCTTAATAGACTACAAATTAACCCATTTTTAGAAAACATTAAAACCACTACTATGATCCCATACAATAATTACCCTTGGGATCGAACTGGAAAAAGAACAAAATGACATGCATTTGTTATATTTATTCTATGAGTAAGGCATCTGAAATTAATTCCCATGCTTTCTTTTTGACATCAAGTCAACTTTGTTCTGCTTCAATATTATAATACTTCACCTCTATACGCCAGTAGTGTTATTCTATTTAACATCGAAAAGCCAGGTTTCATCCTCACAATTTTTTTTTAAAACAAACTTTTTCCAAACACAAGATGTTTTGAAAAATTTCAAACTTTTCAAAAACTTACTTTTGAAACAATCTGTTTAGTGGTTCAAGTATTTAATTTAGCCTTTTTTATGAAACTGGTAAAATCAACTTAAGACCACCTGAACCTATTCTTTTTTCATCCAACCTGTATTAAGCCAATAGTAGCCTATAGGATTTAACATTCAATACCCTGATCACTAGCCCATTAAAAAGAGTGCGCACACACACACTCATACATACAATCCAGATCGTAATCATAACTATATATCAGCATACAGGCTATTTCTGTCAATGGCAGTTACCTATAGTTTATCTGACCTTAGACTCCTCCTTATGGAAGAATATTTACAAACCAAAATATACACACATACATTTAAATCTTCAATCTAGAAGACCAAAATATAGTAAGCATATTTAAACAAAATACATAATAATTCTCCAACTCTCTTCATCTTCAAGTTCCACCAATTACTACTCCCTTGCTCTTAGAAGTACTTGCTCTTCCTGTATAACATGGAAGAAGGGGTGAGATTTTAAAAAAATCTCAATAGTAACAAAATTCCTTCACGTAATTATACAAGATCACAAACAACATGCTACCTAAGCCAAAGATAACAACACCTTGCAAACAAATATAATCAATGAGGCACATACACCATACACTCATATAGCCAATCGCTAACTATTGCACCCACATTCCAAAATAAACGGAAACCAGCACATATTGTCATGACAAACAATATCATGCAAAGGCAATTTACATGTTCTCATGTACAATTAGTATAATGGCACATCTCAATCAATACACAATCACATGAAAGGAAAAGAATTACTACCTTTTGCTCTTTCTTCCGTATTGCCTTCCCCTTACTTGCTTCTTGGCTCTTTCCTTAACGAACTCAAACAAATATCAAATCTTATAAATTATATAGACAATGGTAGATTAACATAAATATATATATGTACATAAATGCTTATCTATTTCACTGATAAACATATTCATTATGAATTAAAATTCCTTATAATCAATCAAACAAAGTTTGTCAATTTCCCTTACACTTCATAACTTGTTTTCCTTATCTTTCTCTCTTGACTTGAAGAATTCTTTTTTTTTTTTTAAGCTTCTTAGGACAAACTTCCAGTACCTTCCCTAATTTTCTACATAGGCCGAGACATGTATATGTAACTAGATCATTTATTCCAAGTCTTCCAACAACGAATCAGCACCGTTGAATATATATATTTTCAATGTCCTTAAAATTTATAATAGCAACGGCATTTCTTCCATACTTCCATGAAATTCCAGCTTCATAAACATCATGCCATCAGCTGTTTTAATGTCCCCATTTTAAAATTATATTTCCTCTTGAAACCCCCTTGACCGAAAATACCTTACACACACACAATATTAAATCACCCAACATTAACATCCCTCCATTTCGCAATGTCTACATATCTTTTTTCCCTCTAAAATTCTCATTTTACTGTAATAAAGTTTAACCATTGCTCACAGTAAGACTGATCCACTAACTAAAATAATATTCAGCATTTGAGAACACAAAACAATAAACTCCAAATCAAATTTTGGTTCCCCAATTCAACAATTCCTTCCCTTATTAAAATTCCAGATTTAAAAAAAAAAATCACTTCCCAATCTATGTAGCATTCAAATTCAAACTCATTGCTTTCAAACTCACTTTGCTTCTCTCCAATCCAGAAGCTAAAACCATTTAACCAGAACAAAACAATAACAACTCCGTTTTTCATTGAACCTCACGGCCTTCACTCCAAAACATCATATAGCATCATTTAATATTCATAATCATATTATTTAACTTTTCATACGCCTTTCAAATATGAAACCCATGCTATCAGCATAAAATAATGGAGATATGGGGTTCAAAATCATCATTCAAATAGAACCGAACACAAATGAATTTCATATACATGTGGGTCACAAAATCTCTCTTCAATTCCATCAACGTTCAACATTATACCCAAAGAAAAGAAGAGCCCGAAGCCAACTCCCTGAATCAACATATTCCCTGTTTCGACAATCAAGAACCAGAGAAAAATCAACACAACCAGCAGCATACAAGTGCAGAAATACTTACACAACTCCCAATTTATGCTTCGATCAAAGCTTTCATACGATTCTACGATTTCTCTCTCTAGGGCTAGATTTTCATTTGCTTCTTTCACTCCCAAATAATCCCAACCGAAGAAAACAAGGATGAAGGAAGGCTTGAAGGACTCACCTTAGTCAGAAAGCACAATTACACGTACGGAAAACACCCTCTGGTTACTTCACTGGCAGCTCGTGCTGGCTCGTCTTCCTCTCGCCCCCTCAAGCTCTCTTGGTTCTTTCTCTTTCTAATTCAGGTCGGGCGGCAGGAGAAAATGAAAAGGGAGAAGGTGCCGGGGGACGTGGAATGACCATTATGCCCCTGGGTTTCCATTTACTTACAATTTGATCCTTCTTTGTTTCTTAGGATAATTCATTGATTCCAAAAATTAATCCTTAACATTTTATATGAGTTCTCTCCCTCCAATAGCTTATTAGACACATCAAATAATGTCTCTAAAAATTTTGGGTCAAAAATTAACCCCTAACTGTTTTTCTTGAATTTTCCAAGAAAATAGGTCCTAAATTCTCAAAATAAGATTTATAATTATTTAGACCATATTTTAAGGGTCTTAATCTCAAAAATTTCTCTAAAAATTTCCCCTTCATCATGCTTTAATTAAATCCACAAAATTTGGGATATTACAAATATCATGCTTGATTTCAGTGACTCTTCTTTCTTCTTCATCTTCTCAACTCAAGTTTGATCTTTTGTACTCCCTACAATCCTTAATATAAAACCTATTGATCTAATTTGATTAAATAAGAAAGTTAGGTAAATTAATTAATTATAAAAAATATAACATGTTTTCTCTAAAGTATCATAATCATCTTCCTTAATATCCTCCCTTCCTCTCCTATTTGATTATGGTTAAGGGAGTATCAATAGGGATAATTTAGGAAAAAAATTGATAAATATAAGAAATATATCTTGCATTTAGGACTAAAATCAACTCAATAATTAGATTCTATATTAAAGACTAGAGAAGTACAAGTGATCCATGTGTAAGCAGTACCACTTAGTGCAATAAGGCTTAGGGCCCATTTGGTTCAACTCTGTTGCCGGTCTACAATAGTAATGAGAATCGTATTACCAAGAAGAGGATGTTTTGTTGCTTCATAGTATGGTAATAAGATTTACCATGATAATGATAATTACCAAAAATTTCGTAATCCCCATTCATGCCTTCTCCCTATGAATATTCATTATCATCCCATTACGTGTTCAAACGGGTCTCATTTGCCTTTCCAATGTAAAAAAAAGACACCAAATACCTCAAACCCTCCCCTGTCATCACCTTTTCCTTGTTCTCAAAATCATGTTTTTTGTTCCAGCTTCTGAATATGATCTCATCAAGTTTTCTTTCACTCATGATTCATGGATTGTGATTAATCTGTTGAAATCAATTTTATGGCTTGTTCTTCTTTTCAATTGCGTTGTTGCCGTAAGGACATGCGGAAGGAGGAGGTGAACCTTTTTGTTAGTTGAGGATATTATGGTCTTTTCGTTTTTTACATATATAATTTAATATAAAATTAAATTTTTTTTACTCCTCCAATATTATACCAAATGTTCTTATGATAATTGATAAGCAATTTTTTTTCTTGAGAAAGTATAATTGATAAGCAAATCTACCTAATATTGCAAGAAGTAATGCACACTCGGAGATGTCGATGATATCGAGAAGTTCTTTGTCATCTGATGTTGATTCAAAGAATGTGCAGTTGACAGACGACAGAGCAAATCTATTGGAAAGACAAGCAAAGATAGATAGATTAGGAGACATATATGATGGATGAAGCATTTTTATCCCACGTTCCCATGCAAGCAAAACAAATTAAACAACCAAATTACAAGGTTAAAGTAATAATAAAACTCTTGCAAGTTGCAAGTTACATCCCATTAATTAATTATTAGCCAATACCTTTTCTAGATTGTTCAAGGTATTTTTTCAATGATCAATGTTCTTACCTTTTCGCACTTCTGAGCTACTTGGGTTGCTTTAGTTCGAAAAGTAGCATCTTTCACAACAATACCAATTATAACTTCAAACATGCTCAAAAGTTTCTCATCATTCAAAACTTGAAGGGTAAAGTTCGTTTGAGGTACTTGGCGTCATTGTTTAAAATTGTTGAATATATTGTTGCGATTTTCTTGTTTAGATTCTAGAGTCATTTAATTTTTTTATGATGATAACTTTAAATGGAAGCAGCAAAAATAACTATTTAAACTATTCCCCCTGTTTTATGGGAGAATCTCACAAAAATAATGTTGGAATTACTAAATTCTAAATAAAGAATTCCTATAAAAATGTGTTATTATTTACAAATCAAGTGTTGTCAAAACCTATTAAAGTGTGAGAACCAACCCCGATTTAGGATTTAATAATTTTAAACTTCTTGTTGGGAAATTTTCTCTTATTTCATTATATTAGATTTTTTAGGGAAAAATTTTTGTTTCATGTTTTAAGTGGCGCCGCAACCACTTGGCTGCACCCTTGTTTGTTTTCTCCTTTGTCTCGGGAGGACTGGTTGTAGTTTCATTTTCAAGATTAAGTATACCCTTTCTTCTTTTCCTCTAATTCTCCCAAAAATAAATTATATAAATACAAGTCCGCAGTGCAGGCTGTGTGATGGGTTGTGGCAGGAAATTTAGATCCACCCATAATTTACAAATTTAAGTTAAATTTTCCAGAATATTACATTTATTTTTAAAAATTAAAAATTTATTACTCAACTCTGTCAAATTTTAGTAATTTACTACAACATTTTTAATATAATTTTACTTTTCAAGAATTATTGCAACTTACATTATTTAGAATATACAATTTTGAGGTTCACAAAAGGAAGAAAAATACAATTTTGAGATCTGACTTGGATGTGGTGAAATTTTTTGTTGGGGAGATTTTTCAATATTGGTTTTTATAAAATTAGCAAGCTGCTTTTTTTTATCAGTACTTAATAACGTGGTGGCTCCGTTTATTATTTTTGTTTTCCTTTGGACTTTAGTGTTATCCTGTTGCCACGCCCGCGTGGTTATCTTCTTGTCATCTTCCAATAATCAAGTTTTTTTTTTCAAGAGAAAAAAAAACTTTAAAAGGTTAAGCAAAATAGCGCACCTTTTCTTATTTTCAAGAAAACTTTCATATCATTAGCTTAAGAGATCGTTATTTTAAGACTGTTATTTAATTTGCTTGTGATGAAGACTAATTTTTTTATGTTATGATATTGAGGACAAAGGGTATTCTTAAAGAATATACTCCCTTTTTTTTTTTCAGAAACTATATTTTCATATATGTAAATGTGGGGGCAATCAAACCCCATATGATAAAAAATAATAATTTTCCCCTAAGTTAGTTGAATTAATTAAATTGATGATGAGCAAGTTACGAAAAATAAAGTTGACTCCAGCCTTGGAAATAGTCTTGGTCTATTACTATAAATTTTTATAATAATAGTACAATAATGAAGAGTTAATTAATCAGATATGTTCATTGTTCAATATAAAAATGCACGCCTTTGTCCCATATGGGTAGCTAAGCTGTACTTTTTTATTTATACGTTCTCCTAGCTAAGACTTTCCAAACACAAAAATCGTCAGTATCCGTGCATATTTAATTATAGGGTTAAGTGGCCTCCAACATTTGAAATATTTTATCAGGTACATCTAGAGTATTTTGTTATATGTCCAGTGCCCTGAGGTAGTTTTTAGATGCATTTAGCACCCAAAGTTTTTTTTTTGCCTTGATACTGAATACACCAAAAAATATTTTAGAGAAATGGACGTACCTAAAAAAATAATTCTAGCACCAAAAAATAATTCACAGTACCGGATGTACTTAAAAACAATATTTCAGGGTGCTGGATGCACCACAATTACTTTAGGTTATTGGATGTATTTGATAAAATATTTCAGGATACTAAATATACCTTGACCCAACACACCCACACAGATATATAGGCTTCACACTCTGTATGATTCTCTATTAAGTCCCAACTTTGTTGTGTTGATATAATAGCGTACGTATTTGGCCAAAAAGAATATAATAGTGTACGTATTGCTCATTTTGCATAAATTGAAAATGAATGGGAAGATAATAGACAAACTAATCCTAAAAGATCAATATTACCAAATGACAGTGAAAATAATAAAAATATCATGTATTGGCAATCGAATTATTTTTCATATGTACCAATTGAACTAAACTGAGCAAGCTGTGAATAATAAAGCTGACTCTAACTTTGGAAAAAGTCTTGGTCTATTACTGAAAAGACAGTAAAACACAAAAAGGACAGTAAAACACAAAGGAGCTAATGCTGTATGAAGTATCTTATTTCTTGCCTTGCGAGGTGTACAGTAAGTCACTATATATAGACAGTGAGATGTATAACAAGCAATATGGACAGAAAAGAAAAATCTAGAATGACAAAAAATCCACGTAAAAGCCCATTAGTCATTTGGGCTTTGTGATGTTCGGTGTTGGGCTTCAATACTCCCCCGCGAGTGGAACTGGGCTGGCAGCACGGTGAGACTCGATCTCAGAGTGGCAAATCTGGATGATGGTAGTGGCTTAGTAAGAATGTCAGCCAGTTGATCCTTTGAAGATACATGAAGAACATTGAGAAGACCAGCAGCAAGGCGTTCTCTGACAAAGTGATAATCAAGAGCTATATGTTTAGCTCTAGAGTGGAATACAGGATTAGCAACTAGATAAGTTGCACCCAGATTATCACAATACAAAAATGGAGCTTCAGAGAGAACAATATGTAATTCATGAAGGAGTTGGTGAAGCCATATCAGATCACTAGATGCTGTAGCTATGGCTTTATATTCTGCTTCAGTACTTGATCGAGCAACAGTAGGTTGCTTCTTTGAACTCCATGCTACTAGATTAGGACCAAAATAAATGGCAAAGCCAGTTGTGGATCTTGAATCATCAACATTACCACCCCAATCAGCATCAGAGAAGGCATGTAGTTGAGATGAAGAGGATTTTCTAAGATGAAGAGCAAAATTTGAAGTACCCCGTAAATATCTGAGAATCCTCTTCACTGCAGTCCAATGATGTTCCTTGGGTTGATGCATGAATTGACATACACGATTAATAGCAAAGGTGATATCTGGCCTAGTAAAACTTAAGTACTGAAGACTACCCACTATACTTCGATAATAATGAGGATCATCAAAGTCAGTTCCACTATAAGCTGAAAGACAACTATTAGCGGCAATGGGTGTGGAGACAGGACGAGCATTTGACATTTTAGCTTTGTCAAGAAGATCTAAAATGTATTTTTGTTGAGAAAGTACTAAGCCAGAGGAGATAGATGTAACCTCAACCCCCTCAACCTACCCATCACATGATTACTAGATCTAAAGCCAATATCTTCAAACCCAAAGCTCTCTCTCCAGATTTTGTTTCCACCGTACACCCAAAAACATCTCACTATGCCTCGGGTCCCATGCCTACTGTTCCTACTTCAGTTGCTCAGGCCCTCAAGTCTCCGTCATGGCGCAAGGCTCTAGATGATGAATTTCAAGCTTTACTTGCTACTCAGACATGGGAGCTCGTCCCTTCTTCTCCTTCTATGAATATCATTGGGTGCAAATGGGTCTTCAGAGAAAAATTTTTAGCGGATGGTTCATTTGATAAGTGCAAAGCTAGACTTGGACGAAGTAGGTGACGGCTTAGAGGAGGGAGAAGGTGACGCCAAAGTGAAAGAAGAAGGAATAGGGTTAGGTAGAGTGCTTTGACTTGGGTTAGGTATGGTGTATTCATTTGGGCTTTGACTTGGGTTACGTATGGTGTGAGCATTTGGGCTTTGTGTTGGCAAGGCATTTGGACTTAGTGATGAAGATGGGCTAGGTACCGTGTTTGGGCTAGAAATATTGGTTTGTAAGGGAAGTGAGGGCAAAATGGTTAAGGTAGATGGTTTGGGTTGTGTAGTGGATTGGGTTGTAAAAGGAAAGCAATTCTCATCAAATATAACATCTCTTGAAGTGTACATGCGTCCTGTAGGTAGATGAAGGCAAAGATATCCCATGTGATTTGGTGCATAGCCGAGAAACACACATAGTTGAGATCTTGGGCTTAGCTTATTTGGAGCATAGGGCCTCAAATTTGGCCAACATCCACAACCGAAAATTCTCAAAAAAGTGTAGTCAGGCTTTAAGTTGAATATCAATTCAAATGGACTTTTATTATTCAAGATTGGACTTGGAAGCCTATTGAGTAAATAAACAGCTGTATCGAAAGCATGAGTCCAGTATTTTTGAGGGACAGAAGCATGTTGCATTAGAGCTAGACCAGTTTCCACGATGGTTCTGTGTCTTCTTTCTACAGTACCATTTTGAGTGTGAGTGTGAGGACATGTAATTCTGTGATTAATGCCAAGGGAAATTAAATCCTTGTTTAATGGTCGAAATTCTCCACCCCAATCTGATTGAAAAGACCTTATTTTGGAATTAAAAAAATTTTCAACTAGAGTTTTAAATTGATGAAAGACAGTGCGAAGTTCACTCTTAGATTTCAAGGGAAAAAGCCAAATATATCTGGAATAATCATCAACAAAAGAGACATAATACTTAAAGCCGTTTACAGATAATATTGGGGAAGGACCCCAGACATCACAAAATATCAGTTGGAATGGAAAAGTAGAACGATGAGATGATAAAGGAGAAGGTAGACGATGACTCTTGGAAGAACGACAAGCTGCACATTGATGAGTAAAATCTTTTGATGAAACTGGAAGAGAGTTTGACTGGAGAATTTTCTGAACAGTGCGGAGAGCTGGGTGACCGAGACGAGAATGCCAATGTGAAAGAGAGGTACGAACACCATAACAGGCTTGAGGAGAGACGGAAGGAAGAAAGGGGTACATCTTATTGTGGCTTGGAGCTTGAAGAAGAGGTCTCTTGGTCTTTTCGTCCTTCACACAAAAATAACCAGAATGAAACTCAAAAAACACATCATTATCAAAGCAAAATTGATAAACAGACATTAAATTTTTAGAAATAGTAGGAATATGTAAAAGGTCATTGAGAAGAAATTTGCCAGAAGGGGTAGGAAGAATGCCAGCTCCTTGATTCTGAATAGGCATCGCAGACCCATCACTCATCAAAACACTGTCTAAACCATAGTAAGGAGCAGAGTTGAGATTTAGATTTGAAAAATTATGAGTCATGTGGTGAGTTGCTCCAGTGTCTGGATACCATAGTGAGTCCTCCATGTTTGAATATTCAGAGTAGTGAGAGGAAAGAGATGGTGGTGGAGAGGCTTACAAGGCATGATTAGTTCTCTGAAAGCAAGTGAGGGCAGAATGTCCAAAGCGTCTACAGAGTTGGCAAGGCACATCTTGGTCTGGTTGAAAGGAGGAGAAACAAGCACTTCCTCTATAATTTCGTCCCCCAGTACGGCCTCTATAGGGACCACCACGGAAAGCACGACCTCTTCCAAAGTTGTTGTTATAGCCTCTACCATAATTAAAAGTGTTGTAGCCTCTGCCAAAACCTCTTCCTGAAAAGATTCTGCCACCACATCCTCCTCTCACAGCAGGCATGAAAGTGGTGTGGACCACTGAATTAGCCGAAATATCAGAAGAGAGAGAAACGGGGTCCTGATGAGCCATACGCTCTTCGTACTGCAGTAGGTGGCTCAAAACACCTTCTATGGAAAGAAAAGCACGCTGGGTGGAAAGCACAGTAACAATAGTGTCAAATTCAGGACCTAATCCAGCAAGAAGATAAGTAATAAAATCATCATCAGCAACAGGTTTGCCTGCGGTAGCAAGAGAATCAGCTAGAATGGTAGCTCGTTTATGATACTCAGACATAGTTTCTCCTCCTTTCTTGAGATTTGTAATTTGTTGATGCAGATGGACCAGTTTGGCTTGAGTTTGCTGAGAGAAAGAGGTTTCTAAAGCCAGCCACATAGCTCTTGAAGTTCTGTGACGAATGAACTGAGGAATAACCTTTTCAGAGAGCGAGGCAAGGAGAACAGAGAGAACAAGTTGATCTTGATGAAACCAAGTGATGTAGTCTCGATTTGGAAGACCAGAAGAAGTGAGCTTAGAAGGTTGAGGAATAGAGCCATCAATATAACCAAACAATTGTTGTCCATAAAGATAAGGCATAACTTGAGCTTTCCAAACAAGATAATTTTCCTGAGTAAGTTTGACTGTGATATAGTGGGGAAGATTAGAAGGAGGAACAGAGATAGTATTAATGGGATTGGAGGAGGAAGAGGGAGACATGGGAGAAGATGTGATTGTGGTAGTATTGAGACTAGGTGAGGAAGACATATTTTGGAACGTGGCTCTGGTACCATGAAAAGACAGTAAAACACAAAAAGGACAGTAAAACACAAAGGAGCTAATGCTGTATGAAGTATCTTATTTCTTGCCTTGCGAGGTGTACAGTAAGTCACTATATATAGACAGTGAGATGTATAACAAGCAATATGGACAGAAAAGAAAAATCTAGAATGACAAAAAATCCACGTAAAAGCCCATTAGTCATTTGGGCTTTGTGATGTTCGGTGTTGGGCTTCAATAATTACTAATTAAATTGTTATAATAATATTAAGAGTTAATTAACCAGATAAGATATGCTGAATATAAAAATGCAGGTCTTTGTCGGCCTATATGGGCCGCTAAACTGTACTCTTTTCTTTTATTCGTTCTTGCAGGTCTTTGTTCGCAACTTCTTCTTGGTGATCTCTCATTTTCTTTGTTTCTAATTCCTCTCAAACTCTTCATCAGCATTCTGTGTTCTTCCAATTTCTTCGCCAGTTTCCTTCAAATTACAGACCAAATCAATTCAAATCAAGCTTCTCATTTTCTGAAACAGGTACGATGTTTGTTTACTTGTTCTCAATTTTCTGATCGAGTTTGTTTGGGTGATTTCCAAATATAAGTTGCATCTTAAAAAAAAAAACTGTTAATCTTCTTTGGCATTAACTTTGTTGCGTTCTTGTCAATCATATACCTATAAAAATATTTAAAAATCAGAAAAAAAGGGAAAAACACTTTCTTCCAATTCTTTCACTGCCTGTCCTGTTCAATATAAACTCACTCAGAGAAAGGGGTTGGTTTTTTCGTTTAAAATCTCTTTAGCTGTCACTCTTGTTTTTCATTGATTAAGCTGGTTGCTTTCTTGTTAATATTGCCAAAAACAAAAAAAAAACAAAAAAGAAACTGTCTTCTTCAGAAGATTTTGTACTGCTTGCCTTTAAGTCTTTAGATCTGAACTGAATTCAAAAAAGAAAACAAAAAGAGAAAACCTGTTTTGAAGATTTCTTTTCTTGCTACTATTCTTCTGCCTATACTGCTGTCTTTTCTGTGATCGATCACTCTAAGAGGAAGAAGTGTGCACTCTAGAAGTTTTGGTGCCGTCTTCATCTGTGCTTTGATATATCAGACGCGAAAGGAAGTGATGCTGGTCATAAAGTGATATCGGTAATTAAAGTCTGTGTTGATGGTTAGAAATTTTGGATTTTGATTGGTATAAACAATAATATGTTTCTTCTTTACTTATTTTCTCTCTCTGGTTTTCAACTACAGAACTTTAGCTGCTGCCTCTCATCACATCCCAATCTCAAGAAGGTTAACTTCTCTTCGCATTCAGCGAGGTAACTTTTGAATTTGTTTCCCTTGGAGTACTATTATACGACTGATAACATACTCCTCTGGTTCTTAATATAAGAACTAATTGTTGTATTGATTTTGATCCTAAATATAAGACCTATTTCTCATATTTATTAATATTTCTTAAATTACCCTTATGGATACTTCCTCAACTGTAATTGAGTAGAAGAGGGAGAAAGAATATTAAGGAAGATGATTGTGGTGTTTTAGGAAAAACATGTTATATTTCTTATAATTAGCTAACTTATATAATTTCCTTAATCTAATCAAATTAGTTAAATAGGTCTTATATTAAAAACCGGAGGAATATAATACTACCTACCCTTAATATAAAAGCTAGATAACTAATTTACAAATATTAAAAAAATTAGTTAGGTTGTAGCTATTTGTATTAAATAGATATTATTTTCTCTAAAATACTCTTGTTAATCATATAAATTAAAACTACCCTTTCATATAACCTTTAACAAACCTATTTTGTAATGAAATTACATCACAAGGAAGATTTTATATTTAGGACCGGAGGGAGTATTTTATTGAACGATCTAATCACGAAAATATAAAATTTTTAAGTGGATTTTCTATGAATTGTATATATGTGGAGGTAAACTCTGGTCTATGGAATATTCTGCGTTTTTTGTTCTCTAATTTTTCGGTGCTCGATCGTGTGGAAAAGGGTAATCATGATCTTCAGTTCATTTTCATTCTTTTATATTATTGTTTTGTTATTTTTTAAATAAATTTTAGAGAAAAAGAAAATGAGATATAATGCAGCATTTGCGTATACTCCTCTGGTCCCTTTTATTTAAAAATAATTAATTAAAAATTTAAATCTTCACCTTCCACATCGCTCAACAAGTGATGAGTGTTGGGTGCTCATCACTTGATAATTAAACACCAGAACTTGGTCCATTCATTTCAAACCGAGTGTAACTTAAACAGCAGTTATTCATAATCCATGAAAACGCCAATAGCACATTAACAACACGCTAACGACAGGTTAATCTCATTGATAAAAGAATTTTCAATTTAACATACTCCTTCTGATTTTTAATATAAGAGCTACTTAACTAATTTAAATAAATTTAGAAATTTAATTAAATTAGTTATTTACAACAATATCTACGAGTTGATTTTCTTCTAGTATCCTTTTAATCATGACTAAATACTAATGGATGGAAACTCCTTAATATATGTAATCAAACAAGGATACTTTAGGGAATAAGTTTGGGAGACAAAACATATTGATATATATATATATGTCTCTTATATTTAAGACTAAATGATATCCCCTAAGTCTTCCTTCTCTCCCCCTAAGTCTTCCTTCAAACCAATTTTTTCCACACGTTTGCCCATTTTCCACTCTCTCCCAAATTTTCCACCCTCAAGTTTCAACTTTCCACCGAAAGTTGGTGGAAAGTTGACTCTTATATTTTTTTTTCTTTTTAAATAATAGGATATTACATATTATATTAAGCACTATCGTGACATCATATGAGTAAATATGTGTTGTGTGCATGCAGGATTGTTTTTGCACACTCCCTACAGTCCCTACTGTCAGAACTAATTCCGAGGTTAAATTTGATTATAAATATAATACTTCAATTTATTTTACTTTTCATATTTGTTATTTTTTCTCAAACTAATTTATCTAACTTATATACTAATAAACAATTTAATTATGAGGACTATTTTAGGAAGATCATATTACATTTATTATAATTAACTAATTTATTTGACTTTCTTAATCTACTCAAATTAATTAAATAGCTCTTGTATCAAGAATCTGAAGGAATATTAACTACTTTGGTTCAACTAAGCTAACCATGATTGTTAATAGACTAACTTACGTTGGTTAGAAAACATGCATGCATCAAGCTACCATCAGGTTACACAACGACTGCTATTTATCAACACGCGCGCACTGTTAGCACAATAAATAAGTCAGCGTTTTGTAAACTCCAAGACAGTTACATCAGTCCTGTAAGATTATTCCAGAACAATTTCCTCTTTAGAGGTGTCTATTTCTGATTCGTTGTTTTGTACACAGACTCAATGGATAAACAATATAATAGCATGACTGTAAGGAATGAGAAGTATAGCAGATACTATTAAGTACAGCTAGCCCTAGAAGATTATTCCAGATCAGTATTTTCCTCTTTACAGGTGTCTGTTTCTGATTCATTGTTTTGCGCACAACGTCACTATATAAGCTGCTTAAGAAAGTGCCAAGGTAGTAAGCGATTGTGGAGAGACGATGAACCACCCACAGCATAGCCACCCCCTGAGGTTCGAACGCAACAACAGGTCATTTGAGTGCAGTGGATGCAAAGAACGAGGGAATGGCCCTAGGCACCAATGTACACATCAGAATTGTACCTTCGTCCTTCACAAGTTTTGTTACACAGCTCGCCCTGAGGAGCCACCCAAACCCCATCCATTAACGGGTAGGGGCCAATTCAAGTTTCTCTGGGGACCTCCGGGCGGACCGAACCAGCTGGTGTGCGTTGCTTGCGGCTGCGACGTTCGAGGTTTCGTGTATCATGATTTCCAAGGCAACGTTGACTTGCACCCTTGTTGCATGGACCTTGAGAAAGAAAAGCTTGTTCCCGGTTCTACGACTACGCGGATGAGTCTTCAGGAAACAATGCCGTCCAGGTGCAAGGCATGCGAGAGGAGGAATTCAAACGTACCGCCCAAATTCAGAGGGTGGTCCTACGTATCGTCTGGTGGAAAGTATTGCTACCATGTCAGTTGTGTGCTGAAATTGCGTCGGGATAAACGGTAAAAGGGCAAAGCTGGTTCTTCTTCTACATGTTCGACAGCATGAAAAGGCTGGTCAAGATCAAAGCAGGGGCGGGGATAGGTTTCAGCGTTATAGCATTAGCTATACTCGGAAATCCATCTCCATTAGTGTTAGGTGCTGGTGGATGCGTGTGGGATTGAAGGTTGGATACACGTAATGGTACTTTTCTATTGCTCGTAATGGCATGTTTGTGTTACTCTTTTATGTGTGAGGAGCTTGTGATATATGGCTAATAATTGATCCAAGTGGCTTCGCGTTCCATCTTGGCAGCTGGTTGTACTTTCGCACTGTTTAATCTAATAAAACTATATTTCACTTTGTTTTATTCTGCGGGATCCTCTGCCTCTAAATTTTAGGTTTAATTCCAGATCAACGGAGCTCTGGATGTCAAAAACTCCTGGATTCGAGATAGCGAATTGTAACTCACAAGATCGTGACATATCCTTCAAGAAATAAAATGACTTCATGTTATAAGGTTCAAATGGACGATTGCGATGGATTTTTAATTGGGGAAAAAAAGATATTTAGTTTTGTGTTGTGTCCAACGAAATCATGATGACATATGAATTTCTTGTAGATTATTTATTTTATAACAAATTCTTATTATTAACACTTTAAAAGCCACTTATCTAATTTAATTGAACAAAAAATATTAATTATATAATAGCTAGAAATAAATGGAGGTTAACTTTTTTTCCCTTTTCTTTCTTTTATTTAATGTATTCAGACAATTTTAAACCCTCTACAATTGCTTTGCAATTTACTCCTCTGGTCCTATTTATAAAACAGATAGAGAAAAGTTTTTCTTGATCCTATTTATAAGTTACTTCATTATTTAGTATGAATGTACTATTTTATTCTTCATTTATTATGGTATAAATAGTTTTTTTTAAACGTTTATATATTAAATAAGGGTAAAATTAAAAAATTGTTATATTTTAATGAGAAATTAATATAGTTTAAGGTTTTTCCTAACCTATATAAAATATTCTAAAAATACCTTATAAATAGGATCAAAAGAATACTTGCTAATTGCATTGAAGGGGATAAGTAACTTCACACTTACCAATGCCATAGTCGAGTATTATTGGATGAGCGAAGTGTGAGCAGGTTCACTACAAAAAAACAGATTTTAGGCGATGACTTTCCACAGCGACAAAAAAAGTCACCGCTGAAAGTCAACTTTCAGCGGCGACACCAAAAAGTCGCCACTGAAACTAAGACTTTCAGCGGCGAAGAAAATGTCGCCGCTGAAAGTGGACTTTTAACGGCGACTTTTTTTGTCACCACTAAAAGTGGACTTTTAGCAGCGATTTTTTTTGTCGCCACTGAAACTAAAACTTTCAGCGGTGACTTTTTTTGTCGCTGCTGAAACTGAACTTTTAGCGGTAACTTTTTTTGTCACCGCTGAAAGTAGACCTTCAACGGCGATTTTTTTATCGCCGCTAAAAGTGGACCTTCAGTGGCGACCTTTTATGTCGCCGCTGAAAGTTCGCTGCTGAAACTAAGACTTTCAGCAAGTGGACTTTCAGCGGCGACTTTTTTTGTCGCCGCCAAAAGTGTAATATAATAATATATATTTTATTTTACAATATTAATAAACAAATTCAATCTGGCTCAGCGGCAAGAAGATTGGACACAAAAGGAGGCGGTCACGAGTTCAAACCTTGAAGAAGACACATTTAAGGTGAAAATATTTGGATGATGATGTGGCGAGAAGGAGTGATGTGGCAATTATGTGGAGGTGGCTAGTGATGATGTGGTAGTCGACGGTGATGACGTGGCAGCCGGCAGTGATAACATGGTGACTGGCGACAATGACATGGCACCGGCAGTGATGATGTGGCGCTGGTAGTGATAACGTGGCATTGGTAAAGCCAAGTCTTTTTAGGCATTACTTTCAATGTCGCCGTTGAAAAGTCTTTTAGTGGCAACAAGAATGTCGCCGCCAACAGTGTCTTTTAACAGTGACGAGAACGTCGCCGCTAAAGGGCTTTTCAGCGGCAACAAATATCGCCGCCAAAACTTCTAAAAATCGCCGCTGAAAGTATCTTTCAGCGGCAACCTCTTTAGTCGCCACTGAAAGTTTTCAGCCACGGCTGCTACAGCAATGACTTTTTAGCGACACTTGTCGCCGCTGAAAGTCAATTTTTTTATAGTGGTTTGAACAGGTTATGGGGAAATTTGTTTGACTAAGTAGTTTTCTTAATTTTATGTATATATATAGAAAAATTAATCTTTTAATTCCTAAAGTTTTGAGTTACTTGAAACTCAGTTCCTTATTATGACTTGGTGTAATTCAGTTTATAAACTTTTAATTTTGTTATAACCCAGTTCTCAATATCTATCTTTGATAATTTTATCCTTATCATCTATAATTCATCCAAATCATCATTGTATCATCTCGCATGGCCAAAAAAACATCATTAAAGATTCATTTGTGCCTTCCAACTCAGAAAATTTAATAAAAAAATTATAACGCGTCCAATTTGTGGAATCCAACTCGCTCATCCTCATCAAGCACCTGTGCGTTATGAAGCCAAAACCTTCTGCATCATACATTTTGAAAGCTTCTCTCAAGTCCTCCAACTTCTCTTCCTCTCCTGTTATTATGTCCATTAACTCCACCAAATCCCAGAACAAGTTGAAAAAAGGGGTTCAACCTCGCTTATACAAGAGTGCGAGGCATTAGCCCCCCATTTTTTTCTGGGTGTTTTGCGCCGGGGAGGGGCCTCTAGAGCTTCCTCAATAAGTCAACTTCAAGAAAGTGGTCAAAACTAGTAAATACTAACCCTCTTCCTTAATACAAAAATTAGTTGGCTAATTTGAGTAGATTAAAATTTTTTTTTAAAGTTATTTATTTGTAACAAATATGAGTTGAATTTCCTAAGACGCCTTTGTTAATTATGTACATTAGCTAGAACTATCAATTGATGGAATATTTAACATGTGCAACTACTATGAGGATTACTTTAAAATAAATAAATAAATATGAAGGACAAAGTGAATTGTATGACCAAATTAAATATCAAACCAGCTGTTATATTAAGAAGCGGAGGTACTATACTGTTAGATGATTTTACATGGAAATTCAATTAATATTTTGGCTCTCCATTGATTTTGGCAAGCTGAGATTCAAGTGTTTCTAACTAATAAAATTTATAAGCAGAAACTTTTCATTAATTTTTCCAATTATTTAATTATAATACTTTGAAAAATAATTTCCACCAGAAAGTTAAGATGCAAGGATTGATGAGTGTGACACTAATTTTGCCCAAAGCTAAAAAATCATTAGATACACCTAGCTGTGAATTTTATTAGATTTATATTTATATATTGATAAATGCCCATGCGTGAAAAATATTTGAATTATCTGGGTAAAGTAATTTTTTTTTAAAAAAAATAAATTTGTAAAAGAAAATAGAAGAAACACTAAAAATTAATTTGATAAAAACTTATTTAAATAACGTATTAAAAAGTTAACGTTCGAATTTGAAAGGTTAAAAGTCAGAAGCAAGAACAAGCGACTTCAATTTTAAAATAGTTTTTGGGCGAAAATTTAATTTTTCCTGAAGTCGTGCTAAATATTGTTTTTTCATTCAACTGGCATTTTTTTGTCTAAACTTACTTCTAAAGTTTCTTAATGTTATTTCAAAATTTCCGTGGTGTGCTTAACGTGGAAGGTGGCATTGGTGACTCGGAAAAACGGCTTTGTCAAAAGAAATAAGCTTATTGCTATTGCCAAAATGTAGTATTGTACAATACGAAACATGCTCTAAAATAATAATAAAAAGACTTCTAGTCAATTGACGCGGCCCCAAGAAGTGGCAGCCATTTCGAAAATAATGACCTTTTTTTAGAAATAAAAATAAAGGTGGAAAACATTAACCCAAAGCAACAGTTAACAGCAGTAGCAGAACAAAAAAAAAAGTGATGCCAATGGGACCTTAACCTTTAAATTTCATTCATGTTAACGCGTGGGCCTACAAGTGTTTTGGTCCATTAGTATGATTTGACTTGTTGACTTTTAGACTTGTTTGAAGGGTTATCTATGATTACTGATTTTTTGTTTATATTTCATTTTGAAAAATCAAGCTTAAGAGTACTATCAAAATACTGTCAGGTTTGATTTTTTTTCTAAAACAATCAAAATACTAAAGTTTGTTACCCAAAAAAAAAATACTAAAGTTAAAAACATGAAATCAAAGCCTATAATCATCCAAAACTTAAGTACCATATATCGGCATCGAGTTTAATTTTTTTCATTGCTGTAATGGAAATTTTATTCTTAATTTGCAAACCATGTGATTATATAGGAACAAGTCTAATGTTGAAATATATTTAAAACAGAGATATGTATCTGTTTGTGAGAAGTCATGTTCTCAAATAAATTAATAAATTTATATGAAGGATTGTGTTCATAGGAAGTTATAAAACTCAAAATTAATTTTGTCTCTTTAGCTTTTAAAGATATGAAAAGGTGCTACAACTATTAATTGATAAAAGGTTATATTGTTTTTAAGGAAACCTTGCAAAATGCGTAACTCTTCATGAAAAAAGTTATTAAGTTTAAAAGAAAGTGTTGCTTATGTCGTGAAGATATTGGGTACAAATTTCTTCTTCATCTCGTCTTTTAACTCTTTCAGATAACCATTGCCACCAACAACTACTTCTGCATGTGACATGGCTATAGTAATCGCTCATTTAGTTGGAAAGGAATGATGAAGTGTTCCCAGATAACATTCCTAATCACATGGAGACCTTGTTCAACCACCTAAATCGGCCCTTTCTCAATATTGGGCTGCAAATCAGAAAAACACCGATATGATTCTGACATATTTAAGTGCTGGCAGAACCTGACTGGTCCAAGCCATAGATCTATATATCCCCTTCATGCCATCTTTTCATGGATTATTATGCATTCCAATTAAGCTAATCATGATTAATTTTACTGGGCTAAGTTGAATGTTAGCATCCTCATCATGAGAATATATAGAGTCTTAGATCCAAAGCTGTCTGAAATGGGACTCAAGCGTGCCATTGTGCCATTCAAAATAGCTACCCGTCTTAACAGACTTAGATCTATCTATTCATTGATAAAACCAACTTTCTGTAACAATTCTAGCAGATACTCATCAGTGTCCTCCTTCCATTTAACAATTCTAGCAGATACTCATCAGTGTCCTCCTTCCATTAATCACAAGTATAGATCTATTTTCAAATCCCAAGGAAGGCTTCTCAAAATGTACTCATCCTAATTCCCTTAAACTTGATCAAAATATACTCATTAGAAACATTTCCCGGGACACAGTTGAGCTTGCTTACCATGCTGAAAGATGATTGCTGTAACAAATAAATCTTTTGAGGGGTCCAGTAACTCCAGTTCCAGGCCTTCCAACATCGTACCTGATGGCTATACAGAGATAATGGAGTACTATGCAGTGGTGATCTCTTGAGGGTAGAGCAAGCGTCCAATGTGTGCCTGTGTGGAATCAAAAACCAAAATTTAAGGTTTTTGGCCGAATGTTAAAAGCGATTAAAAAACCCAGAAATTAGAGAAAAAGGGTCAGAAGAAATCAACTAGATGATTTATGATAAAGAGTTTGAGAAATGACTTGTATTGTAAAACTTAAAATTGAATATTATGGCTTGCGATATTTTATATGTTATACTGATGATATTGATGCTATATAATATGTATAAAATAAAATATACACTTAACTACATTATTTATTTATCGTGAATGATTAGGCCCATTTATTAATCATAGATGAAAGCATCTAGTTAAATCATTGGATATATATAAAGTGGCTTTCTTTTTTTTTGACTTGATAGCTATTGGTTTCCTTAATAAGGGGTTAAAATGAAGTCTTCTAAAAATATTACCTTGTTAAAAAAAGTTATAATATTAAATATACTACATTCTCTACGTATTTCATACGACATATATTATAAATATTGATAATTTGACTATATCAATCAAGAAGGTCAAGCTCGCCTTGATTTGATGAGGATGGTGCTTTTGCTTGTTTTACATATTAACGCATTAGTCAATCTTTAGAATTTCCATAAGTGGACGGTGGGGGAAGCAAGAGTTCTATGTAATGTGGATTTATTATTTAAAGAAGGGTTAATATAATCTTTGGTCCCTCAAATTTGTTCTTATTTTGGTTTTAGTCCCTCAAATTTCAAATAATAAGTTTTGATCCCTTTAAGGGCAAAATGGTTCATGTTTTTATTAAATTATAAGGATCAATATTTTAGATGAAATGAAATTTGAGGACCAAATCTATTATTTGAAATTTGAGGGACCAAAACCTAAATAAGAGCAAATGAAGGGACCAAAAATTGTATTAACCTTTTATATATCAATTTAGATATTATTACTGAATCTCATTAAATATTATGATTACTAATCAATATATATTCAATGAAACAAATGTGCCATTGAAAATATTAAATTTTTCTAACTCATTGGAAAATCTATCTTTGGACTACTTTTCCCTCTTTTTTTTTGGGCCAAAATACTTTTCCCTTAATTTCAACCATAGAATATTTGGAAAATTATTGTTGATGATGATATTATTTGCTAGGCTTTGAAAAATACACATACTTATCAAGTTTTTCTGTTTTTGCCTTAATTACCTTCAATCGTACTTTGATACAAACACACATATGCATTAAGAAGGGATCACCCACCATCGTTATGGGTTTGAAGTTATGATCTTACAAGTTATAAATCGGCTCCTTTGCTAACCAGATCAATTGTTATTGACACAAAAGGTGAATGGTTCAGCAAGTCATATTCATGGAACTGTGTTTATAGGACCATGGAGCATTCAACTATGGAAAAACCTATGTTGAGAGTACTATTTACATTTAGTACCTGATAATATTTTCGAATAGAATTACCTCTAATAAGAGAATATCTATGCTTAACAAAAAAAAATGATAAAAATCCCAAGAACAATACAGAGAAGATTTTTATTTGTGGATTTGCTGGGAGTTGAATATTGGGTACCATGAAAAACGCAGCCACGAATATCTATCTGTAAAACAAAGGGCTCAAGGGCCCAGTTTCCTTGTACCGTTCAAAGTTGCTCCAGCCTGCTGAGATAAATGTAATTTAATAATTGGACTAAAAAATATGAAGTATACAAAGTTAAGTATTAAAGTCATTTTCATTTTTAATAATATAGTTAGGAATGAAGTGAGGCTTTCAAGTGAGGTTATTTTTTCCCAAATTAAAGTCTGGCAAAAGTCCAAGTGCTCCCACGGTCCCACTAGCAGTCAACTTGTCGTCCCTATCCCTACGCGTGGAAATTTTGGCCCCTTCCTTCCTTGACTCATTCAATAGCTTTCTTTCTCTTTCTTCGTAATTACTTATTTTTCTCCCCACTTACTTTTATTTTAAAATTTAATAACTTTACGATTTTAGTTTTATTTAATATATGTATTTTTCAAAAAAAATACAGAAAATAAATTTAATATTAAATTAATATAATAAATTTAATGAAATAAGTTGTATTAAAAACAAACATATATATATCTTCTTCCTTCTAAATAAGACCAAATAAGTTATTAATTATTATTAAAGTAATAAAGACTAAGAATCAGTTTAATTACAAGAATTTTCGTTTTTTATATGATATGACTGAGAAAATTGTATACTCAAACAAATTGCCAAGTTAAATTCGGTCTTTAGAGTTTTCAATGGAAGTTCCTTTATAACGGAAGACTTCAAAAAATACACCTAACCCTGTTCAAACCTTCTTGCACTTCCCCTTACCCCTATAATATACTTCCAGAAGGCTCTAGGGTTTTGAGATCGAGGTTGAACATGGCTCTAAGTGGGCGAACTTCTTCGTGTGCTCACATTATTATTATCAATTTCCTGTTATTGTTTATTTGTAACATGGTCTTTGGGACTGCGACTGATATCTTCTGCTTGAAAAGCATAAAAGATTCACTTGCAGACCCATATGGTCATTTGAAGTCTTCCTGGGATTTCAGGAACAACACCGAGGGATTTATCTGCAGATTCACTGGGGTTCAATGCTGGAAACCTGATGAGAACAGAGTCATAAGTCTCAAGTTGTCAAACACGGGACTCAAGGGCCAGTTTCTTCGTGCCATTCAAAATTGCTCCAGCTTACAAGGATTAGATCTATCAATTAACCAAATTTCTGGGACAATTCCAGAAGATATAGATCATCTCCTCCCATATTTGGTTTCTCTTAATCTATCTTCAAATGACTTTTCAGGGCCAATCCCTGTGGGTCTAGCAAATTGTAGCTATCTAAATTTCCTCAGCCTTGATCGAAATCGACTCGGTGGGAAAATTCCCGAACAATTCAGCAGGTCCCTAAGGCTAGGGACATTTACTGTCACAAACAATCTTCTGAAGGGTCCAGTTCCATACCTTGAAAACATCACAGCTGATAGCTATGCAAATAATTCAGGATTGTGCGGTGGCCCTTTGCCGGCGTGCGGCACCAAGAGAGAAAGAAATGCAGCCATAATTATAGCCGGAGCAGCTTTTGGAGGAGCAATTTTGGGATCTGGCGTTGCTTTCTTCTTGTACCGGTCACTAACTACGAAGAAGAGCCAGAGGGATACATAAATAAATGCATGCCATCATATCTAGTTTAAAGTGATGAGGATATTGATAATTCCATCTCACTTTCAATTTTCAAATAGAACATACCTGATTCAATCAGGATTAAGATTATTTTTTTCATTCATATGAACTCGACTGAATTCAATTTCAATCATGCTATTGAATGTGATAATGACAAATATTTTCTCGAATTTACGTGCTTAACATGATCTTCTTTTTGGGAACACTACAACAAAATTTAGTAATAGGAATTTTTGTCACTAATCAAAATTAGTGATGGATTAGCATGGAATTCAGTTAGCGACAGATTTTTTTAGTCACTAATTCCACTGTCACTAAATAATTAGTGACAGAATTCAAAATTCCGTCACTAAAATTACTGATAGATTAGCAACGAAATTAGTGACAAAAATTTTCTGTCACTAATCCGTCACTAATTAGTGATCGATATCCCACAAAATTCTATCACACAAAATGATTGTGTGACAGAAAATTCTGTCACAAATTGTGACGGAAATTTTCTGTCACTAATCTGTCGCTAAATTTTTTTTATTTTGTAAATTTAAAATACCACATCATTGTCACGTGTTCATCACTATGAGCTGCCACATCATTAATGGCTGCCACCTCACCAACTCCTCTTCTCTTTCACATGTTGCCATGTCATCTCTTCGTCCACACCATCACCACGTGTCCATCATGGGATGCCACCTCAACTCCTCTCTCACATGCAGCCACATCATCATAATGGTCCACATCATCACCACATCTCCATCATTATGAGCCGCCACGTCATCACCACGTCACAAATTGAGCCAATTTGTGAAAAAGTGTTGGTTCGAATTGAGACTGCGCCCGTGCTAAAGCCTTTACCAGTTTAACTGAGAAGCCCTTACGAAAGATTTTGCAAAAATAAAATATATAATATTTCTAATAACAAATACAAATATATATAATAAAATTATATACATGATTCATATATATTATATAATTTATAAGTTATGAATTTATTTTTATATTTTAGAAAAAATTCTAATAATTTATATTTTTATTCAAATATTAATAAAATAATAATATATTATATATTTCATTTTTAATTCTTTTATAATATTTGATTTTTAATTTTTATATAAATATTTTTAAAAATATGATATTATTTTTTTATTTTAATAATAATTTTAAAAAATAATTATCATATATTTTATTCTATTTTTTTTAATGGATTAGGACGGAAATTGCGACGGAAAAGTGACGGAAAAATTTCTTCACTAATTTCCATCACAAGATGAGAGTAGTGATGGATTGATGACGGAATTAGTGACAAAATTTTTCCGTCACTAATCTCCATCACTAATCATTTAAAACAAAATTAGTGATAGACTTGTGACAGAATTTAGTGATGGAATAAGATTCCGTCACTAATCCATCTCTAAGTTGGTGACGGAATAAAATTTCATCACTAATCGTTTACTAATTTAGTGATGAAAATTTTCCGTCACTAAATTCTATCACTAATTTTAGTGACGGAATTTGTGAGGGATTAGCAACGGATCATTCCGTCACTAAATTCTGTCACTAATACCCTGTTTTTTTGTAGTGGAAATTTGAATATGTTGATGGATATTGGCTTCATTGATAATCTGCTTTCTTTCTTGGTTGTTTTTTTTCCCCCTTGGAAGCTAGAGCTTCCTTAATAAGTTAGTTAGCTTAAAGCAAGTGGTATGCTTTTACATGGAGATTCAATTGAAGTTTGGCTCTCCATTTTTAATTTGCAAGCCTTTCATTCAAGTTTTTCCAACCAATAAAAATTTCTAAACAGAAACTTTTCATCAAGTTTCCAATTATTTAATTGTAATACTTTGAAAAATAATTTCCCACTGAGAAAGTCAAGAAGATGTAAGGATTGATGACTGTGTCGCTAATTTTGCCCAGAGCTCAAAAATCACTGATATATATATTGATAATGCCCACGCGTGAAAACATTATTTGAATTATCTGGATTAAGTAAATTTTGTAAAAAAAAAATCTCATTACATTTGAAAAGAAAATAGAAGAATTTAAAACTTTTAAAACAAAAAATTGTTTAATGATTGACAAAAAATTGTTAAAAATATTCATCGAAAATTTGATATTCAAATTTGATTATATAGTCAAAAATTAGGAGTCAAAAAATGACTTCAATTGTAAACTTCTTTTGCGTAAAAAGTTGGTTTTGCTTAAAGTTATGCCAAATATTGTTCCTCCCCCAATTGGCTTTTTTTTCTTTTTGTTTAACAATTGACTTGCAAAGCTTCCTAATGTTATTTCAAACATTTACATAGTGTTTAAGGCGGAAGGTGGTACTGATCACTCTAAAGCACGGCTTTGTCAAAAGCAATAAGCTAGCCAAATGTAATATTTTGCAATACCAAACATGCCGTAAGAGTAGTTAGGGAAAAACTTATGAAAAAATTGCAATAAAGTCTCACTTAAAAGAATTAAATACAAAAAAGTCTTTTAAAATTATCAAATTAACTTGAAGTCCCAAAAAATCTCATTGCAAGAAATTTATTTGTTTAATTACCAAATTACTCTTCTTCTTTTTTTCCCAAGTATGCATCGCAGTCGTTTGCAACTTAAGGTATAACGATTAACAACTATCACGGTAGCCATTAATAATATATTTTCTCAGCACATTACAAAAATCTAGTGCGTGAGTTGTCAATATCTGCCACAATAATTGTTAATCGTTGCACCTAAAATTGTTAACGACTGCATACTTAAAAAAAATAAAGGCAATTTGGTAATTAAACAAATAGAATCTCTTGCAATGAGATCTTTTAGAACTTCAGATTAATTTAATAATTTAAAAAAATTTTATATTTAATTTTCTTAAATATGACCTTATTATAATTTTCCCAAAAATTAAAGCATGACCAGCCAGAATAAATAATAATAATAAAATGACTTCTAGTGAATTAATGTGGGCCCCCGAAAGTGGGAGCCTATGAGAAAATAATGAATAGTTTTTAGAAATAAAAAAGCTTAGAAAAACATAAGCACAACACGAGAGTCGGTAGTAGGACGCGGCACAAAACTGATGCTGGTGGGACCTTTACCTTTAAATTTCATTAATGTTAACGCGTGGACCTAAGTGTTTTGGACTTTTAGTATGATTTGACTTGTTGACTTTAAAACTGGTTTGAAGGGTTATCTTTGATTGCTGATTTTTTTTTTAATTTCGAAGAATCATGCTTGCGAGTATAAACAAAATCCTATCAAGTTTAATTTTCCCAAAATTATGAAAATAATAAAATCTAATAGATTTAATCAAAACCTATAATTTTCACAAACTTGGGTGCCATAGGTATCGTTTAGTTTTCTTTTTCCCAGTGTTATAATGGAAACTAATTAGCCCCTGTTGTGCTTCTTTTAGTTGCTGCATCTGGCAACTTCGTGTGGTCAAATGCCTATCAAATGCATGTGACATGGCTATAGTAATGGCTCATCTACTGGGAAAGCAATGATGTTGTGTTCCAAGACAAAGTCCCAAAACTGCTAATCCCCCGAAGACGTTATTCCACTAGTTAAATCTATAAAACATTAGGGATAAATTTCTCATCAAGAAATTAATTAGTAAATAGTCCCTAAGGTTCTTGGGCGACATCTTTTTCTTGTACAACTAGATTCTTTTTGTATGCAATCAATCTTTCTTATGTGTAAATTAGTCTCTTATGTCTGGTGCAATTATCTTTTATTGTGTAATTCATGTATAGAAACCATTTGTCAATTAATTTTTTAATAAAAAATTTATCTCCATAGATCTACACTTTCTCAATATTGGGCTGCAAATCAGAAAAACACTGATACGATGCTGATTGATGAGAATATACGGAGTTCTTAATCCAAAACCATCAAAAATGGGACTCATGGAGTGCCATTCAAAATAGCTCCATCTTAACGGGATTAGATCCATCAACTCATTAATGAACTCTCTGTAACAATATAATTCTAACAGATACTCAGTGTCCTCCTTCCATTAGTGACAAGTATTGGTCTATTTTCAAACCTCCAGCAAGGTTTCTCAAAATGTACTCAACCCAATTCCCTTAAACTGCATCAAAATATAATTGATGAGCTTGCCCACCGCGTCCTCAAGATGTTTACTGTGACAAATAATAAATCTTTTGAGGAACCTGTGATGTCTGCTGACTTCCTTGTTGCCCTTTAAATTTTTTTCAACTTCCTAAATATTTTTTCTTCTTTTTCTGTCATTAGATTCTACCTAAAACAAGTGGTATTTTGACATCTTATGGACAACAAATAACGTAATTTTGAAATTTTTTACAATTTTTCCAAAAAAAAAGTTCTAAATTAAAAAAATCGTAAAAAAAAATTATTCAAAACTGTACCCTTTTTCCCATAAGATATCAAAATATCAGTTATTTTATGTAGAATTTAATAATAAAAAAAAACAAGAAAAACAACATTAGGTAAGTTTTGAAAATTTAAGGTTCAATCAGCAGACACCTGAATTCATGTTTTGAGGGATCCAATAACTCTAGTTCCAGACCTTTCGCACCATAGCTGACGATAGCCATAGGGAGATGGTGCAGTAGTATGTGGTGGAGATCTCTTGAGAGAAAAGCAAGTGTTCAATAGTAAATACCTGCGTGGAACCAAAAAAATAAGGTTGTTGGAGGGCAAAAATTAGGAATAGGCATTGGTTTGTTCGATTGGCCAGGTTCAATTAATGTCGGTTTTAGTTTGAGTCTTCGAGGTAGTCACTAGTCACGACAGGATTATTGTCTTATGGGCAATTTTATCATATGATTATTTCTCATGGTCTCACGTTAATGTCCCATCTGCCCTAAGTACAATAATTCTAAATATCAGTGTCTCATTTTTTTTATAAAATCTATAAAAGATATTATTCATTAGTTATAAATCGTGTGACTCATTTGCGACTTCGTAAAGGAAAAAGGACCCCCGATTTAGTTATAAAAATATTTGAAGAAAAATTTCATTAGCATATGAGGTTGAGGTGAACCGGGTCAGGATTTGGTTTCATGGTGGCCTCCAAATGGTCAGTTTGACTCTTTCTTTGCCAAAAAAGAGGATCTTCCTCACGACCGTTGGTTGTTAGAATTTCATTAATTGGTAATTGCAGATTTGTGGCATTTTAAATAAGGGATAAGAATTAGGATTGAGATTGAGAAAATAATGTTTAACATGAGAGATTTCTTGTTACATAGGATTTTGACAAACCTATGTATGTGGGATTGAAAAATTCTATGGAGGAAGTGGTATTTCCCAACCCTACTTCCATGGGTTTGCTTAATTTCATATAACAAAGTATTACTTATGCTAAAAAAATTTTTAATAAGTTATTTCAATTGCAATCCTAATTCTTATCCGTCATTTTCAATGATTTGTATCAAATGGGATCTTAGTGTAAAAACAACTAATTATTATCATAACATGATTAAGTCAGCCATTTCATCGAGAAAATCAGTCAATTGATGCATGAACAAAAGGGAAAAAAAAACCCAGAAATAAAAAAAAGTCGGAAGAAATAATCAACTAGATGTCGATGGGTTATAATAGAGTTTGAGAAATGACTTGTCTTATAAAACTTATAATTGAATATTATGGCTTGCGATGTTTTATATGTTATACTGATATTGATGTTATATAATATGTATAAAATAAAATATGCACTAAAACCACATTAATTTTTTTTATAAATCATCAATGATTAGGCCCATTTATTAATCATAGATGAAGGTATCTAGTTAAATCATCGGATGTATTTATAAAGTGGATTTCTTTTTGAGAAATTTGACTTGATAGCTATTGGTTTCCTTAATAAGGTGGTTAAAATGAAGTTTTCTAAAAATAATACCTTGTTAAAAACTTATGGAGATATTCAATGATAAAATATTTGTGTCCACAATCATCATTTTGACAAGTTTCTCTTTCTATAAAATCATAAACAATAAACACTAGAGTAATAGAATTTAAATGACGATAAGGTTATTCAACATAAAAAAAGAGTAGCTTTCATTGTCATTTCCTAATATCTAATCATGTAAAAATGAGTATGTTCTTCAAACAATGCTTAGAACTTATTTAAATATCAAGTTATGTGATATTATCTCAGGTCCTTAATATAAGACTAGTTGACTAATTTGAGGAGATTAAGAAAATTAGTTAAGTTAGTTATTTGTAATAAATTAGTATTATCTTTTCTCGAATACCCTTGCTAATCATATGTATTAATTAAAATTATCATTTAAGAACATTTAATATACACTACTACTACAAGGACTATTTTAAAAAAACAAATAAATATGAAAGATAAAGTGAATTTAGATTTTGTACCTAGGACCAAATTAAAAGTCAAATTATCTTTTATATTACAAGCTAGAGGTAGTATTAAATTGTAAAAAGCCATGTAAATTAGAGCAAGAGTTCAAAGGACGATAGGATTATTCAACATAGAAAAAAGACAAGCTTTCGTCATTTTTTAATGTTTAATCATGTAAAAATTAGTACGTTCTTCAAACAATGCACAGAACTTATTTAAGTATCAAGTTATGTGATATCACATTGTAAAAAGCCATGTAAATTAGAGCTAACTCAAGTAAAAAGAATAAGCTGAGGTGTAGGTAAAAATAATTTATCATATTTTAATTATTAAAGAATATGATGATGATAAGAGCAAAGCAATTATAAGGAAAAGGATAATAATAATCATCATCATCATCAAATGGGAGAGAAACTTATCAAGGTGGTTTGAAATTTTTTTAAGTTGATAACTTAAATGGCCTTATAAATGACTTGATCATGTGAGCCATAATAAATAAAAATGCTTCTAAGAAATAAAAGGAACACAGAAACTTGAAGCAAGAGATTGATAACAAAGGTTGTAAAATAGACATGGCTTGTGGATTTTTCATTCAAACTTATTACCTTGAACCATTAATTTCTATTAAATTGTGGGTCCAAGTACTTTTATCTCTGGTTTTACAGCTAGTTTTATGAAATATGGTAATTTTATTTTTTAAAAAGTCATATTAGATCTTAATTAATATAGATAAAACTAGTCAAGTCAAATTATACAAGTATAAATTTCCAAGTCATATTTAAGAAAAATATGGGCTAAATTCCTTGAACCAATGATTATTGTTAGGATTAGTGGAAAATTATATTAGTCACTTCAGTGTTTTATATGTAAAATGTGCATATTATTAGTCACGCAAATGGGAAATAAATCTCAGATATTTTCATTCCCAGAAGGCTATCACTGCAATATGTGTGTGTGTGTGTGTGTGTGTTTTATAGATTAGTTAATAATATAAAAATATTTCTGGAAATCACAGCATATTCAGTTTATAAAAAATTTTAAAAATTATGAATAAAACTCTCACCCGGTATATGGTCAGGCTACGAAATCACGTGAGGTGTGAGCAAATAAATGCATCTCATGACATTTTAGGTAAGAATATAATTAAGCTAGTGTTTTTTATTGTGAACAAATAATAAATTATGTATAATTCATTTACTCATGTTTGGTTGATTGGTTCATGTATTTAATTATGTCGAACAACAACTTATATTCAAGTTAAGTTAGAACATTTAATATTATTAATCCAAATTTAAGTTAGATCGAGTTTTAACTTTTAATTAGAAGAAAGTTTTTAAATACAACTTTATCATGGTTAAAAAGATAGAGAGAGAGAGAGAACGAGAATGATTTATGAATGGCTGAGCGAGAAAGAGAGAACTTTTATAAGAGTAAATTTAAAACTTTTTATTAGTTTAATATATTTCTTAGTATGTGAAAATAAGTTACAAGTGATTTATAATAAGAATTAGAGTGAAAATATGTTATATTTAGAGTCAAAATAGAACTATTAATTAAGTGTATCAGAGACAATATTTATGTATTAAGAGCGTGAGGAAGAAGTTAATTAAGCCCCGAAGAAGGTGAGTAATAAGTGTCACTATCGGACATATCAAAGGGTCGTTTCAGAATTAAAAGTTGATAGGTGAAGATGTAATATAGAATTGGTAAACGAAAGGTGATGGTTTGGTATTTCCATAATGTTTCCTCTCTTTTTCCAAACTCGCGTCTAAGGCACTCAATTTAGTCAAAAGTGAAGTTTCCGTGTTATTGCTCCAAAATGCTTTGTTTTGGCCATCAATTTGACAATGCAAGGCCCTAAATTAATAAGCTAATATTTATATTTTCTTTGCTATATTATTAGATTATTTGTGATTTGTGATGGCACTATTAAGATGTGGTTGTGCGCTTTTTAACTATTTTGGAGTGATTTGAAAAATATAAACGCGTCATCTACTTGTATTTTTCTTCAATATATAATTGAGATACTATACCCAAAAAAATATTATTCCTTTGATCCTAAATATAGAAATTAAATTTTATTTATTTTTTAATCTATTTAAAATAATCAAGTAATTCTTGTATTAAATATCAAATAAGTATATTTTACTTTTTCAACAACCATGTTTTAATAATTGGTTCCAACACGACCGAACTCACGAGGGCCGATGCCGACCTTTTAATTCTACTATTTATTGGGCAAATGATAATTTCGTGCTTCCTTCCTTATATTCTTTTTCTAAGTTTTAAATAATTTTTGCTCCAAAAAAAGTTTTAAATAATTAAATTACGTGAATAAAAAATTATTTAAAAATAATAAATATGTGAAAAAATTATATCTTATTTTTAAAACACTCTTATTTATATAGATGGGGAAGAGAATAGGTTGGATAAAAAACAAAGACGAAAGAAAGAGAGTGATTAAAAAAAAAAGATACAAGAGAATCGTATAATTCTTTAAGAGACATAAATAAAAAATGTATTAAATATTCATATATTCCAAAACGTAGATTTTAAAAAGAAACAAGCTTATTTTAAAAATTGAAATTTATAAACACAATTGGAGGGAGCAACATCTAAATATAATGGCAATTAAGTCAAATTAATTTGATTAATTACGAGAGATATATCCCTGATTCTCTTATCTCCCTCTTTTCTTTTTTCAAACATAATGACTTTTTGGGTGAAAATATCCTATTACAAGCAATTTTCAAGGAAAAATATATAGAATTAAAGTTGTAAAATTTGAAAAACTGATATGTAAAATATAGAAGAAGAATTATAAATGAGTATGTAAAATTTGGTGAACTTATGAAAAAACACATTGGCTGATGGTAAAATATTACTAAGGCTAAAGTATACTTTTAGTCCTTTAATTTTACATAATATTTCATTTTGTCACTTAACTTTAAAAAATAAATTTTTAGTTTTTTAATCCAAAAACTGTTAACAAAAAATAATGATATTAAGCTTTTAAATATTTATAAAATATTACTAAATGCTAACACATTAATTTAATTTTCAAAACAACCATCATTGTCATAAAAAATTATTGTTTAATACTAAAATTTTAGAGTTAAAAAACTAAAAATATATTTTTAAAATTAAGGGATTAAACTGAAACTTTACATGAAGTTAAAATATCAAATAAATACTCTAGCCTATTACTAATAATTCAACATCGATGGTGGTCCAACCAAATGGCTTGGGCGTCGGCAATAGTTGGTCCAAAGATGAAAAGATGAGAGAGAGAGAAATAAAGAAGGGACAATTCTATCATTCTATTTATGTTAGAAATGCCACTTACGCGATTATCACCCAAAAAATAAAAGAAATGATACTTAAGATATAAATAAAAAATATGTAATTAATCAAATTCGTGAGAGCAAATTAGCATTATTATCTTTCTTAGATGCAACTAAATTGTCATCTTCCCTTTCCTTACTTCTTTCTCACAAATAAGTAGTCTTTTTGCAATTTATCTCACCCCTATCTCTTTCTCATAAATTGTCATATGACTAGACATTTTTTATTATATTAGAAAGAATTGGGAAAATAATAATAAATAAAAGTTGTCAAAAAAAAAAAATAAAAAATAAAATAGTAACTTAAAAATATTAGGATTTTTCATAATTTTTATATCTCTATTCATTTTTGTAACATACACACACAGAGAGAAACTGTCAAGTGGTGCTGTTTTGCCATTGTGGATGGTATGCAAGTGTAGGTGTTACTCGTTTTCTTTTATTCTAAATTTTAACAAATATAAGAAGTTATATTATATGGTACTCTTTTTTTTCTGGTTAAAAATTTATATAGTACTTTAGACTAAGTTATAATGTATGAATAAGATGAGAAAAAAAATATCAATACAATTTTAATAATAAAAATAGATCAAATAATTTTAAAATTTGGGGTTTTTTGTTGCGCTTTTTTCTTCTAAAGAAAAAGCTGAGTTACTAAAATTTTTCAATCTTATCCTAGTTAAATGATCCTGGCCAGTGGTAAACTTATTCGGTAAACGCTTTGATATTTTTATTGTTAGAATTCATAAACTTATCATAACTTAATTTTCATTCTTTTTATATTACTCCTCCGGTCCTAAAAAAATGGGTCTTATATTTAGGACTGGAGGAGTAATATGATTTGAATTTTTAACCACAACTCACTTCCCCCTCCAATCTTACTTCCTAAGTTAATTACTCCATAATTTTTTTAGTCAAAAATATTTTATGTTTATTTTATTTTAAAGAATATTTTATAAAAATATATATACATATTATCTTTATCAATGTTCTTCATTCTATTTGATAGTGCCATTGCCTTAAAAAAAATGTTAATCATTCTATTTCTACTGCCAAATCTAGCCTCTGCTAACTTATATCAGGTGACATGTATCTTCATCATTATGTATATTTCTTCACTTTTTTAATTCAGTAGTGTTACTTTACTTTCTTTATATTTAGAAATAATTCAGAGTTATATACAAGTTATTATATTTTGTTATTCAATTTTTCAACAAAATTAACTATCGAATTTTTAACAAATATTTAGATAAAACTAAATTAAATCACGTTCCAAAATATTATACAACATTTAAGAAATGTTTTCATTGTTTTGCTCTAAAATATTATTTAAAATAATATTTGTTGATATTGGTTATTATTATCAGAATCATACTTTTTAAAGAAACTGGATTAGACGGGACTGCCCTTCATATATTATATAAATGAGGGGGAAAAGCCAAATTCAAAAAAAAAAATCAAGTGTGAAAACAAGAAGTGGTTATGGGTTTCAATTTCATATTAATATAAATATTCTTTAATAATAAAAAGTATAAAATTGTTTCCAAATCTTTTTCCATTTTCATTGGGCCATCATGCCCCTTTAATTGGGCAAAAGCAAGTCAGCAAGTCAAGCACGCACAAAGTCTTCGCTTTCCCGCACGCAGTCTAGTCGTCCCTGAGCTTGGAAATTTTTGCCACTGCCTTCTTTGACCCGTTGGTTATATCTTTCTTCCTGCTTCCCAATTCACACACTTTCCCTTCAGAGTTAACTCGTCTTCTTCCTCTCTATCCTTTCTTCTCTGAGCCCTTCGATTTTGGCTCTGTTTTTTCAAACCTTCTGTTCACGTCCTTTTCTCCAATTCAGCTGCTCTTTTCTGCCTTCCCTTCTGGGCAGAGCGATGCTTCCACGCTATTTCGAGAGCTCTGCAAGTTTCTTTGGTTCTCCTGAGCTTGATTCCTATATAATTCAGGTGGGTATTGCATTACTTGAGCAGAATTGATGTAATTCTCTATCTCGATTAGTTGGGTTTTTGCTTTATCTGTCAGTGTCAAACTTAATTTGACTTCGCTTCTCAGGGCTTGATATCTCTTTTGCACCTGTTAAGTGTTAGAGGGTGTGAATTTGGTTTAAATGATAATTAGTGTATTTTCTTTTTTCTGCTGCGACAGAGAAACTGATCGTTTTAGTTCGTGTTGGATTGCGTTTCTGTTCGTTAATTTCTTTGAAATGTGTGTCAGGATGTGTTCTTGAGGGGACTATAGTATGGATTTTATAACCTCCAACGGATCCCAACTGAAGTGAGGTATCTGGGTTGTTTCTTCTCGGCTCGTGTTTGAGATCGTGGTTGAAGATGGTTCTGAGTAGCCGAATTTTCTGTGCTCATTTTATTATTATTAATTCCTTGTTGCTGCTTAGTTGTCACATGGTCTTTGGGACTCCGACTGACATCTTCTGCTTGAAAAGTATAAAAGATTCTCTTCAAGACCCATATGGTTATTTGAAGTCTTCCTGGGATTTCAACAACAACACAGAAGGATTTATCTGTAAATTTACTGGGGTCGAATGTTGGCACCCTGATGAGAACAAAGTCTTAAATCTAAAGTTGTCAAACATGGGACTCAAGGGCCAGTTTCCTCGTGCCATTCGAAATTGCTCGAGCTTAACAGGATTGGACCTGTCAATTAACAAACTTTCTGGAACAATCCCATCAGATATCAATGTTCTCCTTGAATATGTGACAAATCTTGATCTATCTTCAAATGACTTTTCTGGGACGATCCCTGTGAATCTTGCAAATTGTTCTTATCTTAATATTCTTAAACTGGATCAAAATCGGCTCAGCGGGACGATTCCTGGACAATTCAGCACGCTTACAAGGCTCAAGACATTTAGTGTCTCAAGCAATCTTTTGACGGGGCCAATTCCAAACCTTAAGCAGCAAGTCTCAGCTGATAGCTATTCAAATAATCCTGGACTATGTGGTCCCCCTTTGCCAGTTTGCCAGGCCCCATCCTCCAAGAGTAACTCTGCAGTTATAGCCGGAGCAGCTGTTGGTGGGGTGACGGTTGGAGCATTAGTAATAGGTATTGGATTGTTCTTCTTTGTCAGACGAGTATCTGTGATTAAGAAGGAAGAAGACCCTGAAGGCAACAAATGGGCAAGAAGTCTGAAGGGAACTAAAGGAATAAAGGTAAGTTTTATCAATGCATCACTCAATAAATGTATTCACACAGTGAGCAGCTATTCATTTTTCTTCTCACCTCCATTAGAATACGAAATCATATGACTGAAACTATCTTTAACATCAAAAATTCTTTATAAATTATTTTCAATTTAAGATATTTTAATGGATACTCTTTTAGACTGATATTGCAATAAAATCATTCTTATTGGACCTTCACTTTAACAATTCTAGTTCTTAGGATGAAATGGACTTTGACATGAATAGTTGGAGGCTCATGGTTGGTTTTATTAAAACCAGTAACTGTAACATTATTCTTTTAAAATCGTTGTCAGCATTAGCTGTGATGAAATCTTTTGTTAACTTCTGATGATCTGTACCAGATTCATGCGCATGACATATTTTTATAATTTATACCATTCACTGTAAGATCTTGAAAACGTACATGACATGTATTGACTTGGATCAGGTTTCAATGTTTGAGAAGTCAGTTTCAAAAATGAAATTGAGTGATCTCATGAAGGCTACTAACAACTTCAGCAACGTCAATATTATCGGGTCTGGAAGAACAGGAACCATGTACAAAGCTGTCCTTGATGATGGCACATCGCTCATGGTTAAGAGATTGCAGGAATCTCAACACTCCGAGAAAGAATTTCTTTCTGAGATGTCTACCCTTGGGGCTGTCAGACATCGTAACTTGGTTCCTCTTTTAGGTTTTTGCCTTGCCAAGAAGGAGAGGCTTTTGGTCTATAGTTTTATGTCAAAAGGCACTCTTCATGATCAGCTACATCCTGCTGAAGGTCAGAGCACCCTAGAATGGCCTATAAGGCTTAAAATTGCTATTGGAGCAGCTAAAGGATTAGCATGGCTCCATCATAGCTGCAATCCCCGTATCCTTCATCGTAACATAAGCTCCAAGAGTATCTTATTGGATAGCGATTTTGAGCCCAAAATTTCTAGTTTTGGCCTTGCTAGACTGATGAACCCAATTGATACACATCTGAGTACTTTTGTTAATGGGGAGTTTGGGGATTTAGGTTATGTTGCTCCTGAGTATACAAGAACGCTGGTGGCTACAACTAAGGGGGATGTTTATAGCTTTGGGGTTGTTCTTCTTGAGTTGGTGACAGGTGAAAGACCCACTCATATGGCTAAAGCTCCAGAAACATTCAAGGGAAGTTTGGTTGAATGGATTACCGAACTCTCAAGCAGCTCTGAACTGCAAACTGCCATTGATGAATCATTAGTTGGGAACGGATGTGATCATGAGCTTTTCCAATTTCTTAAGGTTGCATGCAACTGTGTTTCATTAAATCCAAAGGAAAGGCCGACTTTGTTTGAAGTATACCAGTTTCTGAGAGCCATTGGTAGCAGGTACAATTTCACAACTGAGGATGAGATATTGGTACCTACAGATATTGGTGATGCTGGAAATCTAGACGAACTTATTGTGGCTCGAGAAGAGAATAATTGAAAAGGCAGGTGAGATATATACACACATATTTAATGTAGGTCTAATTTTATCAATTTTCGTATGTAACTCTCTCTTGCTTTGCAGTCCAAGAATAAGCCTTAGTGTAATATATTTCTTGGTGATCTAAATCCAGTTGTGTGAAATCAATATTGAAAAGACAGTATTGTATCATCTTATGAACGATCAGCATATATAGGTGAGTTACTTTAGTTCGCTGTTTAATGTATTTGATTTCCTTCTCCTCTCCCCTGTAATGCTGATGTGTATAGCAGAAATCTCCTTTTGGCATTAAGGATCTGTTTTTAGATTTAGTAGTTTATGAATCATTGATTTGAGATGCTGGTTAGCTTGTTATATTATTGACTTCGCTCGACTGTGGTATGGAAAGTTCTAGTAGACTAAACTTTAATTGGCAGAATGATATCAAACTACAAGGGGCGTGGGTATCCCTTCTGGGTATTAGCCTTTCTAATAAGAACTTGGCAAGTGAACATTTTTCCCCGATCAGTGCCATTGCTGCTGCATGATTGGGTGTTTCAAAACAAAACCCTGACATGTGCTTTTATTGGATTATGTGATAATAACGGACACCTAGGACTCATTTGGAATCATGATTATAAGCACTGATAAGTAGGTTTGATAAAAGTTTAGACAAAATTCTACTCGAATTCCATAAATTACAACTGAAAAGCTGCTTATAAATTATTCTAAATGGGTTTGTAAAGAAACTTCAGTGGAGTTTATTATAAATCTTGCACAATCCTGATGCATGTAGATTGTGTACCGATTTGCAGTCTTGAATAGCAGAATGGGTAATTCGGATCCTCTAAAGTGAGAGTTCGTAAAGTTCTTGAAATTTAATGCAAAGGTATTTCCTCTTTTGTATATACAAGACAAACATGTTAAACGTATGAGTTTGACAACTAATTTGTAGGATTAAAAAATTAGTCATATTAGTTATTTGTAAAAAAATGTTAGTTTTTTCTAAAATATTTTTTTTAATCATTTGCATTGAAAATTACTTTCTTAATGAAAAAATCTTTTTAACATATGCAATTAATAGGGAGAGTTCAAGGAAAAAAAATTACTACCTCTGGTCCTAATTATAAAACTAATTGACTAATTTAAGGAGATTAGGAAAGAAGTTTAGTTAGTTATTTGTAATAAATAGGTGTTGTTTGTTAATCAAGTGTATTGGCTAGAACTATCATTGTTAGAAGAACTATCTTAAAAAAAATATGCATAAATATTACAAATAAAATGGATTGGGGTTTTATATTTAAGACCAAAATAAAAATCAAACGAGATCTTCTATTAAGGATCGGAGGTAGTATAAATTTAGAAAACAAAGTAAACTAAGATTTAACATATTTAGCTAACATTTAACATATTTAGAATAAAAAACAAATCTTTTTACTAACTTTTAGATTTAGGATCGGAGGAGTATAATGTTAAGTACTAATACTCTCCCTTTACTTCATAAAACTTGAAGAACTCATTGCATGGAACCCAAATTTCCTGGACGAACAAAATGTGAAAAAAAAAATCTTTTTTTTTTTTTTAAAAAGATTTAGGACCGCATAGGTTTGATAAAGAAGCTTTAAATGTTACTTCGCACATTGCTTTTTTTTTTTTTTGGGTAAAAGGAACATTGTTATTTTACTTCAAACGGCTAAAATTTTTCAATAAATTTTTTGGACCAAAATTTCTCGATAGGTTAACCTAATTATATTTAAAAAATCAAGCGCAACAATATACTTAGAAATATAATATAAAATGTCTTCTGAAATTTAGCCATTACCGGTGGGTGAAAAAATAAAAAACTTGTTCCTCGGTTAGATACGCAACTTGTTTCTCATATGGATGTACAAATGTCTAATTCTTACAGCGTCTCGAAGTTTTGGTCACATACATAAGGAAAAGCTTCTCTAAAATTCTTCTGATATCTCCAACTTCATAGCATCTCATAATTGCTCACTTGTACATATCACATAAAATTCTGGTAATATTTACAATCCCATTTTTAATTTTTTTTTGGGGCTTCATCTGATTTTACTTCCATTGATTGAAAATTGGGATCATAAATCTTCCAATCCAATATTCCAACACTAAATGTTTCAATATTGATGGGTATGTGGAGCAGGAATTGCAAAAATAAAAATACCCTGCTTTTTGTCAATAAAAATAATTTAATTCGTCTCTAATTGGTGGATAACATAATTCAAATTAAACTTTCTTAAAAAAATAGCAATAAAAATTTAAATTAGTCTCTCTCTTTTTTAATTAAAATGGTTATAATTCTGTTAAAATTGACAAATCAAAGATGCAAGATGACGCTGAGAAAAGTTCATGGTGCATAGAAGGATGTCCTTCTAATTTTGGTTGGCTTGCAATCTTAGGGCTTTCACTCTATATCATATCATTTTCACTTAGAATGGGGATGATCTTGGGCTGTAAACTCCAAGATATGAATGCTTTGGTGCAAAAGTATGTGGAGGCATGGGAGCTACATCAGTTTGGGTTTCAAATCTCATTGTGTCTCAAACTTTCTTGATCATGACAAGGAGCATTAGGACTGCATGGACTTTCATGATTTTCAGTTTTGCCCCTTTTGTTTGAATTTTCTCCATCCTCATTTTTGTACCAGAAACTAAAGAGCTTCTCATGAAAAAAGAAGGTGAAAACGAGGCCAGTGCAGTTTAGATTTTGAAAAAAGAAACCTTTGTCTGCGCCGCCTTAACAGACACTTAAGGGACAATAACTAGCTACTGCTTGTTGGTTGATTGTAATAAGCTTTTGAAAATAATAGAATTGAGTTTATGTGTTTCTCTATCCCCTTCCTCTTTGTCTATCTACTTTTCTCTCCTTATTTCTCTCTGTTTCTCTCTCTTTTTTGCTCTCTTTTCTACCATTTCTACAAATCACAATCCTTGTTCTGATTTATAGCAACGTAAGGATGAATAGTGCTAATAAAACCTGCCATCAATATTATGCTAGTTATCATTGTAATAAGTACCGAAATCAGTTCCCAAAAAACAAAGCAAAAAAAAAAAAAAAACTAAACGAACCATCTGTCTATATATAAAAGCTAAATTAATGGTGGACAGATCTGTATAGATAAGGACAGAGACATTGATTTTTTAATAATCATTTTTTGTGTGTGCACGGGGTGTATATAAAATGTTTAGAATTAAGTAAATTTAAAAAGATGATTTTCAAAAGTATAATGATTTTGTTATGTATAGAAACTTTACCATGAAAATGAATTAAAACCCAAATAGGAAGAGTTAGGAAACTGGAAAGAAGCATGAAATTTTTTGCCAGATTGTGCTAAAAGAACTGATTCTAGGGCCAAAAGGAATAATGATACAAATTATAGAAAAGATGGTTCACTTATTGAAATATATATATATATATATATATATAAAAGTTGTAAGAAGGGTTTTCAGACATATTCTTTCAAGTATTGGTTGCAAATAAAGATTAACGGTAATGCAAGAATAGGAATGATAGATGTATTGGTGATCAAAAGTATAAAATCACTATTCTACTCCAAAAAAAAAGTATAAAACCACTAAATTTGATGAAGAATATAATTTCCCTCTCTACACACCAAAAAAAAAAAAACAATATGCTACCTTCGATCCTAATTATAAACATCATTTGTAATCTACAAATAAGGTGTTAAAATGAGATTGGAGGTAGTTCTTATTAGCATCTAAAAATTTGTTAGAAGTCGATATCCTTCAAATTGACGTGCGAGGAAGTGTGGTTAAAACAAAATACTATATTTGATTTAAGGAGTACATTTATTGAGAGTAAAGTAAATATTAAAAATATATAAATATGAAGTATAAAGAGATAAAATGTCTATGTAAATATTTTCAAAAACAATTTGTAGCGAATTAGAAAAAGAAAAATGAAATCAGCCGATCGGACGGGTCAGATATGTTCACGGATCAACCCAGCCCGTCCGGCCCGGTTTCCACTCCATGGAAATTAATCCATCAGGAGCAAAATTAGGGCAAGCGACTCGTCCTTTGTTATTGGGAACAGAACGGTATTGGCCCTCGTTCTCGTAGGAACCGCAGCGATTTGACCTGTCTACCGTTGCTAGAGCAAAATTAGCTGCTGAGGATGAAGAATCGAAGTCGGAAGAATGAAGGAACTAGCGAATCCTTCAACAAGTCTGACTCAATCGATAGGCCCAAATCAAAGACGATGAAGAAGAAGCAAAAGAATAACCTGCCGAGGTTGGGCGCAGGAGGCCTTTCACTCCATGCCTTCGCTAATGCGAAATCCAAGGACAATCACTATAACCCAGCTCTCATAAGTATGCATCTTAACTCTATTTGTATTCATTCGTCTTCTTTTTAATGCTTTCAACCCTTTCATTAGTCGCGTTAATTGTGCCCTTGGTTCTTGGTCCTTTCAATTATCACTTATCCTACACTGTAACCCAACTTTGGTTTGAATTCTGTTAGTCTCTACTAATCATTTATCCCGAAAAGTAGTATGAGAACGAGGATTTCATTAATGCCATCCCCTGGCTTCTGTTCATTGTCATATAATGCAGCTTCCTGAGTGACATGTTCTCTATTTTTTTTTTTTCCCCCCTCAGAGAAGCAAAGGGAGTTCTATAAGAATGCTAAGAAGGTGAACAAGTTTAAGAAGTTGTTGAAGCAGCAGAATGAGCAGAATGATGTCTCCTTGCCCCAGAGAATGATTGAGGTTTGGGATCAGACTGGATTACTTTCCCTTTTAAGTATATGTTGGGAGTGATAATTATTTATCTCTCTAACTATAGGTTAAGACCTTGCCACTAAATCAGACATGATTGTCAAATAACTGTTGTGCCACCTCTCTTAGATTTCTTCAACCTTCTTTGTGTGTCATAGAATTTTAAGGAAGAGCTTGCCCTTATCTTCAATTTTGCCCCTTAGGCCTTTATCCGATGCTGATAAGTAATTATGCTGGATTTGAAGAATAAAACTGTTGAAGGACTCTTAAATGTGGATTTTTTATGTATGGCGCATTTTTCTCCATTCATTTCTTTTTTGTTGGCTGTTGCAGAGTGAGAATGGAGTAGAAGAAGACAGGGACAACAACAAGAAGAGGATCAGAAAGGATGCTTCCCTTCGTTTGGAAGAACTGTACAAGAAGAAGCACGAAGAGAAAGAGAAAGAAAGGCTGGAAAGGGAGGCAGCTATAAAGGCAAAGAAGGAAGAAATAGAAAAGGCTGAATCTCGGAGAAAGGCTATGCGGGACAAAATGTTCAAGAAAACACGAAAAGGGCAGCCAGTGATGAAGTATAGAATAGAACATCTTTTGGAGACAATTCAAGATTCAACTAAACACTAAATCTGACAGGAAATCCTAATTAATTCATGTGACAAAAGAGAGAAGATCACGGAGAACACCCTCGATATACCTGAAGTCTGTCACCAGCTTTTCGCTCATAACATGATTCTTTTTGTAACATTAGTAGAACAGAACAGCTTCTTGTGCTGGTTGAACATGACGAAATATGGGTTATAATATATATAGATTTTGCAGTGTTCTGTGCTATCCTTCTCAGTATTTTAAACCAGTTTTGATGCCAATACTCGTTGCAAACAGTCATGATAATATATATTGACAATGCAGTTTGAATTGCTTCTGAATGCAAGAAGTGAAAAGGTAGAGGTAAGGTTTTGTTATAAGCTATTTAACAGCACGTAACATTGGATTTTTGTTTTTCTTGGAAAAAAAATCCAATTATGTGGTGATAAGCCGTCAAAGACATTCAGATATTTTGTTTTTACTACAAGAACAGGATACCTCCTATAAACCCTAAACCCTGCAGCATTTTGAAAGTGGAAGCTAATAGCATTACTTGTTAGGATACGATACCTGGTGGATTCACCAGGACGATCTCTGAAGAAGGATCAGTTCAATGTTCCCGATAATTTTTCTTTTTAATATAATTTCGGTGAATCAGGTTTCAGGCTTACTAGGATTAGGGCATATCTTAAGCTCAAAAAGAGTTTATAGAGATTCAATCTGATAAGATCAACAATCAAATTGGGTGTGTTTTCCTTTCTAACTCGTATTCCCTTAGGTGACCTTAGATTAAGTGGAAAAAAAATGGACTCCGCTTCTAATACATAACTCCCCCAAAATTAGGCTTGTATTTTTACATCTATTTCTCTTCTCACTTCATTAATGTTATCGTCCGATTCAAATTTTCATTTTCACTCACTTTAGAATTTGAGAAGTTGTAAATTTACTACCTTATGGAAGTGGTGATAAATAGGTAAATCAAACATCTTAATTACACGGTTGTACACGAAAATTTTTAAAAGTAGGCATTATGATTATTTTTAAGAGAAACTTGTGTGCTTAAAAAATTTAGTGCTTGTTTGGAAAATCCTAGACCCCTTAAAATAAGCTATTTTGTGTTTTACAAGACAAAAATCCTATATTTATACCCAAAATCACCTCTCTTTTTTTGGGTCAAATACCCAAAATCACTTAAACACCTACCTAATCCCTTTTGTTTTGTCAGAAAAAGTTTTAGTGAGTTGAGTCCCGAGAGTTCACCAAGGTCAGAGAATGCCTCCAGGCTCAAAGAATGCTTGTAGAGTTACTCACAGATCACCTATCAATAAGGTTCTCACATCGGCAGCAGGGTTTGAACTCACAACCTTATGGATTATGAGTTGACTCCTTACCAATTGGATCAACTTCTGTTGGTAACACCTACCTAATCCTTTGTTAAAACTTCTCAGTTACTTCAACAAGAGAGCATAAGGATGTTCTTTTAATGCACTCACGGCTCCAACTTGCTTCTGTTCTATGTCCCAATGATTTCTGCAATGAACTTAATACTCATTTATTTTCTTTTGGTTCTTGAAATCGCGTTCAGAAGGAGGGTATGTGAACATTGCAGCCTAATCAGTCCATCCTCTTTGGGAGCATTTCTTCCTTTCCCTTGTGCTGCAATTTCTAATGCCATTATTTTAAACGATTTTTTTTTTTTTGAAGTCGTCGACTTTGGACATCCAACAGGTAATTTCAGTGTATTCTTCATCTGGGGTAATTTTAATATAAGAATAGAACGTTTCATTTAAGAATAACTATATCAAAGTAATTATCTTTATTTTGTTTAATGTCACAGGGAGCAGCCACAACATGCTATCTTCCTCACCAGTCACCATACATGCTTGAACGGCATAACTGACAAACACTGGCAAATTAGTACCACCCAAACCAAAAAAAACTTTCGGGAGTAAAAATCTGCAAAACATATTTAGACATTAACCCTAAATAATAAAATGGACAAAATACAAAACTATCCTCCCAAAGGAACAAACTGTTATCTTTGCTAACGAAGATATAAACATTGACAAGTAGATAGATATATAGGGAGATAAATAATCCTCGAGAAAAAATAGAAACTAATGCACCCGGGGGAGAAAAATGAGGAGATATTTAGGATTTTTACTGTGTCAATATTTAGAACAAGTCAACAAAAGAGGTACATGGATTAAATTATAGTTATACATAATATAATTTATACATTTTATTCCTAAAGTGAATTTATTCAGAGTCTGTTTATGAATTGTTTCTGAAAAGCAATAGCCACTAGCAAAACAAAAGATTAAAAATATATATATAAACGAATTATCTTAACATCAATCAATTAATCTTGCAAAATTCATGGCAATTCAGATTATGAAACGCATACTATCATTACGGTCGGTTAAGATCTGCATTCCAGAACTTGACTGGAAAATTATATTCAAGAAGAATATCATAATCTAAAACAATCGGAGAAGAAATATCAATGTGATTGATGATGATCCCACAGGCCTAGGGCTCGAACCATAAAAGCAGAAGCAGTGACGACGACGACGGATAAAATAGGCGGAACGATGACATCGAGCTTGGACTTATGGAACAGGGGAGCCGGAAAACAGAGCATGGCACCGGGAACGTCCAACGGCACTCTGATGGAACCATCCATCTTGCAACTTTTAGAAAAGGAAGAAGAAGACGTCACGGCTGACACGAAAGCCATCTCCGTCGAGAATGACACCACGCCCACCGTTAACACTAGAAACACGGTCCAAGTGGCGGCGTACAGGAACAGAGCCAAAGAATTGGAGGTTCGGAGGCGAATAGGGATGATGAAGCCAGAGAGTGATATAGACATTGTGAGAGAAATCCAAGTCCTAATGTTAGGGTTTGAATTGAAGGTGCCTCCCTGTGGAATATATATATATATATATATATATATATATATATATATAGATGCATATGCTGATCAAAACAAGAAGGTGACTGAGTCAGTCCAGACGTGGTGGGGGACGTGGAACGGTGGAAGCAAGTTATGGCGTGCGGAGTTAGACTGGGTTGTGAAATTTTTTTAAAATCTAATTTATTATTAGGTAAAAAAATGAAAAAATGATAATTGTTTTCTCCTTCCTGATTATGGAACAAAATGATTTAATTATACGTACTAATTTATGTCTTGAAAAAAGTTTTTTTTTTAAATTTTATTCTTAATTAATGCAAAAGGTTTCAGCTTTCAACCAAATAATCTACATTTGGGCAATAAATGTTGACGGCACATTGATCCAAGTAGCTCCGTAGGTATTTTTGTCATAAATTTTCATGTTATTTTTTTATATTTTTTTTATTGTTAATTTACCTATAAACACATGTTAATATTGCATTTGCAGAGCAAGGTAACACATTCTAATGCTCTTATAAAATGTTTTTAACAAGTGAAAGGAAGAACCGTAGGGCATTTGAACGAGAAGACGTTGTTCCAGTTTTGTAAAGCTCAAAAGTTTCGGAATTAGGGTTTTTGAAAGAAAGGATGCCGTAATACCACTGTCAAAAGCCTAGAAAAGAATTATAATGAAGCAAAAAAAACAAAATAAATCCCAAAAATTATTATTCTTTGTTTTGATTTTTGAAACTCATCATTGTATACTATTTAAGTTATTATTAAGATTTTTTAATAATTATTTTTCTTTTTTTGGGGGTTAAATTGTAACTCTTTCAAAGCCCAAAGCTTGCAAAACGTCACGGTTCCCCGGTTCATCGTTGAGATCCCGCCATCAGAGCCACCTGGCAAGCAACCAAAGACTGGAAGTTGTCCATCAAGGCTTCTTCATTCTGCTGTTCAAATTCAATACTCCTTCAGTCCACTGTTATTAGTTAGTTTTATTTTTAAATACTCCTCATAGTTATAATTTTTTTAAAATTATTTTATGGATATTCCCTTAAATATAATCAAGTAGAAAATAAGAAGATGTTAAAAAGATGATTATGATATTTTAAAAAAAATGTCACATTTTTTATAATTAACTAACCTATCTAACTTTTTAATCTAATCAAATTAATTAAATAAATCTTATATTAAGATCGGAATATTATCCAAAACGAGTAGTGTAAATTCAAAATTTTTTGGGACTAAACGGACATTAAGTTGCTTACATAATACTCCTCTAATCCTAAATATGACCCTAAATATAAGACTCTTTTTGTAATTAATTTACACTATAAAAAAATCTTATATTTAGAACCCTAGAGGTACTATAATAAAATATTCTCTAATTATCAAAAATTATATTTAAGATCAAAAGTACTATAATGAAATATTCCCTCCCGGACAAATACGAAAGTGTCCTGAAATACACACTGCTTCAACAAGCTACGGAAACTTGAAATTTTGATTTCAACATACCATCAAGGATAAATAGGTCTGGGACATGCCTCATCTGGAATTCCGATTTCAACTTTGGGTATCCAATACACTCAACCTCATCATAAGATTACAGGCCTGTTCCTCAACTGAAACCACGGCTCTATGAGCATTATGCAGATAAATTGAAGTCTTCCATAATAAAAAGAAACCTAGAACTCAAAACATGATAGGTTTACAGACAAAACTTGATAAATCGTTCAATCATCGAGGAGCAAGCGCAAAATTAAGCAATGCCCCACCAACCGGTTGCCCCCCTGTTCTATTGCAAAATCAAGAGCCAAGTTGATCAACGATCAGCTCCACGCCTGGATGAGGACCATGCTGACGACGACCTTGAACCCCCACCAGCACCAAAAGCAGGTCTTCGGTCATCACTACGCCATCTGTCACCATCCTGCCTGCTAGGGTTTGTCCATCGATCAGCTTCTAAAGGAGCAGCAGGGTTTGGGACTTCAGCCCTCTCACGACGGAACTTAGGTACGTATTTCCCAGGGGCAGAGGCAGCTGCAGCCCCTGCCGCAGCTGGTGCAGTAGCGGTGGGTCCAGCCTCCAATGGGCGGGCTGGAGGTTCAAGAGGCTTCACAGCTGCTTCACCACTTCTGCCAAACAGTGCTTCTTTCTTCTGCCTCTCCGCCTTCTCTTCAAGTTCCCGCTCTCTTTGCCTCTGCTTTTCTAGTATCTCAGCCAATTTCGCCAAGTGCTCAGCCTCTTCCTTCTTCCGCCTCTCAGCCTCTGCAAAGTCATCAATGCCGATGAGCAAGGAAAATATACAAAGAAAGGGATCTGACCGTGGAGCAGAGCATTTATAATCAAGTGCTGAGGAAATAGTTTCTGGTAAGGTTACCTTCACGCTTCCGAGCTTCCTCCTCTTCACGCAATTTTTCCTGTCTCTCTTCTTCTAACCTCAGATAATACTTCAACTTCCTCATCTTTTCCCTCTCTTGTCTCCTGGCCTGTAAAATCCTTGAGATTCGCTCCTCTCTTTCCCGACTCAACCTATTAAATTCTGCCTGACGAGAACTGACGACTCTCTCTTGATAAATCTCCTACATAAAAGTTATCACATGCAGCATAAGTCAGAAGAAGGGCATGTTGGTGAGAAAATGAGCAGATTGATCCCACTTAAGTAGAGAACAGACAGAAAGCACACAAAGTAGAAAATTAAAAGACTCGAAACAGAACTCTCTAGTTACGTTCTCAAAATAGTTTCCATCCAATATAACGCAGATATCACGAGTCATCTATTACAATTCCTTAAAGACCGCTAACAGTTAACAAGCCACAGAAGTTGATGATTACTGACTTTATTGCCAACCATACGAGCCAGCCTTTCCTTCTCCTTGAGATCTCCCTCATGGCGCTGTTTGCTAACTTCAACCTCAAGCTGCATCAAAGCATAGGTGGGTCAAAGAGAGGGAAGAATATTATTTTATTCATGCAAAAGAATATACACGTTACACAAACAGTAGTGCACATCCTTCCAAACAAAACAGAAGAAATAAACTATCACCCGGGGGAAAAAAAAACAAAAACACAAAACACAGGAGAGGTAAACTACCTGTTGCTCACGCTCATGGAGAAGCTTTTCTTCCACTAGGCGCTTTTGATATGCAGCTTCAATCAAGGGAGCAGCCTCCTCTCTTTTGGCTCTTTCCAAATAGTCCATTGTTTTAGCTAATTTTTGTAGTTTCTTTTCCATTTCTTGTCTTTCCCGGAGTTGTTCAGTCAACGTCAACTCCATCAGTGTTTGCTTGGTCAGTTTTTCCTGCAGATATAACTCACTCTCAGTACGTCCTAACCAAAATAATTGGAAATCTAGTCAGAAGTAGACTTCAACTTACACCCTCAATGATTGGCTTCTTTCCCTTCTTTTTAATACGCTTCTCAGCTTCCTGAAGCAATGCTTGAGCTTCTTCCATTTCTCTCTCTTCTATTTCTCTGAGAATTCTCTGATTCTTCCTCTGCTCATACTCATTGGCAAGTCTTCTTTGTTCTGCTTCTTCAGTTATTTTCTGCAGTCTCAATCTCTTTGATTCCTCCTCTCTTTCCTTTAATATATACAGGATTAAAGGGAAAATTTAATCTCTTAAAATAAAAAATGATTAAATTGAAATTGCAAGCTCTCATGCATCACTAATTCACAAGACCATACCATTTCAAGAAGCTGCCGTTCTTGTTCTTCTTTTCGCTTCTCAATAATTGATTTCCGTGCAAGAAGCCTCTTGTGTTCCTTGGCAACAACTTCATTCAAGGAGGGAAGCAAAGCTCCAATTTTTGATGGTTTTCTATCAGGAGGATAAATCATTTGTCTCGCCTTGTTCAGATGTTCAGCAAACTTAGCCAAGTGATCCCTTAAGCCATCAGACTCTAGATTCTGCAATAGAAAATACGCAATTACTATTTACTTTAAGTACAGTAGGGCTAGTAAGAGCAGGGATTCTAGAGATTTCACGATGATGTTAAATGAGATTAATTTTCAACATATCACAAGTTATTTTTCTGCAAAAGCAAAATCTATTGCCAAGTGCATCTATTATTGAACCATTATGAGGTGAAATGGCGTGTTGTCTTCTATGATATCATGCGTTAGTAAGGCAACTAAACCAACTGAATGGCAACATACCGTCTTGCAGAAAACTACAACCTTCCTCATGTGATCAACTTTCATGGATACAAACTTATGCTTAGCAGCATCCACAGAAATCTTCTCCACAACAGAAAAATCAAAAAAGGGGATCATTCCAGATAAGGTCTCAATCTTCATTGTCTGGTAAACGTTGGACACCTGAAAAACCAAAGGATAACATTTAGCACACAGAATTCAGCATGTCCAGAAGAAATGATTAAATATCCAAAAATTGACACCATATATTAAAATGCACCTGCTGTAGCAACCTCAAGGTAGCTAGTTTCTCCAATGCTGGGACATACTGACACAGCTGCACCTCAGGGACAGAAGAAGCAGTGGAGAGCTTACCCCCCAACTTAGATATTTTAGTTAGCAGAGGCTGAACTTTCGATGGAAGATCCAGGGGAAGAAATTCATGTTCCAAGAGATGATAAATGTCCTTCACTTCCTGAGTCACACAAGACATTACACCCTTGGACACCTGTAGTGACAACCAGAAGACAAACATGAGGATGATTGAACCCTTTGTTGGGGTCAATATAACACATACTCCAAACCCTTTGTTTTAAGCCCATTATTAATTATGTCCAAACTGCAGGCTTAATCAATGGAAGGGAGGGAGCAAGACAAAATCAACAAGTAAAACAATCATAAAAAGGTGTCAATGATATAGAAAATTCTGGTGTCCAGAATTTAAACAAAGTTTCGCCACCTAATGCTTTTGGTCTCATATTTGCCACCTCACTAAATTCCCCTATCCACAAATCATGCAAAAAGCAAAAATAAATTATCAAGAAATTAATGCAGATCAAAAGTATAACTGAACAAAAAGTTTCAACCTTACCAGTTCAGCAAGAAGGGCTGACCTTGAAAGCTGAGGAAAAGAAAAAAAGGTGACAAAAGCAAAATAGTTAGATTCAAGGAAAAAGACATTGATACACTAACTTGAGAGAACGGTTAAAAACGTATGTTACCACTTCTCTGCTCTCAGGTTTACTTTCAAGGTTAAAACCAATGAGATTAGCCATCCTCAAATTCCTCTCTTTTTCATGCTCCAATTCCAAATGAGATGCACCTTGAGTGTGATCATGGGGAGGCACTGAAAGTGCAGCCAGAACAACAGACGAAGCTATCAATTGAAGATCTTTCTGGCTCAGATTCTTATTAAAGTTCTTCTGCAGTAAAAAGAGCCTGAACCACGCATATGCATGATATAGATGGCTTGACGATATCCAAAATATTTCTGTCAGCTTAGCATAGTAGAGAACCATCAATGATGCCTTGGGTGTTTTCTTGACAATGCACATAAGTCCATGTATATCTTCAATAGATCTAAAAGCTTCCTGCAAAATTAAAAAAAACTTTTCAACACTCCATTGACAGACACTTTAAAGACATGTAAGAAAAACTAGGAGAGAATGACTAACCTGCCAGAGTTCAAGCTCAGTTGCAACTTTCAGCTGCTCAAATCTGGTATCTAGATATAGTTGCAGGCTTTCAGGTGCTGAAAGATCAGGTCGGTCACGTTGGTCTCGATATTTATTAAGATTGGCAAGATGGTTTCTTATAATTTCACAAAGTCTGCGGAACTCTGTTGTTCGCTTATATTGCTTACAAAATTGAAAAGCCCGATGTGCTGTCATCTACACAAAGAAAGATAGTTAATTAAATGTTCAAAAAATTCAGATCAAATCAAGGAATATAAAATGTCAAAATAAAATAACATCCAGCAAAAGCAATAACATGCCAAACGCAACCAATCAATAATTCACTACTGTTAAAATTTTAAATTTAGAAACAGTGTATTATTAATCAATATGGAGCAGTTACATGGCAATTAATCACACTGTCCCCGACGCCAGGAAAATTTTTAAGCAGTTCATGAGGCTCTCTTATGTCCCAGATATCCCAATTAAGATTACTCTAAGACTTAAGAAGCATATGACTTCCGGATGGCTGGCACCCTCCATAAAGTGACCAATTAAAAAAAGGGTATTACATATCTGCAGGAAATTTCAAGTCCAACGACAGTCCATATATCAAAGGCAAACACAAATTTAGAAAGAGAGAGATCAATAAATTAAATTGGTTAGGGTGAAAAACTTTGGAGGATAAACATTAAACTACTTTATAAACAACAGCATCAACGCCTAAAAATATAGAAAACGCAGAAGCTACAGTAAAATAAAAGGGGGGAAGAAAAACTTACAGCATATAGAGCTTCCAGTTTTGAATTGTTGCGTAATATTTCAAGCACTGTCCTATACGTTTCCCAGAGAAATTTAAACCATGGAGTAACAAGCTCCCTGTCAGATCTCTCTTTTCCTTTCTCTCCACTCACATAACTAAGCATCAAGTCCTCAGGCCTTTTATCTGCCTCTAAATCATCAACATCGAGAGCCTCTTCCAATGCCTGTGCCTGGCTGCGAGCTTGTTCAGCCTTCTCCGTTGACAGATGCATGAAATGCTTGATCACCTCCTCCAGTGAACTGACATTAACTTGCTGACATATAATACGATACTGAATGAGCCCATCCTTCGCAAATCGCCCTTTCCGCATGTCTACGCACAGTTCTACATATTTAAACATTATCCTTTCAAGTGTCTTCTGCCATGCTCTATATCTTTTTGAAGTGATAAGGCTATGTAGAGTTTGCAAAGCATCCTGCTTCTGTCCAACATTAATCAATTCTGCACATTGAATTTTACATAGAATAAGTCCACGGCATTACTACATTTGAAAATAGAACCATATCTTCCAACAAAGACATGAAAGTCTCTATCTAAATGAAATAAGAAGGTAAAAGTTCATCGCTCAAACTTACCTTCCGCTCTTTTCAGAGCATTCTCAGGCTTCAAAAAAGAAGTCATTTTAGGCTTTCAGCAGAAATCAACTATCCCTGCTCCAAGATGAAATAGAAAATGACCAACATGAGAAAACATATCTCCTATTAACCGAACAAAAGAGAAAAACCACATCTGCGTAAAATATCAGGGGGGCCGGGGAAATCTGGGAACAATATAGAGTTGCGTTTACAACCCCCCCCCCCAAAAAAAAACCTTCGATTATATAGTGGGAAAAAAATCCATCCAAGTTCAACCGAGCAGAACAAAACATTGCCGAGAATCAGTGAATTAAGAGCTCACTGATGCGCCCATAACGACAGCCTTAACGTGTCACCAAAATCAGGTGCAGAGAACAGATAAATAGCATCAAGTTTACGATCAAGACTACGATAAACAATACAGGGGAGAAAATTAGATAAGCTGTAAACAAAGTTACAATTTTGAAGATCACGAACGATATTAAAACCCGAGAAATCCATGCGTCCAGTTAAGGTAGGATGAAAACCAAACAGAAGCAACAGGGATTCATCATTACGAGCGTTTAACATTTACAGAAACTCAAAACGGGTGTGGCCACATAAAAAGAGTGAGATTGAGAACGAAAAGGCGGAAAATCACGGAGAAGAAAGAAACCTGTGTTGGTTGTTCTCAGAGTAGATCCTACAGAGATGGCCGCCCTCCTACCACTCTCCAGCGTTGTTACCCTAGAGAACACGAGAGCGCAAAGAGTTAGCGATGCCTTGTGCCGAGGAGCTTACCTCTCCCATCATCACTTAAAATAATCCGGGCCGGATTTTAGGCCATTAACGGGTCGAACTTCCACATCAACATTCCTTTCGGGCTCAACCAGACCGCCCATCAACTGGGCCCATTAAGAGATTTGCACCTTGCAGGTTTTTCCTTAAAAAAACAGAGAGAGAGAACCCCGGGCTTCCATGGTTTTCCCTTCTGTTTTTTTTTTGGACTGAATGTTTCCCTACTTTTCTACTCTTCCTTTGTTTTTTTCTCCTTGAATTTCTCTCTTTTTTTTGGTGAATAATACGGGGCCCAAAGGCCCAATCTTATTAATCCTTCACAAAACATAGGATATCCACCCCCACAAAATCAGCATACAAGTGCTTTCTTACAATTAGAGGCGGCACCTCAAAATAGCCTCCACCTCATCAATCTCAAAACTAAAATTAAAAAGTCTATCAGCACAGGAATTTCCTTCTCTATGCACATGCTTAATCCTAATTCTCTCAAAACTAGTCAAAACATTCTTTACAGCTTTCAAAAAATTAGAAGGATGATCAGTCTCATACAACAAACTACGTAAAATATTAACAACAGTAGAAGAGTCACATTCAACAATAAAGTGATTAATTCCACCACTCCTTGCCATCTGCAAACCCGTAAACACTGCCCAGATTTCAGCCTTGATAGTTGAACACTTACCCAATCTTTTTGAGAAACCTCTGAACCACCTACTATCACACCCTCTCAACAAGCCCCCACAGCCGGCCAAACCATTTTGCCCTTTGATGCCCCATCCATGTTCAACTTGATCCAGCCAACCTTTGGAGCCTCCAACCAATGTACTGTTCTCTCTAGTTTGAACCACTTATCCCTTCACTTTCTCTGGATATCAAAATTTCTTGAACATATCTGTCGATACTACTACAAGGTTCCTCAGGCAAAACAAACCCTTCCTCAAATAATGATTTGTTTCTCCAAGTCCATAGCTGCCAACATGTAACACCAAAAACCACTCTCCACCTTGCATCTTTACAACCCAGGCACCATCTAAACCAGTCTTTCCTATTTAGCTGGAAAAAGTCAGCTTTATAGGTGAAACCCTCCCACCTATTCCAAACATACCTTGCAACACAACAATCTCTAAGTACATGCATCAGATTTTCATTAATCCCTTCACACCTGAAACAATACTTAGAACCTCCCAAAAATCTCTTCCTTCGTTCAGCAATTAGTAATCTATCATGAGTTGCCAACCATAGAAAAACTTGAATCCTTCTTTGACCCAATGCCAAGTCCTATTCCATACACTATCACTCACACCTTGTTTCATTTCTTAACTTCCTGTACATATAAAAATGCTATAGTTGTTGTTCACACCACCTCCCCATTTTATCTTATCATCTCCCAATTCTTCTTTTGGTGGTAAAATAGGAAGAATGTGGCTACATTCCTCTTCTAATAGAAATCTCGTTATTCTATCAAGGTTCCAACTTTTGCTTGCTATCACCATGTCTTTAACAGCAGCATCTGCTACTTCTCTGTCCAGATTAACATTACATTTATCCATTAATTTTTAACCATCCTTAGCCCAAACATCTTTCCCAAACCTAACACGCTTGCCATTCCCAATTTCCCATTGAATACTATCCTTCAGGTTTGGCCATAGTCTTACTACATTCCTCCAGATCTCTGAATCAGAGCTCTTTGCAATCCACTCATTATGCAGATCCTTCCCTCTCTCATACTTTCCCTTCAGCACCCTAGAGCATAAATTTTTAGGCTACGCAACCACTTTCCATCCAATTGTTCCAAGCAAAGCATCATTCATAACTCCCATGTCTCTAAGACCATATCCTCCCATGTTTTTTGAAGAGCACATCATGTTCCAATTTATTGCATGAATCTTCCTCCTTCCTTCCACACTATTCCATATAAAGTCCCTTTGAATTTTTTCTAACCGTTGTCTCACTCCCACAGGAATATAAGAGTGCTGCATATGGTATATGGCCATCTAACTTGTTATTGACTGAACAAGGGTGATGCAACCAGTCAAGGACAAAGATTGTCTTTTCCAGGCATTCAACTTATACTGGATTTTATCTGTTAAAAACTGGAATTTACTTTTTTGGCTCCTTCCTTGAGTAATATGTGCACCCAAATATCTGCCCAAATCTTCCATCCTCCCAAAGCCAGTCATGTTGCAAATAACATTCTGCAACTCCCTATCTATATTCTTAGAGAAATAAACACTTGTTTTTTGAGCATTAATTTGCTGTCCTGATAGCTCCTAAAATTCTTCTAAAGTTTCCAAAACATTTATGGCCTGATTAACAAAGGCTTCACAAAACAACAAACAGTCATCTGTAAACATTAGATGAGATATTTTAGTACCTTTTTTCCCTAATCTCAAAGGCCTCTAGACCTTACAATTAATCCCATTATCATGTGGGTTAACTTTTCCATTCCTAAGACGAACAGGTAAGGAGATAAGAGGTCTCCTTGCTTTAGTTCTCTGGTTGGTCTAAATTCCTTGTTCTTCGACCCATTCCACATTATAGCCATCTTCGAAGTACTTATGCATTTCAGGATCAATAAACACAGATGTTGATCAAAACCAATTTCCTCAAGAACACACTTCATGAAGTTCCAGGACATCCAATCATATGCTTTTTCTAGATCTACTTTATTTACCATATGCCCTTTCTTACCTTTCATCTTGCTCATAGTATGCACCACTTCTTTTGCAATGACAATATTATCTTGTATGCTACGTTTAGGGACAAAGCTAGCTTGATAAGGTGATGCTAACTTATCCATAAGGGATTTTAATCTATTGACAATGATCTTAGATACTTCTTTGTATAAAACATTTCAAAGAGATATAGGTCTGAATTGACTTACCAATTCTGGATTATCCACCTTCAGAATCAACACTAAAATCGTTTTGTTGATCTCCTCAGGCCTTGAAGGATTATGCCATAATTCTTTCTCTTCTATTGTCATAATTTTACAAGAATGATATTTGAATTTGAAAAAGATTTTTCTTTGACCAAAATTTGAAAAGGATTTCAAAACTTGGACACATGAGGATATTTTGTAAAATGTCCAAAAGATAACCCCTTATGGATTTTATTGATCCTAATAAAAATTTATCTTTAAAAATTTAGGTTTATTTCGTTTTCTTTGAATTTCTAAAAGATAACGTCTGTTAACGGAAAAAGAACTAACTTTTGAAATATATGCACAAAAAATAATTGATATTAAAATTTTTAAAAACTTAATGTTTCAATAAATCATACTTTGTATGAAATTTAAGCTTTTAATGTAAGTACATTTTTTGTGGAGTTACTATAACACTTAGCAAAATAGATAACCATACAAACAGTTTGGAGGAGTTCCCATCCTAAATGGCGTCCAGATAAAAGGATTTTCTAATACGTATTCATTAATATTTTTAAGGGAAAATGACAAAAAAAGGACTGTTGAAATTGGAAATGACAAAATAGGCATGCAAATAACTGAAATGACCAAATGGGTATGGGGTATCAATCTGGAATTTTGTCAATTCGGTAGAAAGACTAAAATGCCCTGAACCTCTCTGAAGTATATGAACCGGAAGAAAACAATACTATACCAGAAGAGAGAGAAAGCTGCGAAAATGAAGCTAAAGCAAGGGTCAAAATCTGGAAAGAGGGAAAAGGTAAGCAATTTTTCCGTTAAAACGCTAGTATCACCCGATTTCTTGACTCGTTTTTTGCTGCAATCTCGAATGGGGATGGGTCTGTGAGTGTAGAGGGTTTGGATGAAGAATTTGACCAGGATGAGAGAGTGACGCGTCGGAAATGGAAAAATGATGACAAACAGTAAGAATGAGGTGGTCAGTGTTGTTAAACTCATTAGTGAAGTTGTAAAATCCTATATTTAAGTTGTTAATGGAGTAAGTGGGTGTGTGTGTTTTTTGGGTGTTTCGAAAGATAAATGAAATTGATTATTGGGGAACTAAAATATTGATTTATGCTTCTTTGTTGCAGGTTAGCAGGCTTTGATGACATCTAACATTGGGTTTAACATTGAGGAGTAATTTTTTTAGTGTAAATAGAATAACTTTTGAACCCTTAATTTTTTTGGGAGAATAACTGATAGAGAGGTTATCCTTTTTGTAAATGATGTTAACTGGGTAGGATATGTTTGTAATCTGAATGACAAGGAAACATTAGGTGGTGGTTTAATCTTAATGTTAACATGTCATTTGAATACAAGTTATGTAACTTCTGTCATAGGCGTACTGGTTTTTGGTAAATATCATCACTTCAGTAGTCAATTCCATTATACATGTAGTAAAGTCTGAATGTTAATACAAACATATTATGATGTTCTTCAGGTGTACTTGTATGCTATTTTGTCAACACATTTTACCATTTGCTTAATTCCTCCAAGGGAGATGGTGGAAGTTGCCAATGGGCATGACTGGAGTGGTTAATTTGATTACAAATGTTGTTATCATCATTATCAGGGTAGTGAGTGGCTATGGCATGTCATCTTACAAGCATGTGTGTGTGTTCATTACTGCTGGGGCTATTAATGCTTGAGGTTGCGGGATTCAAGTTTTGGAAATTTAGAAGCTGATATAATGGTGTTCAAAGACTGTTTAATGAATCTGAATTATATATTAGCATGTTCTGAAAGTGAAATAATTTACAGATTATATATTACTACTAGTTGAAATATTTTGACGGTTACTTGTAAAATGTTTGTATATATATGAGTATGTGGGCTATTGCTTGTGAATTGATGCTTGTGAATTAAAGTATCGAGGCATAAAACTGATTTTCCTTTCTTTTCTTTTTTTAAAAAAACTGTTGGTTTGAGGATTGAAGAGCTAGAGATTAAAAACTGATTTGAACATAATGATTTATGTCTCTAAGTGCTGAATTATGATTGTGCTGTTTGAATCAGATTGTTTTACAGCCTGTGAGCTCAAAGTAGGAGCTGAAAAATTAGTTTCAAGTTACTGAATTATGCATTGGTGTGGTGGCTAGTGAATCATGACCTTAATTCAAGACATGACAAAGCATTGAGCTTGTTTTCATCAAATGAAGCCACCACACTGACCAAAAGACAGCATCTGTGATAGTAGTAAAGATTACATAAATTAAACATATAGTATTTGTGAAAGTAGTGTCCAGATATTATCAAAATACTTGACTTATGGTTGTAGGTTGTAAGTTATGATATTTGTTGGCTTAATTTAAATCTTTTTTGGAATAATTTCACTAAACAAGTAATGATAATTACAGCATGCATAATGAAAGTTGTAACTTCTGTCATGGTATTTGCAACTCAATTATTTGTACCCTAAATTACATCTATTTGAACCCAAATTTCACTACACACGTAATGGGATTAACAACATTCGTAATGAAAGTGACCACTTCCGTATTGTCATTTACAACTCGTTTATTTTAAACCAAAGTAACATGCATTTGGAGCCAATTTCACTACTCCGATAATGATAATAACAACATTTGTAATATGAATTATAATTTTTGTAATAAGAGTTATCATCTCGCTATTGCCATTTGCAACTCGTTTATTTCAAACCCAAGTAATATATATTTGGAGCTAATTTCATACTCTCTATAATGATAATAACAACATTTGTAATGTGAATTACAACTTTCGTAATGAGAGTTACAATTTCGCTATTGCCATTTGCAACTGGTTAATGTGAAAATGAATTTAACATGTATTTGGAGCCAATTTTACTACCCTGATAATGATAATATTTGTAACGTGAATTACAACTTTTGTAATAAGAGTTACTATTTCACTATTGCCATTTGTTAACTCATTTCTTTCAAATCCAAATAACATCTATTTTCAGCCAATTTTACTACCCCGATAATGATAATAACAACATTTGTAATGTGAATAACAGCATTTGTAATCAAATTAATCACTCCGGTCATGTCCATTGGCAACTTGCACCATCTCCCTTGGAGGAATTAAGCAAATGGTAAAATGTGTTGACAAAATAGCATACAAGTACACCTGAAGAACATCATAATATGTTTGTATTAACATTCAGACTTTACTACATGTATAATGGAATTGACTACTGAAGTGATGATATTTACCAAAAACCAGTACGCCTATGACAGAAGTTACATAACTTGTATTCAAATGACAAGTTAACATTAAGATTAAACCACCACCTAATGTTTCCTTGTCATTCAGATTACAAACATATCCTACCCAGTTAACATCATTTACAAAAAGGATAACCTCTCTATCAGCTATTCTCCCAAAAAAATTAAGGGTTCAAAAGTTATTCTATTTACACTAAAAAAATTACTCCTCAATGTTAAACCCAATGTTAGATGTCATCAAAGCCTGCTAACCTGCAACAAAGAAGCATAAATCAATATTTTAGTTCCCCAATAATCAATTTCATTTATCTTTCGAAACACCCAAAAAACACACACACACCCACTTACTCCATTAACAACTTAAATATAGGATTTTACAACTTCACTAATGAGTTTAACAACACTGACCACCTCATGCTTACTGTTTGTCATCATTTTTCCATTTCCGACGCGTCACTCTCTCATCCTGGTCAAATTCTTCATCCAAACCCTCTACACTCACAGACCCATCCCCATTCGAGATTGCAGCAAAAAACGAGTCAAGAAATCGGGTGATACTAGCGTTTTAACGGAAAAATTGCTTACCTTTTCCCTCTTTCCAGATTTCGACCCTTGCTCTAGCTTCATTTTCGTAGCGCTCTCTCTCTTCTGGTATATTATTGTTTTCTTCCGGTTCATATACTTCAGAGAGGTTCAGGGCATTTTAGTCTTTCTACCGAATTGACAAAATTCCAGATTGATACTCCATGCCTATTTGGTCATTTCACTTATTTGCATGCCCATTTTGTCATTTCCAATTTCAACAGTCATTTTTTTGTCATTTTCCCTATTTTTAACTTTATGTCAAGTAGTAATGCCTGGGAGATTTTTTTTTTTTTTGAAAAATAATATGAATTTGATATCAATTTAACATTTAATATGTTCTTTTTATGAAGACAATTTAGGATCTATTTAGAATTGTTTAGAAGTAGCTTTTTAATTGTAATTTACAAAATATAAGGTAGATATGTAAAAAAAATTTTATCTTAATTTATATAAAATATGTTTATAAATAATTTTAATCGTGACAATAAACAGAGCCTTAATACTGTTCCCAGTAAGAGGAGATCCACACACCCCCATCTCACACCTACCCCCGTTTTGGTTTCCCGGGGCGTAGAATCTGCAACTGCTTTTATAGGAGGAGGCGTGGGGTGCCACGTCAGTTAGAAGCTTTGGCTAGCATTTAATTCAAGTATATAAAATACATACAAATTACAATATTGGCTAGTTGTGAATATATACATACACATACACCTGTGTCCGCTGTAATATTTCTCAGTTCCCATGCACTGTTAGGATGCAACTTTTTTACAAATTACTACATCCATTTTTTAATATGAAAGTTATTTGAATAATTTGAGTAAATTAAAAAATTTTATTAAATAAATTATTTATAATAAATAAGTGTTGTCCAAGATATTGAAAACTGAATTGGTGATTAAACTGGTCAAGACAGTAAGTTGAGGTTTAATAGGTTAGACAGAAGTCAATCTGGGAGTCAAGCCAGTAAGAAATAAGAAAATAAAAAATAATTTAAATTTTTATTACCAATTTAGTTCCTTGAATCACTGATAAATTAATTATATACTTATAATTTTTTTCTAATTTTTTGTAATTTCTTTGACAAATTAAAATCATAATATCATACTTTCAAAATTACTAAATATTCATTCTAGCAAAATATCAAAATAGATATATGAATAAGTGGTCACTAGTTTCCCTTCTTTTTCCCTTCAATTTAACACTTATACAAATCCAATACATATATTTTTTTTTCCGTGGACTTGCTTTGCTGTTCTTACTTTTTCAAATCCTATTAAGATTTTACTTCTCCAATTATTTATTTGTTTGGATTCAGACAAGAACCCATGGGAAGGACTGATTTGAGGGTGAGTAATTAGCTTTGCTGCCAAATAGCAAGTTAACCCTTCCAGAAATACGATCAAATTTAACTCTACTCGGTTAGATGGCTATTTCAGCATATGAACTCGTCATCAATGAAGTCAAATGTAAAGAATAGGTAGCAATAGAGCAGAAGCTCTCCCTTCTGGTCCTCCCGCAGGACAGAAATAGATGCTCTGTGCATGTTTACAAGAAGCAATGGAAGACACAACAGAAAAATTATGCTGTGGCAAGTCCTCCACTGGATCCATATTTTTTTTCCTTTTACGAGTGAACTGGATCCATATATTTAAAGGGGAGGAAAAAAAAAGATACTATTGCTTTCAGAAGTGACATCATTTCAAGACTTTACCTGGATACATATAAAGTTGAATATATATATATTTTTATTTTATCAACAAAAGCATGAGAAGGTGGCCATTAAGAAAGAGAGAGAATGTAAAAGTCTCTCATGTTCTGATCTTCCTGAACTGTGGCATATTGCTGCACCAGCACATTTTTGAATTAACCTCTAACCAGCACAGCAAATCTGATATGCCAATATAAAAGGTGTGTGTATATGAGCTACATGAAGTTTAGCACACTGATGCTGGCAAATCTTAGCCACAAATTCTGCAATATTTTGATCAGAACTTCCTCCCGTATCAATAAAATTCCCAATCAAATTCTTCCATTTGTTGGCATTGTCCTTCATCTCTTTCCCCTTTTCACTTTCCATAACTTGCTTTATGCAATTTTTCACCATTTCTCGTCTAAGAATCCCTTTCTCGTCCAATGGAGCTCTGAATCCCACTTTCCGAACATCTACAATATTCTTCGAGTTAGTGCTCTGATCACTCCAGTTTGGTACTCCAATCATTGGAACTCCTAAGCTCAAAGCTTCCAAGGTAGAATTCCACCCAAAATGAGTCACAAAGCATCCCACAGACTCATGTGACAATACTCTTACTTGAGGACACCATGTCACTATCAAACCCTTCTCAGAGGCAATTTCTAGATTGTTCTTTGGGAGCTTAGCCTCTTCAGATTCCCTAACCACCCACAAGAAATAAGTGTCAGTATCTATCAAACCCCATGCTAGTTCCTGCATTTGTTCCTCACGAAGGGATGCTATACTTCCAAAGGAGAAATATACAACTGTTCATTGAGGCTTAACATGAAGCCATTCCAAGCAAAGGTCATTGTTGGGTTTGAACAAGTTTATATCATAGCCATCATCGTCTTGGATCCTCTTGTCCAAAAACAGGGATGGCAGAGTTGGTCCTATCGTCCTCAATGGCCACATCTCTCTCATCCAATCAGCAACCTGACAGCTTTTGATGATCAGTTTTGTAAAAACATATTGTTTGGAAAATAATATAGAGTTAAGATACATTCAACATCTCGAAATATTTTTTCATGTGCAGCCAGCACTCTAAAATATTTTGTGGTGCATCCAGCATCTCAAAATATTTTTTAAGGGTGCCCAGCACCTTGAAATATTTTTTTTATCTTGGTGCTGGATGCACCAAAAAATATTTTTAGGTGCGTCCATAAAAAAATATTTTGAAATGCTGGATGCACTAAAAAATATTTTACTTTGCTGGACACACCTAAAAAATTATTTTAAGGTATTGAATGCACCACAAAATATTTTAAAGTGCTGATGTAACTGAGAAAATATTTCAGTGTGTTGGATGTATTTTAACTCAATAATATATAACCACAAAGCACAGTTTCGAAGCAAGCATCCAGAAATTGGTCAAAAATATTTTGTACGGAAGTTTTAAAAAACAAAATGAAGCAAGGGTCTGAACGCTTGAAATAAGTGCTTTTGAGCTTTACGAGGCACAATTCATCTCGCACATCTATATTTATACTATGCAAAATTACTTTTAAAAAGGAAAATAACAACAACAAAAAAGGTTAAAAATTACTAAATTCTAAATCAAATTTGATAATAACACTTTATTTGATATTGACAACACTAAATTTATAAATAACAACAAATTTTTATAACAATCCCTATTTAACATTTAGTGATTTTCAGCTTTTTTAAAAAAAATATCATTTTCCTCTTTTAAAAAGCATTTTTTTTCACAAATTGAGATAAACTTTTTTATATATTTACTTCATATATAGTAAAATCACTTTTAAAAACCATGATTTTTAGTTCTACTCAAATACTCCCTTAGAATAAGATGGTCTAAATAAGCCAAAAAGGAACTAAAACACGGAATAAAATTACGAAAGTTGAAGTTCTTGTAGAGCTTCCTTCGATTTCCCATGAAAGGAGCCAAAAAAAAATCTGAGAAGACAAGAAAAGGAGCGTAAGTGAATTTGATCACACGAAATACTCGCTGGGATGAGTACTTTAGATTCATTCCTCATGTAGCATGCCAGGAGTCCAATATCAGAGCAAATTAAAAATATAATTTCTCATATAAACGCATATCTCATGCTCCAGTTCATAAATAGTGTTGGCAAGGACCCAATCTGCTTTTCCAATGTTGGAAAAATGCTCAACAAGATAGTCCCAGAAAAATGAGTAAATCCCATATTGAGCAAATAAAAACGATGGCAAATCTGAAGGTTCAAGTTCTGGTAAGTGAGGAAGCAAAATTTTACTCTCCTTGATCGGAAGTTTCAAAGTCCCTTAATGAAGATGGAAGTAAACGCTATTAACAGTACAAGATTGAGTCATAAAGGCAGCACCAATAAGGCCAAATTTCTTGGCCACATCAAGAACCCATGGAAGGAAAGTATCATAAATCACACAATCTACAGGGAAGCTACCTTTTGAGAGCTTGTCCAGAACTTCACATAAGGTCTGAGATCCTATCTCCCGAAAGCGTTTTATATAAGCTTCACCACTCTCTGCTGCCTTTCTTCCTCCTTCATCATAGCCATCTGAGATGGTTCCGAAAGCTATGGAAGATTTAGAAGTGGGTTGCGTGGCAGTGGTTTTCCAGAAAGAAGGAGGGTAACAAATGTTGCTTTCACTTCATGGTGTTGTAAGCGCTTGGAGAACTGAAGCATTGGGTGACATGGCCTTGTAATGGATGTGGCACTAGAAGGCAGTGAGCTTTCCATTGCTTCGCCATTAATGTCTCTCGTGCTCAGATTATTTCTCATTTCCTTTTATATGGCCTATCCACACACTTTAATTAATTCTTCAGAATAAAAGAAAATTGTACTAGTAGTTGTTGTTGTTGTTATTATTATTATTAATAAAACTACAAGTTACATTTAAAAAAATTTACGGGGTGGTAGTTAATGACTTAGGGCCTGTTTGGGTAGCACCCCAAACCATGGTTTGGGGGCCCAAACCATGGTTTGGGGAAAATGCTACCCAAACAGGCTCCAAAAAATTGCAAACCTTGGTTTCACCTGAAACCATGGTTTCACCCGGTGAAACCATGGTTTCACCAGAAGCTGGAAATTGTCGCTTGTGGGAAAAAATCGGGCACGCCTACTGGTGATTCCAAAAACACCCCAGACCTTCTCGAGCAGGCCGACACTTTGAATTCAGACATCCTTCTCTTCTCTTCGCTGGCCGACACTCTTCTCTTCAGCTCGACCAGCTCCTCCGCTCGACACACTGTGCTTGCTCCTCAGCTCGACCAGCTCCTCAGCTCGACACACTGTGCTTGCTCCTCAGCTCGACCAGCTCCTCAGCTCGACACACTGTGCTTGCTCCTCAGCTCGACCATTGCTCTCAGCTCAAGGTCGACCCTCAGCAACGGCTCCGGTAGGCAATTTCCCAGATCCCTCTCTTCTTCGCTGGCCGACACTCCTCCTCTTCGCCGAACGATCGGACTCAGCTCGAAGCTCGACCCTTCGGCCCTTATCATCAGCTCGTCTCTTCGCCGCTTCATCATCGGGTCGCGTCTTCGGCCGTGCTTCATCGCCAGCTCGAGTGTTCGCCGTCGCTGCTCTGAAACTCGACACCGGTGAGATCGTCCTGGCCTCGCGAAAACAGGGGTGGTCGTGCGTTTCTCGGCTCGCCAAAACCAAAGGAAGCTCCGATCCATCCATCCTCTGTCTCCAATCTTCGTTCTTCAGTTCGGCCGGTGAGCTCTCTCTGGTGATTGCCCAAAATTCTGTTCGTATTTCCTCCATTCATTGATCTATCAGCTTCTTGCTTATGATTCTGGTTCGGTGGTTCTGATTCGGTCCCTCCTCTATTTTCGGTCTGTCATCCGGAAGTGATATGAATTTTTTTTCAACCGTGGCTATTAGTTTTTTGATTGTGGTATGTTGAATTGGAATGATTTGGCTGTATATCCTCTTCAATTGCAAGCTTCCTCTCGGTTCTATTTTTCAACCGTGGCCTTCGATTTCAGCTTTGTATGCCTAGTGGATCCAAGCGATGTATAATTGTTGTCTGGATATTCCTTGGTCTTCCTGTGCGTCATTCGGCAGATTTTGATCAATGGTTATTGCCGAAGATCTTGTTCGTTTTTGCCATGGATTGTTTCGGGGTTTATGGTGTTTTTGGATTTCTTTAATTGAGCTTCATGTGCTGGGGATTATAAATGGTATGTTCGTTTGGTAAATTGGTTCTGATTTTATGAAACAAAGAGGGAACAAATTATGGTAATCAATGTCTGGTTCTGGAGGCAGGGGACGTATATGGATGAGAAAGTCTGGCAATTGTTATATAAATTCAATGCAATTTGTTTTTCCTGCTGTAGTCCAGATTTCCCCCGGAGAAGAAGCTGTGAAGTCGAGACTTTGGTTTTTTTTTTTTTGCCGTGGATAGTACTTGTGATAATGAACATTATTTGTTAAGAGTTGATCTGATTTGGGATGAGATAAGAATTGTATTGTTCTGTATTGTTGTATTAAGGATTTTGATAAATTTATGGCCAACTTTTGAGAGTGAGGAAAAATGAAATCACAACTGAAATCCATGTATATATATTGAAGGAAGTGATTTGTATTTTGGTCAGAGGTTTATGTTGGTAGTTTTTTTTATTTTCGGTTGACAAATCTGATAAGGATATAATTTTTAAAAAATATTATGAAAGGCTTGTGCAACATGTTATTTTGTAAAAACAATAATGTGCTTTATAATGTTATTTAATTAACATGTTATTTTGGACGTTTTAAAATTTTTAGTATTTTGAAGTAAAAACAAATAATGAAGTTTAGAAAGGAGGGGGTGTATTTTTTCCAACCATGTAAAATTAGAAATTTTTTGTGTTTGTTAATTTTTGTCACACTTGGTTTGGTAGGAAGGAATTGAGATTTAAAATGTGATCAACTTTTTCACCTATTACAGTAGACAATATGATTTTTGTTATTTCAATTGATTTTGAGTTGATTAACCTGGGATGACTGAAGAGTTATAATTGTGCTATAGCATAATGCGTAAGAATACGGTGAAAGCTTCCTGGGACCTACGAACCACAAAAGTGTTTATTGACCTCTGCATTGAACTTGTGCAACAAGGGGAAAGAAAAGGTACTAGCTTAACAAAGAAAGCTTGGGATATTCTTGGTGATAACTTTACTGCCAAAACTGGAAGAGTGTATGAAAAAGGTCAATTTAAGAATAAATATGATTCCCTACGAAAGGAGTGGCAGACATGGGATAGGCTGCTTCGTGAGACAGGATTGGGATGGGATACTGAAAGGAATACTGTCAGTGCAACTGATGATTGGTGGGAGAGAAAAATAAGGGTAATTATTGAACCTTTTGATCTTACATTTTCTCTACTTGTTAATGCTTTGTGTATATTTACTGTTTTTGGAATATTTTATGATATTATTGGTGTCTAATGTGCAGGAAGTTCCAAACTACGAAAAATTCAGAGAAAGAGGACTTCAATTTAGGGATGAATTGACGCAACTATTTGGAAGTGTGGCTGCAACTGGACCACAAGCATGGGCACCTTCTTCCATGACACTTCCAAGTGAAGGAACACCGAATGAAGATTTGGAAGAAGGGTCCGGAGATAGTGATGAAATTTTAGGTGCACCAACTGGTATAAGTGGGGAATTTAACACAATGAACTTCAATGATAATAGTGGAGGTAGTGGAGGCAACACTGAATTGAGGCAGGATACCAGTGGTGGGGGTACAAGCAGAGGTAGGAGTCGACCTAGTAGCTCACTGGGGGTCAGAAGGAAGAGTGAAGTCAAGAAGAAACGCACATCTCCCTCTATGAAAATAGCGGATGCAATTAGCAAGATTGCTGAAACAAATACTTCTGAGGCCGAGCGTGGAAATGAGGTCATTTCACGAGCAGAAGCTAGAAGGTTGGAAGAAGAAGCGCGTGCTTATGAGGTTTCAATTAGGGGAGTCCTGTCTCACCTGAAAACAGTTCCTGAAGTTGTCAGTGATCCTGATTTCTTTAGACGGTGCACACAACTCCTTATGGAACGGCAGGATGCACGAGAAATGTATGCAGCTCTGAAGGATCAGAAGGAACAGCTTCTACTCATTTTAGAGCATTTTACTAGGGATTTATGACTTGTTTATTATATTAGACAGTTCCATATGTGTATGTTTTATGTGACCAGTGGATTGTTATATGAATCAGACAACTCTGTAACTTTTATAAATGTTTCGTAATTTCTACGTAGGAATTCTAAACTTTATGTGTATGTGCACAGGATAAAACGAATATGGATGATGAAATTAAACATGTGGAAGAGCATGCTAAGGGACGGAAAAAAAGAGTTAACAAAGTTGCAGCATTGGTTGGTGCATACGCTACTTTGAACTTGTGTAAGGAGCCTCGGCATACAAGTGCTTATACAGGCTGCATATGGGTAAGGGATGTTTTAGATGGCAACTCCAGTCGTTGTTATAACATGTTTAGGATGGAACGGGATGTGTTCTTAAGTCTGGTGGAACAATTGCAACAACATGGTCTAAAAGAAACTAAAAATATAGGGATACATGAATCAGTTGCAATGTTTTTACATACCGTTGGGCATGCACTTAGTAGCAGAATGCAGCAAGAAAGATTTCAACATTCAGGGGAGACAATTAGCAGACATTTTCATAATGTCCTAATGGCATGCTGTAGACTTGCCATGTCTAATATCAAACCAAAAGATCCAACATTCCGGCATGTTCATACAAAAATTCGGTTTGGTAAATACTGGCCTTTTTTTAAACATGCTATTGGAGCAATTGATGGCACACATGTTTCCTGCGTTGTCAGTGCAACAGATCAAACTAAATTTATCTCTAGGAAAGGAACAGTGTCACAAAATGTCATGGCGGTTTGTGATTGGGACATGTGTTTTACTTTTGTCTTGGCCGGATGGGAAGGTAGCGCACATGATGCTCGGATATTTGATCATGCCCTCACAACTCCTTCAATGAACTTTCCCCATCCACCTGAAGGTATTTTTTTATTTCCTATATTTTTTTTTATATTTAGCTTAACAATAGAAACATAATTTACAATAATTTCATTTTTTATATAGGAAAATATTATTTGGTGGATGCTGGATACCCAACACCGAATGGATATCTCGGCCCATACAGACGGGAGCGTTACCATTTGCCTGATTTTCGAAGGACATCTGGGTTTGAAAATGACAATGAAATCTTTAATTATTTCCATTCAAGTTTAAGGAGTACAATTGAAAGAACTTTCGGAGTTTGGAAAAAAAAGTTCGCAATCTTACAAAACATGCCATCTTATGATTTTGAAACACAAGTTAAAATCGTTTGTGCAACGATGGCTATACATAATTTTATTAGAATGACATCTATTACTGATCCTGGATTCGTTCAGTTGGAAGAAGAAGGTACTTATGCAGAAGATGATGATGATGGGGTTAGATTTTCACGTATACATTCATCAATTCAATCTTCATCTTACATGGCTCAGGTTCGTGACAGCATAAGAGACGAACTTGTTAATTCAATACGAGGATAGTAGTCATGTCTTATTTATTTCCTTTTATCATAGATTGTAATATGTAGTTAAAAACAAAACCTATTACAAATGCTTTGTATCGATGCATCATCTTAATGATTATGACACTTCTTTATTTATATTTCTCTTATTAATATTATGCCTTATATTCTCAAGCTAATTATTACTTACTTGAATAATTAATAAATTATTTTAAGACGTGTTTATTCTATTTTGCAACAAAATAATTCATCTTCTCTAAAAATATTTTTCACTCTTATATTTTATGAATATATATGTGTGGTGACAATTAATTAATTAATTGTATTAAACATCAGAGGTTATTATACATGTAGTTATGAAAAAATGTTATGGGATTTCACGTTTACAATCTTTAAACAAAATTAATATTTTTCTGTTCTAAAAAAAATCATTTTTCTATAAACATTTAATATTATGTTTTATAAATATATGTACACATATTAATTATGTATTAATTATATTATCTTATATATTATTAATTATGTTAGTAAAAATTATTTCATTAACAATTTTATTTCTTCAAATCAAAATAAATCATAAAATCTATCCCTTATATAATTATCATATTAACTTATACCCTTTTTGGTCATTTCCACATGTCAAAAGCACTTCTGGTAATAACTATCCAAACACTCTCACTTCTCAGAATCACTTTTTCTCAGAATCTATTCTCCACAGAATCTATTCTCCAGAATCACTTTTCCAAACCACGGTTTGAAGTCATCCAAACACACCCTTAATGTTGGTTGGGCTAAAAATCCCGACCAATGATCCAGGGTCTATATATAACTTTATTTGATTTTATTTAACCAATGAATGAAATATGCCGTCACTTACCAATGGGAGTTAGGTCTAGCAGAAGGGACTAGTCTTTTATAACGTGGTGAACCAAGATTTGAATTCTCGCTAAAAGAGGTGTCCACATTTAGTACCCGACAGTACTTCTAATAAGAGGATACCTATGCTTTAATACACAAAAAAGGGTTAAGGTGCATCCAGCACCCCCAAGTATTTTGTCAGGTGCACCAGTGGCCTAAAGTAATTTATGGTGCAATTTTGCCCTCAAAGTAATTAAAATGGTGCACCGGTATCCCATGCTAACAGATCTGTTACTTTGACCGTTAAATTGATGAGTCAGCACAAGTTTGACCAAAATAAGTTGACGTGGCATGTCTAATAAGCAGGTGATGTGGAATTTTTTCGGGGTTAAGGTGCATCCAGCACCCCTAAGTATTTTTCCGGGTGCACCCAGTGGCCTAAAGTAATTTATGGTGCAATTTTGCCCTCAAAGTAATTAAAATGGTGCACCGATATCCTATACTAACAGATATGTTACTTTGACTGTGAAATTGATGAGTCAGCACAAGTTTGACCAAAATAATCTGACCTGACATGTCCAATAAGCAGGTGATGTGGAATTTTTTTCGTCTGCCACTGCTTTGTTTTCTCTGTTCAGTAAATGCTCTCTTCGGCTCTTGGAATTTTTTTCAAAGTAAGAAATTTTTTCAGAGATACTCCTCTAGTCCTATTTATAGGGTAGAAAAAGAAAATATTTTTTGGTCCTATTTATAAGGCACTGAGAGAAATTTTTTGTATGAATGTACAAATTTACCCCTCATTTATTATTGTATTGACTTTGTTTATATGAGGTATAATGTATATTAAATAGGGATAAAGTTGAAAAGTTATTAAAATTTAAATGAGAGTTAATGAAATTTAAGGTTTTTCTTGGTCTGTATGAAACATGCTGGAAGTGTCTTATAAATAGGACCAGAGGAGTAATATTCAGACAAAACAATGGAATTAACAAGAAAAGCCATGTCACCTGCTTATTAGATGTGCCATGTCAGATTATTTTGGTCAAACTTGTGCTGACTCATCAATTTCACAGTCAAAGTAACAGATCTGTTAGCATAGGATACCGGTGTACCATTTTAATTACTTTGAGGGCAAAATTGCACTATAAATTACTTTAGGTCACTGGGTACACCTCGAAAAATACTTGGGAGTGCTGGATGCACCTTAACCTCGAAAAAATTCCACATCACCTGCTTATTAAACATGCCACGTCAGCTTATTTTGGTCAAACTTGTGCTGACTCATCAATTTAACAGTCAAAGTAACAGATCTGTTAGCATGGGATACCGGTGCACCATTTTAATTACTTTGAGGGCAAAATTGCACTATAAATTACTTTAGGTCACTGGGTGCACCTGGTAAAATACTTGGAGGTGCTGGATGCACCTTAATGCCATCACTTAAAACGCGCAACTTTATTAAACATGACCAGTCCTTAGAAAAAAGCATCATTTTATTAAAAAGGATAATACCGTTTTGAGTAGCTCAAATGTGATCTCATTTTAATTTAAAATTTTAGATATTAAAATTAAAATAAATTCAAATTTAAAAAAAAAACTACTGATTTTAAATTTCAGGAACCAAAATTAAAATGATATCAAATTTTAGGGATTAAAAATGTTGTTAACCTATTAAAAATTAAAATGATGATACTGATACCAACAAAGAGTTGGATCGATATAAGGCTTGCTAAATCTTTTTAGGTTTTGAGTTCCAAATGAGTCAAAAAAAAAAACCACGAATTTCAAGCGGATTAGCGATGATATAGTTAAAAAAAAATTATACTGATGACCCCTCACCAGGTATGAGACGAGAGTAACGTGTCTAGATAAGAATATAAGATAGAAGGAGTTAAAATAATAAAAAAATACTAAATGCTGTCTTTTTTTTTTTTTTTGATATACTGGAACTAACTAAATGTTATCGTTGTCCTGGCCACATCATACATATAGAATTTCAAGTTGAATTTTATAAGCACATATTAATTGATGACCAAGTTTTGATATTTATAGTGTCCAGCCACAAATTATTTATCTCGGTGCGGGGCAGTGACAGATGTGATTACGGACAAATTAATTTAGGGGTATTTGAATAGAATTTAAGCTATAGTTTTAAAAGTGATTTTTATTGTATATAAAATAAATATGTGAAGAAATTTGCTTCAATTTATAAAAAAAATACTTTTTAAAAATACTTTTATCAAATGTCAAACACCTCTTTAGCGTTGGTGGTAATGATGTTTTCTGAACAAAAGATTCCTTTCCCATTCAAATATGGAAATGTTGCCCGTACATGGAGCAGAAATTAATTATTTGGTTAAATTATGGAAATTAAAGTTACACTCAGTATCTTGATCTTTTTTTGTGTACTCAGCACCCTAATATTTTTAATGGTATAATTTTACTGCTAATCTATTAAATTTGATGCAATCTTACTCATTTTTCAATTTTATGATGCAATTGTAATTTGATTACTTTATATGAAAGTTGTTAATGATTTGATAAAAGGAAAAAATTGTTAATTTTAATTGTTAAAATGAATAAAAAAATAATTATTTTAAATAAATAAAGAAATGTGAGATAGTGAGATTGCACTAAATTACACCAATAAAAAATTAGGATGTTGGATACCAGAAAACAATATCAGGATGATGAGTTGAGTCATATACTTTACCCATTAAAAACAAAGGAGGCAACAAATGTATGCATATTTAAAATATACTATCTTTTTTAATATAAGAGCTAGTTAACTAACTTGAATAAACTAAAAAAGTTTGTTAAATTAATTATTTATAATAAATGAGTGTTATCTTTTTTAAAATATTTTTGCTAATTATGTGTATTGTTTGATGAAACATTTAACACGTATAACTATTACAAGAACTACCTTACAAAAAATAGATAAATATGAGAGATAAATTAAATTGAGATATTATATTTAAAACTAAATTAAATGTCAAACTAACTCTTATATTAAGTATGGAAGTAGGACATTGGATTTAGAACTACGTAGGTATTTGCTTGTACATTGCTCTGATAAAGGCAAATGGATAAACAGATAGAGAGGCCTTTTAGCACAAAAATGGAGAGGCTGATAAGCTTAAACCAGAGTGCGTGCCTTTATCACAAAAATGATTCTGTTTGTTGTCCTTTTACAGATTTGGTCTCAACGCGCCATGGCTTGATCCGCTTCAACAGTGGAGTTTCATCCTGGCTTCCATGGACTCCTTCCTTTGATATGCCAACATAGAAAGTGTTTATATGAGCTGCATGAAATTTCAAATCTTTTATTTAGACTCAACTATGGCTAGAGATCACGAAGCTCACTAGTGCTGAGAAATCTTAGCCACAAATTCTGCAAGATTTTGATCAGAACTTCCTCCCTCGTCAACAGAATTCCTAATCAAATTCTTCCATTTCATGGCATTGTTCTTCATTTCTTCTCCCTTTTCACTTTCCATTACTTCCTTTATGCAATTTTTCAACATTTCTCGTCTAAGAATCCCTTTCTCGTCCATTGGAGCTCTAATTCCCACTTTCCAAAGATCCACAATGTCCTTCAAATTAGTGGTTTGATCACTCCAGTTTGGTACCCCTATCATAGGAACTCCTAAACTCAGAGCTTCTAATGTAGAATTCCACCCACAATGAGTCACAAAGCATCCCACAGCCTCGTGTGACAGTACTCTCAGTTGGGGACACCATCTAACTATCAAACCCTTCTCTGAAGCAATTTCTAGAATGTTCTTTGGGAGCTTAGCCTCTTCAGATTCCCTAACCACCCACAAGAAATAAGTGTCAGTATCTATTAAACCCAATGCTAGTTCCTGCATTTGTTCCACACTAAGAGATGCTATACTTCCAAAGGAGACATATAAAACTGTTGATTTAGGCTTATCATGAAGCCATTCCAAGCAAAGATCATTGTTGGATTTGAATATCTTTATGTCATAGTCATCATCATCTTGGATCCTCTTGTCCAAGAACATGGATGGCAGAGTTGGTCCTATTGTCCTCAAAGGCCACATCTTTCTCATCCAATCCACCACCTGAGAGCTTTTATTTATCAGTTCCATAGAGAATTACTAGCCTTGTAAATAAGACCACAAACTATAGTTGTGAAACAAGCATGTAGAAATTGGTCAGCATACATTGGCGTAGGGAAGCTTTACCACATGATGGATTATGCCAAAAAGAACTAAAACAGCAACAATAACAAGCACTGTTTCATTAGGTGGGGTTGGCCAGAAAAGAACTAAAACACAATAAAATTAGGGATCTGGAAATTCTTGCAAAATCCCACCAATTCAAACCAAAAGTTCAATATGAAAGCTAACAATTTCACAAATAAATGATTCTATATATGCCTGAAGACCTGCATATTCACATACCTGATGATCCAGTTCATAAACAGAGTTGGAGAGGACCCAGTCTGCTTTTCCAATGTGGGAAAAATGTTCAACAAGATAGTCCCAAAAGAACGAGTACATTCCATATTGAAGATATAAAAAAGATGGCAAATCTGAAGGCTCAAGTTCTGGCAGGTGAGGACGCAGAATTTTACTCTCCTTGACCGGAAGTTTCAAAGTCCCTTGATGAAGATGGAAGAAAAGGCTATTAACAGTACAAGATTGAGTCATAAACGCTGCACCAATAAGCCCAAATTTCTTGGCCACATCAAGAACCCATGGAAGGAAAGTATCATAGATTACACAATTTACAGGAGGGAGGCCATTGTTGGAAGGCTTGTCCAGAAGTTCTGATAGGGTTTGAGATCCTACCTTCCGAAAACGTTCTACATAAGCTTCACCACTCTCTGCTGCCTTTCTTCCTCCTTCATCATAGCCATCTGAGATGGTTTCGAAAGCTATGGAGGATTTAAAGGTGGATTGATTGGTAATGGTTTTCCAGAAAGAACGAGGGATAACAAATGTTGCTTTCACTTTGTGGTGTTGTAAGCGCCTGGAGAACTGAAGCATTGGGTTGACATGGCCTTGAGATGGATGAGGCACTAGAAGGCAGTGAGCTTTCCATTGCTTCGCCATTAATTTCTCTCGTGCCCAGCTAGCTGGTTATTTCTCGTCTCCTACTCTCCTTTTATATCATGTAGCCTGGATTCAAACTTCAAAGGACACGTTATTGTTTTGCTTTAGTTCTATGGACACGTCGATGCATAAAAGAGAGTGCCATTTAAAAATCATGCAATAATGGGAATCAATTTTTGTTTTTGAAATTAAAAGACAAGCACTAACATATAAAAAATATAGACGGAATCAGGTTTGTAATTTTTTTATTTTCAGAACAAAGATCATTGACAGTACGAATCAAATCTAGGCTCTGTTTGGGTGCTTCAAAACCTTGATTTCAGAAGCACTTTTCCGCAAAACGAGGTAACCTCCTCTACATATTTACTTCGTAATCCGTAAAAGCACTTCTGAAACCATAGTTTTGTTTTTATCCAAACACTCCTCTAATGGATGTTTTTGACAACGTTGAACACGTAGAGTAGGGCCCACAAAACGATCACATGTGCCTTTAAAGGATATTTTTTGTTTTTTAAAATATTCATGGATGAGTACCTGGCATTTTAAAACTCAGTATTCTTTTAACATTTCAGTTATTATGAATTATCGATTTCTTAAATTTTATAATTTATAATAAATATTTGGTGGAGACTCACGGCTCACATTTTTAGGTTACCTGGTGGTCAATTTGGACACTACCCGGCGACAAATTCTTGTATTAGTTAAAAGTTTTTGTTTTTCTACCACCCTATTTTTAGTAGTTATTTATATGAGATCGTACAATAGAGATAACTTTTGGCCAAAAAAAAAGGTATAACGGAGATAAGAGACAAATGTGGGGATTGAGCCGCAATTTATCGGTTTTAATTTTCTGAGAAACTTGTTGACAAGTATTGTTATTAATAGTATTGTAAAACTTGTTAATTACATTACTAAAGTTGTAAAAATACTATTTTTTTAAATTTTTTTAAAGATTTGTTATTAATTGTTATACTGAACTTGTTAGTAGTATTAAAAAACTTGTTAATTGCGTTATTGAAATTGTAAAATTCCCGAAAAAAATAGTTGTCTGCTGCTAAAGTTCCTAGTCCTTGGTCAACTGCAGGAACTTCGCTGATGGTGGCCCACCTAAACTTTGGCAGCCGCCACTGGTATTAGAGCTGCAACGACCGACTAGTCATTAAGTGTGCCTGACATGTTTTCTTAAAGAAAAGAAAAAAAATTACACACAGGTCCCAAATAATACAATTTATTAATCTAAGGTCTTATAAAATTTCAAAATGAATAAGAGGTCCCATGGGACCTAAAAATAATATATTCTAAATAAAAAATTACGTCATTATTCCTATTCCAACTGACAAGTTCATGGTGTGAATTAATAAGTTAATAAAAAGCTATTGACAAGTGAGGGGATATTAGTTGACAGGGGTGTGCATGGATTAGACTGGATCGAATTTGTTATCAACTCGAAGTCTGGTCCAGTAAAGACCCCGGCTGAAAAAGACAGCTCGAGATCTCTCTAGTCCAGTACCAACCCGAGGTCGGGTTGGACTGGATTTGGTCCTCTGGATTGCCTGGACTAGTTGAGGCAGTCCGGGACCTAAATTTAATTTTTTTAAAATTTTTTTCCTTCAATAGGAGGCAAGATTGTAACTTACTATATAAAATTTTGCACATATTTTAATCAAAAGTTCATCAAATTTGATCATTCCCTTTCAATTTCCCTATAATGTCATATTTTATTAATTAATCCTCATTAATATAGATCTTATATTGTAGAAAATATATACACATGTTCATTACTTAGGAAGTTAATAGATAAATCTTGATTATTTGAATAGACAAAAAACTTATATAGAAAAATTAAATCAAATTAAAATTATATAAATAATAATTTAAAAAACCAGGCTAGACTGGACTGGACTAACTGGTTCAAAGGGCCAGTCCCTAGTCTAGCCCAACCCGATGAGACCAGTTTGGTCCAATCTGTTCCAATCTTATTTCGAGCCAATTTTTTTCGGACCGGACTGGAGTGGGTTTGTTCGGGTTGGAGTGGACTATACTGGACCACCGAGTTTTCGCACAACCCTATTAGTTGACAATTAAATTGAATAATGTAACCTTTACCTAAGATCAAATTATTACAAAAGAGTATTATATAATAATTTTTAAGCTAAAATCATGCATGACCAAAGCATACATATTAATATAAGATGAAATGATAGGTTTATATCATAAATTTGTTGCGAATAGCCATTACCAAGCTTATGAGTATAGATTAACAAGTCCATAGGAAACTATTGACAAGTTAGAGAGTGTGAGTCCATAGCTAAATTTATCGAATAATATACCATATATATAAGATCAAATGATAACAAAAGAATGTGAGAATTTTTTCTAATTTTGTCTTATGTGGAGATTATATTATCCCATAAATTTAGTTGCTAACTCACACTCCCTCACTTGTCAATAGCTGCCCATCGACTTGTTAATTCATACCCATAAGATTCTCAATGGCTGTCTGTAACAAAAGTATGATATAAACTCATCATTCCATCAAATATTAGTGTGTATGCTTTGGTCACACATGATTTTATTTTAGCTTAAATTATTATATAATACTCTTTTATTATAATTTGATTTTATATGAAGATTATATTATTCAATTAATTTAGTTGTCAATTGACACCTCCTACGTATGAATAGTTTCCTATTGACTTATTAATCCACACTTATAAGCTTGTTAATTGAAACAGGAACAATGACAAAATTTTTTATTTAGAATATTTTACTCTCAGGTCTCATGGGACTTCCTATGCATTTTAAGATTTCAAGGGAGTTTAAATTAATAAATTATGTTATTTAGGACTTGTATGTAATTTTTTCACAAAAAAAGATAATGCGGTCATTTCATCAAATTCGTAAATATCAATTTACTCACTTATATCTAAGCTGAAATTTTACTTATTTAAATGACTACTTAGAAATTTAGAATTTTTTTTTAATTTTTCCTAATTAACTTATAACTTCGCATTTCAAAATTTTTTGAAGCAAATACTTGAAGTGATGTCAGTTAAACTACCTTCCGGATCAATGGTTCAGCGTTATATATTCAAATCTGACTATAAAATTTAATTAATTAATTTGTAAAAATTAAGAAAGTAGAATAAATTATTTTAAAGTATTATATTTATTATTTTTAAATTAATTTAATTGATCTATAAATTAATATATAATTTAATGACACATAGAAATATTTTAAAAAGATCATGTATATTTTAATAAATTAATTGTTTTATTTTCTCAATATTTCTGAATTAGTCAATTGAGTGTTTAAAATAACTTATAAGCATTTTTTAATATAATTTACATAATATGTAATAAGGATACAAAAAATTTGTCTCAATTTATGTAATGCGGTCATGGACTTCTTTATCTCTTTATACTTGTATTCACTGGTTCTTAGATCTATATTTCCTCAGTTCCATATCTAGTTGGCTTCCAGCTCCTTTCTTGTGTAAATCTCGACATGAAAACTCAATCAGAAGATGAATAGTACCCAACTAGTCTCGTTGGCCACCAACACAAGAAGAAGCTCCAGTTGGCGAACTCTCCCTTTCCCAGCATGATGAAGACGATGATTAGTGCCCCCAAAATCATCTTAAAAGCACGACTTCATAAGCTATAATGAGCAAGAGAATCTTACTTCTTCAATCAGTTTAAAAATCACAGCTTTTGGTTATAATTGAGATTGAACAAAAACTCAACCAAAGATCTCATTAAGAGACCAATCATAATTATACCTTTAAAAGCTACTTTACCAGTTCTCAGATGCTTATGCAAACAGAGCCAATATGATCTCAAAGAGAGCTTTAAATGCACAACTTTATTCAACATGATCAGAGGTTAGAAAAAAAGCATAATTTTATTAAAATACGTAAACGCCATTGCCTTGTTTTTCTAGATGGGCGACGATAACCCCTCACGATATGCGAGAGAAGAAAGTATCAAGTCTACATAAGATCCAAAACCAGTTGAGTAAAGAATTTCAAGTTGATTTTGATACTGATGACCGAATTTTGATATTTATTTAGGAAGAAAAAACAGAAAAATGCTATCTTAACTTTATAATGACCAGAACATCTGCTAAATTTGCAAAATACCATTTTGGTCACATGAGACCAAATTGGCATTATTATATCAAATAAAAAGACCAAATTACCCTTCTTTTTAAATATTGTTTTAAAAGTATCACAGCTCCACTGGCCAGCCGATTGCCGGAGCTCCGGCAACGACAGTCACCAGAGCTCCTGCGACCGGCAAACAATTGGTCACCGGAGCTCTGTCGGTCGGAAAAAAATTTTTAAAAAATTTTTACAACTTCAATATAACGATTAACAACTTTTGTAACGCTATTAACAACTTCAGAATAACGGTTAACAACAATTTTTCTGAAAAATTCAACAAGTTCCAGTGGCCGGAAATAAACTTTTTGGAAATTTTTACAACTTCAGTATAACAGTTAACAACTTTTGTAACGCTATTAACAACTTCAGTATAGCGGTTAACAACAAGTTTTTAGGAAAATTCAATAATTGGACGTCGAAGCTCCGACGGTTAGAAACAATTTTCTTGAAATTTTTTTATAACTTCAGTATAACGGTTAACAATTTTTGTAACGCTATTAACAACTTTAGTATAGTAGTTAACAACAGGTTTTCTGAGAAATTTAACAAGCTCTGGTGTCAGGAAATAAGTTTTTTGAAAATTTTTACAATTTCAGTATAATAGTTAACAACTTTTGTAACACTATTAACAATTTCAGTATAGCGGTTAACGACAGGTTTTTGGAGAAATTCAATAATTGGATGCCGGAGCTCCAGCGGTTGGAAACAATTTTCTTGAAAATTTTTACAATTTCAATGTAACGGTTAACAACCTTTGTAATGCTATTAACAACTTTAGTATAACAGTTAACAACAGGTTTTCTGAAAAATTCAACAAGTTTTGGCATCTAGAAATAATTTTTTTGAAAATTTTTACAACTTCTATATAACAGTTAACAACTTTTGTAACGTTATTAACAACTTCAGTATAGCGGTTAACAATAGGTTTTTCAGAATATTCAAAAAATGACATTTTTACAACTTCAGTAATGCCGTTAACAAATTCAAAAACTTGTTGTTAACTGTTATATCAAAGTTGTTAATAGATATACAAAAGTTATTAACCATTATACTGAAATTGTAAAAATTTTCAAAAAAAAGTAGTTCTTAAAGTTATAAAAATACCATTTTTTCGAATTTTTAAGAAAACCTGTTGTTAAATGCTATACTAAAGTTATTGATAGAGTTACAGAACTTGGTAACGATATTATTGAGTTTGTAAAAATGTTATTTTTTGAATTTTTTGAAAAACTTATTGTTAGCTGCTATACTGAAGTTGTTAATAGCATTATAAAAATTATTAATCGTTATATTGAAATTATAAAAATTTTCAAAAAAAATTGTTTCCAGTCGCCGGAGCTCTAGCGACCAATTGTTGAATTTTTCTAAAAATATGTTGTTAACCGCTATATTGAACTTGTTAATAACGTTACAAAAGTTGTTAACCGTTATACTAAAGTTATAAAAATTTTCAAAAAAATTATTTCCGGACACCAGAGCTTGTTGAATTTCTCAGAAAACTTGTTATTAGCTGCTATACTAAAATTGTTAATAGCGTTACAAAAGTTGTTAATCGTTATACTGAAGTTGTAAAAATTTTCAAGAAAATTGCTTCCAACTGCCGGAGCTCCAACTTCCAATTATTGTTATATTGAAATTATAAAAAGTTGTTAATAGCATTATAAAAATTATTAATCGTTATATTGAAATTATAAAAATTTTCAAAAAAAATTGTTTCCAGTCGCCGGAGCTCTAGCGACCAATTGTTGAATTTTTCTAAAAATATGTTGTTAACCGCTATATTGAACTTGTTAATAACGTTACAAAAGTTGTTAACCGTTATACTAAAGTTATAAAAATTTTCAAAAAAATTATTTCCGGACACCAGAGCTTGTTGAATTTCTCAGAAAACTTGTTATTAGCTGCTATACTAAAATTGTTAATAGCGTTACAAAAGTTGTTAATCGTTATACTGAAGTTGTAAAAATTTTCAAGAAAATTGCTTCCAACTGCCGGAGCTCCAACTTCCAATTATTGTTATATTGAAATTATAAAAAGTTGTTAATAGCATTATAAAAATTATTAATCGTTATATTGAAATTATAAAAATTTTCAAAAAAAATTGTTTCCAGTCGCCGGAGCTCTAGCGACCAATTGTTGAATTTTTCTAAAAATATGTTGTTAACCGCTATATTGAACTTGTTAATAACGTTACAAAAGTTGTTAACCGTTATACTAAAGTTATAAAAATTTTCAAAAAAATTATTTCCGAACACCAGAGCTTGTTGAATTTCTCAGAAAACTTGTTATTAGCTGCTATACTAAAATTGTTAATAGCGTTACAAAAGTTGTTAATCATTATACTGAAGTTGTAAAAATTTTCAAGAAAATTGCTTCCGACTGCCGGAGCTCCAACGTCCAATTATTGTTATATTGAAATTATAAAAAGTTGTTAATAGCATTATAAAAATTATTAATCGTTATATTGAAATTATAAAAATTTTCAAAAAAAATTGTTTCCAGTCGCCGGAGCTCTAGCGACCAATTGTTGAATTTTTCTAAAAATCTATTGTTAACCGCTATATTGAACTTGTTAATAACGTTACAAAAGTTGTTAACCGTTATACTAAAGTTATAAAAATTTTCAAAAAAATTATTTCCGGACACCAGAACTTGTTGAATTTCTCAGAAAACTTGTTATTAACTGCTATACTAAAATTGTTAATAGCGTTACAAAAGTTGTTAATCGTTATACTGAAGTTGTAAAAATTTTCAAAAAAATTGCTTCCGACTGCCGGAGCTCCAACGTCCAATTATTGAATTTCCTCAAAAGCTTGTTATTAACCGCTATATTGAAGTTGTTAGTAACGTTATAAAAATTGTTAACTGTTATACTGAAGTTGTAAAAATTTTTTAAAAAATTATTTCCAGACACCGGAGCTTGTTGAATTTCTTAGGAAATTTGTTGTTAATTGTTATACTAAAGTTGTTAATAGCATTACAAAAGTTATTAACCGTTATATTAAATTTGTAAAAATTTTCAAGAAAATTGTTTTCGACCGCCAGAGCTCCGGCGTCCAATTATTGAATTTTTCCAAAAACCTGTTGTTAACCGTTATACTGAAGTTATTAATAGCGTTACAAAAATTGTTAACTGTTATACTGAAATTGTAAAAATTTCCAAAAAATTTATTTCCGGCCACCGGAACTAGTTGAATTTTTTAAAAAAACCTATTGTTAACTGTTATACTGAAATTGTTAATAGCGTCACAAAAATTGTTGACAGTTATACTGAAATTATAAAAATTTTCAAAAAAAATTTTTCTGACCGACGAAGTTTCGGTGACCAATTGTCTGCCGGTTGTCGGAGCTCCGGTGACTGCCGTTACCGGAGCTTCGGTCGACTAGTGGGGCTGTGATACTTTAAAAACAATATTTAAAAGGAAGGACAATTTGATCTTTTTATTTAATATAATAATGCTAATTTAGTTTCATGTGACCAAAATAGCATTTTACAAATTTAACGGATGGTCTGGTTATTATGAAGTTAAGATAGTATTTTTCTGTGTTTTTTCCCATTATTTAGCGTCCAGCCAAAATTACTCATCTTGGGTCAGAGGAGTGACACTGTGACAGACGTGAATAAGAACAAATTAATTTTGCAGAGGTCAGAATTCAATTTTCTGACATGTTAGGTTCCCCATGCAAGGGGCAGAAATTACTTATTTCGATAAATTATAAAATAAAGGAGGCAACAAAGAATACTGTGCGTACTCGCTTGTTCAAGCTTCTGATATAGACTCAAAAGGCAAAGGGAAAAACAGATGGAGTGAGAGGCCTTTCAGCACAAAAATGGCGAGGCTGATGAGCTCAAACCACAGTGCGTCTATCACAAAAATGCTTCTCTTTGTTGTCCTCTTACAGATTTGGTGTCGCCCTGCCATGGCTTCGGCTTCAACAGTAGAGTTTCTTCCTGGCTTCCATGGATCCCTTCCTTTCCATCTTGAAACTGGGTATTTGTCTCATTTGTTCATCGATCTTTAATGATTTATCAGCTTCATTCATTAAACGAAGAAGATATTGACTTTATATTTGGTCAGGTATGTGGGAGTTGGGGAAGGAGAAGAAGTGCAAGTTTTCTATTATTTTATTAAGTCAGAGAATAATCCTCAAGAAGATCCTCTCCTTCTTTGGCAATCTGGGGGTCCTGGTTGCTCTGGCTTCGTCGGACTTGTCCATGAAATAGGTAAACCATCTTCATTCTCTTCAAGTTTAATCTTCTCTGGTGTCCTTTATTCATCTAAATAGTGCGATCATTCATATAAATTGCGTTATTGATCTGAAGTCCTTTAATTTTTTTCCCACAAAATGGTCAGTAATAATTGTTTTCCCATTTGTATGTTATATAGGTCCACTTGCATTTATAAACCAACAATACAATGGGAGCTTGCCTAGCTTAGTCTTGAGGTCTCAGTCATGGACTAAGGTTAGAATGAAGGTTATTTGATACGAAGTATTGAAAATGAGGGATAAGGATTGGAATTGGAGTTAAAAACACATGTTAAAAAGATGTTTAGTTTGAGTGATTTCTTATCATATGGGATTAAGCAATCCCATATAAATAGGATTAGGGAATACCACCTCCCCTCATGGTATTTTTCAATCTCATATATATGGGCTTGTCTAATTCCAAGTATTATACAATTACTCATACTAAATGCCTTTTTAATGTAGCTTTACACTTTCAATCTCAAACCCTATCTTTTATTTTTAATACATTGTACCAAGCGGGATCTATATGTCATGGGTTAATTCCTAGTTAACTTGCTTCTAGTTAATTTGTAGGCAACATGGATATATTTGTTGATTTTGATTTGATATTGTCTATATTTTCATGATGAGTAGATTTTATAGGGCCAATTTGGCCTCCTTTTAATTTTTTTTCCTGAAAAAAGGCTAATACTAAATAATGTGACATGGCAACTCATTAAAACAGATTTTTTTTTTCTGTTGCCCAAAAAAAAAACACTTTCTTCTTGACACAACATTGGATAAAAAATCTAAAGTTTGAATAGGCAATAGCAATGCTTATATAGTTCTTCTGTCCTTGATATAAAACTTAATTATTAAGTTGATTATAGTTTTAAATATAAGATTTATTTATGCTATTTATCAATTTTTCTAAATCATACAATTGATATTTGCTCAACCATAATCAAATAATTAGAGGAGGGGATATTAAAAAAGATGATTATGATGTTTTAGGAAAAACTTGTTATATTTCTTACAACTAATTAACTTATCTAACTTTTTTAATATAATCAAGTTAATTAAATAAGCTTTATATTAAGGACTGAAGGAGTATTATATAACAATTAATTGATTTTATGTGTGTAAATGCTCTTCCTTGATTTGCAGGTAAGTAGTATTATCTTTGTAGATTTACCTATTGGATCAGGCTTCACTTACACCAAAGCAAAAGGAGTTGTTGAGCAGAGTGATTGGACCCTAATTCATCATGCCCACCAATTCTTGAGGAAGGTACATTAATTAATTCAACCCACTTCATATGTTAATTATATCTTATATTATCATCAAACATGAACAATGACATGGTTAACTTCTTGACGTACGTTCTATGAAATTATATGAGATAAATAATCTGGAATAATGTCCAAATAATCCGTAACATCAATTAATTTTGATTTGTAGTGGCTGATCAATCATCCGGAATACATGTCACATAAAGTTTATCCAGCGGGTGACTCCTATGCTGGCATTCTTATCCCAGCCTTGTTTCAAGAAATTTCACATGGTACAATTAATACTATCCCTGATTCTTAATATAAGGTTTAGTTTGTTGAACTATAAGGACTATATCTTCATATAGCCATACATATACGTTAACATAATAACCTGATGGTTCATTACATATGCTTGCTTCAGCCAATGAAAATGGGGTTCAGCCACGGATAAATATCCAGGTTTCAAATCATAGTTCTCTCTATTTCTTCTTCTAAATTAAAGATAAGTTTATAAATTTCAAGAGTCGAAGGACATACAACTCCTATTTGGCACAAAGCATTGAAATTGGGGGGGGGGGTGAAGATTGGGATTGAGATTGAGAAAATCTATTCAAAAAGTGTTTAACATAAGAGATTACTTGTTACATAGGATTAGACAAACCCATGTTTGTGATATTGGGGATCTCCAATTCCACCTTTATAGGTTTGCTTGATCCCATATAACAGACAATTATTTATGCTAAATACTTTTTTAATAATTTTCTTAATGGCATTCCCAATTCTTATCACTCATTTTTAATATTTCGTACCAAACGGGATCATATAGTAGTCTCAAACTTGTGTTACGTACAGGGATACATACTGGGGAATCCAGTGACAACAAAGCTTGAAATAAATTATGCAATCCCCTTTGCTCACGGAATGGGACTCATCTCTGATGAACTTTACGAGGTAAATATATATCATAATGCGCAAGTTATATTTGAAGTAGGTAAATGTTCTTAAAATTTTTGTTTCTGAAAAAGACTAACATATCTGAGTTATTATTGATTCTACAAGAACAGTCATTACAGCAGAACTGTAGAGGAAATTACCAAAACATAGATCCCAGAAACTTGTTATGTCTCAGAGATTTCCAGTCATTCCAAGAGGTAAGATATGTAATTAACCAACTATTGAACTAATATTTTAAACAAAATTGGGTTAGTTTCAGTTGTTCGTTGGTTTCAGTTAACTGCAGAAGTGGATCATGCTCAGATTTTGGAACCAGCCTTTTGTGGTTATGATTTAAACTCGATGCCCCAGGGAAGTACTATTCTGAAGAGATCCCTAACCCAGAAAGTGAAGGCCAGTGACTATACCGCATCAAGATGTCGGGTAATTAATATTATTCCTAATGGTTATGCTCTTCCAGTCCTTAATATATGATCTAATTATTGAGTTGATTTTGATCTTTAATATAATATTTATTTTTCATATTTATCAGATTTTTCTAAATTACCCCTGGATACTCCCTCAACCATAATCAAGTAGAAGAAGGAAATAGAATATTAAGAAAGATAATTATAGTGTTATAGGAAAAACATGTTATATTTCTTACAATTAATTAACTTACCTAATTTTTTTAATCTAATCAAATTAGTTAAATAGGTCTTATATTAAGGACTGAAGGAGTATTCATTCGTCAGACTTACTTTGTTATTGTTATCTTCTGAATTTACTCCATTCGCTGGTAACATTGTGTGAGAAGATCAAAATTCGTTTAATTACCTAACCTGAGCCAAATAAATAATTGGCTTCTTATATAACCCGAAGCTTTAGGAATACACACACGTATATATGGTTTAAGGTTCTTAAAATACCTTGTTAATGGTTTGAGGTTCTTAAATACCTTGAAAGCATTAAGAAAAAGCACCCAGTACCTAAATGTGTTTCTTTACTCTAATATACCTGGGGGAGTTTTATTTTATAATATTTCTATCTTGAATCGTTACCTACCATAGGTTTAACTGTTCAAGGCACAGGTAAAAGCACATAATTTAACGATTAAACTTAAAAGTACATAATGGCTAGAGTATATTTGCTACGACAATAAACTTCTAAGAGATATGAGAGGAAAAAAAAAGCTTTTAGGTGCTAGATGTTTATTTTTGGATACTTTTAGGATATTTAAGCACCTTAACTCATCTATATTTATTGATGTCTGCTAATCTCTGTTATTGGTTCTACATTATTGCTGATGTTTGTCACAGAGATACGAATATTTTGAAGCTGTATATTGGGCCAATAATGATGACGTTCGCCAAGCACTCCATGTTCGAAAGGTTTGGCCGAATATATTATTATAACCTTCTAAATTCTAATATTTAACTAAAAACAAACATTTCAGACCAAAAAAAAAAAAAACCAACAACAAACAAACACACACACACACACAAGCCTGATAAACTTGTATTTTTTTTTTCCTTTGGTGTCGTTTTTATTGACTGATTGTAGTGTTGCAGGGGACTGTAGGACATTGGGAGCGTTGTCGTAATATTACAACTTACAAGTTTGATATCAATAGCAGCTTTCATTTTCACGTAAATCTCAGTGCAAAAGGCTATCGTTCTTTGATATACAGGTAATTCACATTTAATTTATGACATTCTAGCTCCTGTTTTAATTTGCACTACAAAGTAAATCTTATATTTATGACCAGAAAATAGCATATCATTTTCTTTCTTCTTCGCAAAATGTTGAGCGTCCCTATTCCATATACCTTTTGCATTCCATTTCATTTCTTCTTTCAGTTTTATTGTCTTGAAAACAGAATTTTACTTGTGTGCTTTTTTTTTTTTTTGGTTATCAACTCTATCAGTTTGTCCGTCCCAAACCGAGTCTGTGTTGGCATGTGTAGTAAAGAATTTTGTTGCTTTTCAATTATATACACACAAAAAAAAAAAGAATTACTGGCGGAATTTAGCAATGGAAATTAACAAAAAATTATCGCTAACATTTAGTGGTGAAATTACTGATAGAATGTTAGTGACAGAATGGAATTCTGTATGGCTACTATGTCACTAATTTAGAGACGAAAAAAATTTCATTTCTAATCTATCAGTAAATTTAGTGATGAAATAATTTTCTGTCACTAATAAACTGTTTTTTTTTTCCCCTCTGGTGATGACTGATTATAAAAACTTAAATATAATGGGGTGTTTATATATATACAGTGGGGATCATGACATGATAGTTTCTTTCTTATCAACACAAGCATGGATCAGATCTTTGAATTACTCCATTGTTCATGACTGGAGACCTTGGCATTTCAATAGCCAGGTTGCTGGGTATGTTGATTTCCATGTTAATTTCTCTCTAACTTTCAACACTCAAAAAACTGCTTATTTTCTTAATCTTTCAAGACACACACACGCACACATCTTTCTAGTTAATTGCTTTGCGATCAAATTATTTTTTTGCAATAGATACACGAGGACGTACTCCAATCGAATGACATTTGCAACTGTCAAGGTATGAATACGTACTTTTTTGTTTTTAATTACATACCAAAACACCATTATTGACACTGTTTTTTTTTTCTTGGAGAAAGAAAAGTGAAGGAAAAATAGTGATTTGGTGGAATTGTTATAATAATACTCCTCCGGTCCTTATTATAAGACCCAATTTGACTTTTTATTTGGTCCTAATTATAAGACCCAATCCATTTTGTTTCTTATATTTATGCATTTTTTTCCAAGATAATTCTTCTAATAATGATAGTTTTAGCCAATATACTTAAATAGTAAGGATATTTTAGGAATGACAACACTTATTTATTATAAATAACCAACTTAACTTACTTCCTTAATCTCCTCAAATAAGTCAATTGGGTCTTATAATTAGGACCGGAGGAGTAATAATCATACTAATTGCAGGGTGCAGGACATACAGTTCCAGAGTTCAAACCTGAAGAATGTCTTGCCATGTTCAAGAGATGGATAGCTAACGAGAATCTCTAGCAATACTGCTATCTTGTGATGTAGTATGTACCAAATTGACTTTTGATTCCAGATTATTGTGTTGATACTAATTTAAGAGTAGAGTTAGTACTTTTGCATAGGTACCGAAGTAATTTGACTGGAGTAAAGAAGCTATGTCTCTGTAATGCTTTGGGCCTCTGTTCCATCTTTTCTCAAAAGAATTATAATTAATCACAAGTCTCTGTTCTTGAAAAATGACATTTACGCCCCCAAGAACTTAAGATACGTTTGGTACAAAATATTGAAAATAAGAGATAATGATTAGAATTGAGGTTAAAAACATATGTTAAAAAGATACTTAGTATAAGTGATTTCTTATTATATGGGATTAGACAATCCCATATAGATAGGATTGGAAAATATTATCTCCCCTCATGGTATTTCTCAATCTCACTTATATAGGTTTGTCTAATCTTAAGTATCATACAATTATTCATACTAAACACTTTTTTAATATAGTTTTATATTTTCAATCTCAATCTCTATTCTTTATTTTTAACGCTTTGTGCCAAACGGATCTTAGTTCACTGATGCAGAAAAAGCTTTTTAATATCAATTAAAAATACCTTTTAACAATGGTTTTACAACCGATGTAGAGAATATTAACTTTCTATTGGAAAATCATTATTTCACATTGGTTGTATCACAACCGGCATAAAAGTTTGTAAAATTTTCTTAGAAAAATAATAATGATCAATCTTTTGACAACTTTGGTTGTTACAAAGGATCAAAATCAGTTGAAACATGTTCATTCAGTCAAGAGTGAACGTTCGATAGATGCATTTAAAGATGCAAGTAATGGATATCTAAAATGAAACTAATATTTGCAGGTGATCTTTCAATACAACTTCTTAACTTTCGGAGCCTAAATGCCATTTCTCGTATTTTCTCTAAGCACATCATATGCTCCCTCAGGTCTTTCAGAAATCATAGTGATGAATTCTTCAATATTTTTATCTGAACTTCCCCCTTCCTCCATTGAACTCTTGACCACGCTCATCCATTTGATGGCATTATTCTTCATCTCTTTCCCTTTTTCACTTCCCATTACTTCCTTTATGCAGTTTCTCACCGTTTCTCGTCTAAGGATCCCTTTCTCATCCACGAGAGCTCTAATTCCCACTTTCCAAACATCCACAATATACTTCAAATTCGTGGTTTGATCAGTCCATTGTGGGAATCCAATCATAGGAACTCCCGAGCTCAGAGCTTCTAAGGTAGAATTCCACCCGCAGTGGGTAACAAAGCATCCGACAGCTTCATGTGACAGTACTTTTAGTTGAGGACACCATGTCACTATCAGACCCTTATCTGCAGAAACTATTTCTCGTATGTTGTTTGGGAGCTTCACTTGTTCAGATTCCCTAACAACCCACAAGAAATAATTCTCAGTTTGTGTCAAACCCCAAGCTATTTCCTCCATTTGATCCTCACTAAGATTTGCTAAACTTCCGAAGGAGACATAAATTACTGATGCTTTAGGTTTATGATGAAGCCAGTTCATGCAAAGATCATTCTCGGGCTTGAACATGCTGATACCATAGTCCTGGTCGTCTTGGATCTTCTTGTCCAAGAACATGGACGGCACTGTTGGTCCTATTGTCTTCACTGGCCACATCCTCCTCATCAAATCAACGGCCTGGCCAAAAGCTTTCATTTATCAATCTCTATGGTTGAATTAGAAGGGCAATTACTAACAATCTCGGATACATAAGCAGGATTAAACTCGATCCCCTCTCGCCAAAAACAGAAACACAATTTTCAAAACAGAGATTTTTTTTAAGGCCACAATTGAAAACCAAGGCAGATATCAAACAAACTAAGCTAATAATTCTACCAATTAATAGCTCTACTATATATATGCATTTAAACCCATACATACCTCGGGCTCCAGTTCGTAAACAGTGTTTGCAAGCAAGCAATCAGCTTTTCCAATATTGTTAAAAGGATCAACCAGTACGTCCCAGAAGAACGGGTACATCCCATATTGCAGAAACAAGAAGGATGGCAGATCCGAAGGCTCAAGTTCTGGTAGTCCAGGAAGCAAAATCTTACTCTCCTTATTATCATCAATGGGAAGTTTCAGAATCCCTTGATGAAGATGGAAGTAAATGGTTTTAACAAAACAAGGTTGGGTAAAAAACGAAGCAGCAAGAAGGCCAAACTTCTTAGCCACATCAAGAACCCAAGGAAGGAAACTGTTATAAATAACACAATCCACAGGCAAATTACTGTCAAAGAGCTTGTGAAGAAGCTCAGATAGAGTGATTGGTCCTACTTGCCTGAAGCGTTTTTGATAAGCCTTTGACTTCATAACCTGGTGATCGGCTCCTTCGTCGTAGCCATCAGAGATGGTCTCAAGAGCTATGGAATCAGAGATGGTGGGTTCAGTAACAGAGGCTTGTTTCCAGAAAGAACGAGTGGTGACGAAAGTGACCTTCACTTTGTGGTACTCCAATCTCTTGCAGAATTGAAGCATTGGGTTGATATGGCCTTGTGCAGGGTAGCACACGAGTAGGCAGTGAGCCTTCTGTTGGTTCGACGCCATTGTTGATGCTCAAGATTTCTGCGTCCGGTTTGATTTTGGGCGTGTTTGGATTGGCGCTGGAAACGGCAAAAGTATCTTGAAAATACTGAAAATGAGATTGCAAGCTGAATTGGATAAAAAATATTGTTTGATTACCTTTTTCAACTAATTTTTAGCCTTTAATTTCATTTAGACTCAACAGAAAAAAATATAATTTTTTAAACTGTAATTTCAAACAGTAATTATTAAAAAATGAACATCTCAGATTTATCTTTATATTTTTCTCTCTTTGTCATCTTCTTTGTTCGCATAATGAGCTTTTATTCAGATCAAATGAATTTTAATTTATATTTATGTTTATCCATTATATATATTTAATTAACTATCTACAATGTATTTTCAAATTTATGTACAATGTATTTTCAAATTTTTTTTTGTAACAAATTTTTTTATTTTATAAGTTCACAAATAAACCATTTATATTTTATCATAATAATTTTATTTATTTTTTAAAATTATTATCACATTAAAAACATAAAATTTCAAACATTACTATTCAATAAGATTCATACTCTTTTCAGTCATTTTACAACTAAACTAATTTTTTTATTAATCATCCAAACAACTTTTAGCTTTTTTAACTGATTTTTTAAAAATATCTATCTAAATATATCTTAACTGATTTTTATTTTAACTTCGGTTACAAAAATTAGTTAGGTTAAAAATCAGTTGTGCCCTAATACCAATTTAAACATACCTATTGACGGTGGGTTAATTTTAGGCAATTGGATCATGTGGGAGTACAGTGCATGTGGATAAGAAAGTGCCACCTGTGGCCCTTTCAGTTTGTCAGGTTTATGGACAGAGTATCGTCATTATCATGGGCTGGCCAAAAGTTTCCTTTCTTTTTTTCAAAAGTTATCAATTGCGGAATCGTAAGGTGTTTAGATTAGTTTTTTTAAAAATAATTTTTTATCATAAAATAAATGAGTGAAAGTAGTTTTGTTTCTATTTATATGAAAATATTTTTTTATAAATGTTATTTTTAAACCAAACTAAATTTTAATATTAGTTAGCTTCTCAATTTTTTTAAAAAAAGCTACAAATATTAATTAAAATAGTTACAAACAGGAATCTTAATTTGCAGTGGAAAACACAATTCTTGTATATATTGCAATTTAATTTATATTTGAGTAGAAACTAAATTATATTTTAAAAATAATTTTGTAATGTATGAAGTAAATATATAAGAAAAATTTTATTTTAAAATAAATTTGAAAGATCTACGCGGGCACCTCTTGTTCCCAACGTTTTTCGTCTAAGAATCTCTTTTCCCTCCATGAGAGTTCAAAGTCCCCCTTTTCAAACATCCCCAATATATTTTTTATTTGTTTTTATGTGACCAATGAATAAAATATGATATCATTTTGTTAACCTAAACAACATTGCTCTGTTTTCTTACAGATGGAAGAAGATGAACGACGACGACAATAGAGAAGACCTCTCGCAAGATACGAGGAGACAACAGAGTATATATAAAAGATCCAAGGAGTTAAAATAAAATAAAGAAAACTAAATGTTATCGTTGCACTGACCACATTATTATATATAACTTCAAGTTGCTTTTAATTAATAACCAAATTTTGATATCTATTTAGTAGGTGTTTGGCAACCCTCAAAAGTACTTCTCAGAAGCAGAAGTACTTTTCTGCAAAACGAGACAAACTCCTTCACATATTTACTTCGTAAACCGTAAAAACACTTTTGAAACTATAGTTTGATTTCCATCCAAACACCCGTTTTCATTTGTTTTTTTCATCTGGCCTGTTTCATACGTTGTCCTCTTTAACTCTACCAGCTCTAGTTTTCCTTTCATAAATACATATACACACACGTACATATACCTTTAAACTGAATAACAAGACTAAACAAATAATGTTAACAACAAGAATCTCTTAGTTAAGAGATGGTAGGTAATCAAGAAGACACCAATTATCTTCTATCCTGGAAGATAACCTAGTTAGTCTATCTGCAAAGATAAACCCTTCTCATGATACAAATTGACCTACCAATCTTTTAGGTTCTGTTTGATACAAAGCATTAAAAATAAAAGGTAGAAATTATGTGTAAATAAAGTTCACTGCAACTTTATTTGTATATGTTCTCATTTTATTTGTAACAATATTTCATCTTAATATATATATATTTATATATATATGCGGGCATAATATTTATGCACGATGGTGCCAAAATTTTGGATCTTGATGGTGATGGTAATTGATACTTCCGTAGTATATATCCAGTGCTATAAATGATATATAATCCGAAAATATATACGGAAAACGACCTTATATACCTTTGTGGCAGTGGTAGGCGCATAAGGATGAAACAAATCTGAAAAGATTACGACTTCAATGAATATTGAACAATATCCTAGTTTTTTTAGGGATACTAATTAAAAACAATAATATTTTTGACAAAAAAAACATTATACTCTTTTAATTCTTAATATAAGATCTAATTATTGAGTTGATATTGGTTTTAAATGTAGGAAGTATTTCTTATATTTATCAACTTTTTCGAAATCACTCTTATTAATACTATTTCAACTATAACCAAGTAGGAGAGGGAGTGAGGATATTAAAAAAAATGATCATGATATTTTAAGAAAAACATGAAATATTTCTTATAATTAACTAACTTACTTAAATTTCTTAATCTAATCAAATTAATTAAATAGGTCATATATTAAGAACCAGAAGAATATAATGAAACATGTTAAAGGGTAAGGTCCTTTTTTTTTTACCCCCAGTTGAGAGCTTACGGTCTTGATAATGAGGAAGAAGGGAGTAATGAAATTGCCTTTGGAATGTTTATTTGAAGTCCTGACATTTTATACTAGGCAGGACTTGCTACATGGCATACAAAATGTTATGTCGACAAAGATTTAATATCAAATCTTCCTTGTCGTCTACAAATACGTTGACATCAAAAGTCACTTAGAAATCCTAGTTATGAATTCTGTAATGTTTTTATCTGAGCTTCCCCCTTCCTCCATAGAACTCGTGACCACATTCATCCATTTGATGGCATTATTCTTCATCTCTTTCCCTTTTTCACTTCCCATCACTTCCTTTATGCAATTTTTCAAGGCTTCTCGTTTAATAGTCCCTTTCTCATCCATTGGAGCTTTAAGTCCCACTTTCCAAACATCCACAATATACTTCAAATTCGTGGTCTGATCACTCCAATGTGGCACTCCAATCATAGGAACTCCCGAGCTCAGAGCTTCCAAGGTAGAATTCCACCCACAATGTGTAACAAAACATCCGACAGCTTCATGTGACAGTACTTTTAATTGAGGACACCATGTCACTATCAGACCCTTATCTGCAGAAACTATTTCTTGTATGTTCTTCGGGAGCTTGACTTGTTCAGATTCCCTAACAACCCACAAGAAATAATCCTCAGTTTGTATCAAACCCCAAGCTATTTCCTCTAATTGATCCTCACCGAGGGCTGCTAAACTTCCGAAGGAGACGTAAATTACTGATTCTTTAGGCTTATCATGAAGCCAGTTCATGCAAAGATCACTGTTGGGTTTGAACACGCTGATGCCATAGTCGTGGTCGTCATGGATTCTCTGGTCTAAGAACACGGAAGGAACTGTTGGTCCTATTGTCCTTATTGGCCACATCTTCCTCATCCAGTCTACCACCTGGCGAAAAGCTTTCCGTTTTGTCAATTTTCTATAATAGTGCCTTCAAACATTGTTGGTGGCCAAGTGGCCGAACTATACTGATGGGAAGGAGGCATGTGATAATATCAAATTTGACTGAGAAGTCCTATGAAATTCTACATTACGGACAGGCATGCAGTCACCCAATTATTTACTGTCATATAAAAAGTGGCAAATTAAAGGTGCTTAAAAATGGGACATACACACATACATGTATGTGTATATACTCCTTTTTATTTGTATTATAAGACACTCCCGCCATCTCATCAAACCCAGTAAGAGATGATCAAGTAATTAAATTTGTTTCAAAATTAAAAAAAATAAATTTATCCATATATAAAATCATGAATTACGTATTGAGAAATGAGAAGAAAATTTTTTATATCAAATCATTTAAATAGGGCCCATTTTAGAAAAATATAAATACTACCATACTTATAATAAAAACCATTAATTCTTTCCAAAAAGTGCCCCATGTGAGGCATGCAATTTTAGAAAAATGTAATTAATATCATACTCATTAGAATTAATATCATTCAACATGTTAAAATATTTTTCTAGCAGCTAGCACACAATATTCTAAAGTAATTTTTGGTATAACTATGTGCTTAAAGTATTTTTCTCAGCTGTAATAAACACCCTAAACTTGGGATAATAAGTGCATATTAGACTGATACTTTAAAGTACTAAAGCACCAAAAACAATTATTGTAGGACATTTAATATTATTGAAAAATACTTTATGGTGTTAGATAGTGCTACCGAAAAAATACTTTAGATATTGGATGCTACTTAATTTTATGTTATTTTTAATAAATATTAATAATTAAATTAATGCTTATGAACTTTCCTCTCGGCAAGAAATATGTGGATTGGGTTTGATTTTAAGACCACAATTTAAAACAACAAAGGCTGGTATCAAATAAAACTAAGTTCGCAACTTCATCCTCAGTGCCTATTCGACGTCACGACTTCCCGGCTAGGGGTGCAGCACCCAAACCAGCAAGCCATGAGTCTTTGCATATAACGTACATACCTCAGGCTCCAGTTCGTAAACAGTGTTTGGAAGCAACCAATCAGCTTTTCCAATATTGTCAAAAGTATCAACCACTAAGTCCCAAAAGATTGGATACATCCCATATTGCAGATACAGGAAAGATGGCAAATCAGGAGGCTCAAGTTCTGGTAACGCAGGAAGCAAAATCTTGGTCTCCTTTTTAATGGGAAGTTTCAGAATCCCTTGATGAAGATGGAAGTAAACACTATTAACAAAACAAGGCTGAGTCAAAAACGCAGCAGCAACAAGCCCAAACTTCTTAGCCACATCAAGAACCCACGGAAGGAAGCTGTCATAAATAACACAATCCACAGGCAAATCACTGTTAAAGAGCTTGTGAAGAAGCTCAGATAGAGTCACTGGTCCTACTTTCCAGAAGCGTTCTACGTAAATCTTTGAGTTCTTAACATCTTGATCTGCTCCTTCGTCGTAGCCATCTGAGATGGCCTCAAGAGCTATGGAATCAGAAATGGTGGCTTCAGTGATAGAGGCTTGTTTCCAGAAAGAACGAGTGGTGACGAGTGTGGCCTTCACTTTGTGGTATTCCAATCGCTTGCAGAATTGAAGCATAGGGTTGATATGGCCTTGTGAAGGATAGGATACTAGAAGGCAGTGAGCTTTCTGTTGCTTCGACGCCATCGTTGAAGCTTAAGCTGAGAATGATTTCTGCGTATGGTTTTGATTTTGAAGGTGAAAGTGGTTTTTTATAAGGGAATTATTATATGGGAGCGCATGAGGATAAGGAGGAGCGAAATATGAACCTCCCAGTGTTTCAGAGTTATCACTGTCATTTTTTTTTGGGGGGGGGGGGGGGGGATTTCAATTTCATAACCTCAAATTTTCATTAATCCAAAAGCCTCAATACATATGACTCAGTAATTTAGGTAACAGCTTGATATTAGAAGCAAAATAAAACTTGATTTCCTGTCCCAGAAAGAAACTTGATGATAACTTCTTAATAAAATATAAAAATAAAATCAAATTTGCTTTCCTCCACTTGAAAACAACTCCCTGATAAAATATAGAACCAAAATCAAGTTTCCACCCCCAAGAAGGAAGCTTACAAAATAATCAAACAAGACAACAATTTACTTTCTTCTAGAATAATATGATTTTCCATATTTTCTTTCACTGTGTTTGACGGCGCAACTTTTACCTTTTATTATTAGAACAGTTTGAAGGGATTGAAAGTTGAATAGAGTTTATTATAATGTTCAAATCCACAGTTGTCCTTAATTCAAGGTACTTTTGGCCTCCAGTTTTTGTTCTGCTTTTCATAAGTGCCTCCAGTTTTTGTTCTGCTTTTCATATATATATATATATGTATGTATGTATATTGAATTATATGTATTGAATCTTTCTCTGTTTCCTTCCTGTGCCAAACATTCCTCTTCTTGCATTTGTCTGAAAACAAAGGGAGAGATTCTGTATTAAAGTTGGATTATTGTTTACTTCATACCCATTACATTGAAATGTAACATTATAGCATCTCTCGTGCATCACATGTGAAGATATACTTGTTATCTTTTAAATATGCATTATTTCTTCTAAGGATATGATGTCACTTTTTGTTTTCATTGATGACTTTGTCACAAACGAAATTGATATAATGGACAATCAAAGTCCAACCAAGTTTTAATGCAGTATTAGATAACAGAAAATTGCAATTTTCGGTCATTACTGAACATCTCTGTTTCAGTAGAGCCCATTTGTATTGCCACTAAAAGATTTCAACAACAGAGATTCGCAACCAAATAGTTATTGAGGTGACAATTGAAGTGTGTTGGAGAGTTGTGACTACATTATTTCCTACAAATTCTAACAGACACAAAATGTTCTGTTGACAGTTTTATTCATATAACTGAAGATCATGAAGCTTACTGCTGAGAAATCCTAGCCACAAACTCTGCAATATTTTTATCAGAACTTCCTCCTTCATCAACAGAATTCTTGATTAAATTCATCCATTTGATGGCTCTATTCTTCATCTCTTTCCCTTTTTCACTTTCCATAACTTCCTTGATGCAATGTTTCACTGTTTCTCGTTTAAGAATTCCTTTTTCATCCACTGGAGCTCTAAGACCCACTTTCCAAACATCCACAATATGCTTCAAATTAGTAGTTTGGTCACTCCAGTATGGAACCCCAATCATAGGAACTCCCAAGCTAAGAGCTTCTAAAGTGGAATTCCACCCACAATGAGTAATAAAACATCCCACAGCCTCATGTGCCAGTACTTTTAGTTGGGGACACCATCTCACTATCAAACCCTTTTTTGACAAAGTTTCTAGAATGTTTCCTGGGAGCTTAGCCTCTTCAGATTCCCTAACCACCCATAAGAAATAAGAGTTGGCATCTATCAAACCCCAAGCTAGCTCCTGCATTTGCTCGTCACTGTAAGATGCTAAACTTCCGAAGGAGACATAAACAATAGATGCTTTAGGCTTATCTTTAAGCCAGTTCATGCAAAGATCATTGCTGGGTTTGAACATACTTATGCCATAGTCATTATCATTAGGGATCCTCTTGTCTAAGAACATGGATGGCACCGTTGGTCCAATTGTCCTCACTGGCCACATCTTCTTCATCCAATCAACTACCTGAAAGCTTTCAATTGTCAATTTCTGAAAACAGCATGAGTTGGGGTTCTCCTTATGATAGAACCATCCTATAAAGTGACTCGTGAGATGGGAAGACCAGGAATAAAAAAAAATTTAGCAAATAAGTGATGAGAAAATTTTTGAAGTTCAAGTTCTGCCTGAGAAGGAAAGAGGCCTGTAGAAATATTAAGAACAGAGTTCGATTCTTCAACAAAGTATAGATATTCAAGACTTTGTATGAAAGAGGATTTGTTTCAAACATAGTAAAGATACTCAAGACCAAATTTTAAAAACCAAAGCCAATAACTTGTCCAATTAACAATTCTAGGTTCAATCTATTCATAACATATACGTACCTCAGGCTCCAGTTCATAAACAGAGTTTGAAAGCACCCAATCAGCTTTTCCAATGTTGTTAAAAGGATCAACCAGCAAGTCCCAATAGTGAGGGTGCATCCCGTATTGAAGATACAGAAACGTTGGCAAATCCGAAGGTTCAAGCTCAGTTACACCAGGAAACAAAATTTTGCTCTCCGTAATGGGCAGTTTCAGAATCCCTTGATGAAGATGAAAGTATATGCAATTGACAGCACAAGTTTGAGTAAAAAACGCAGCACCAACAAGTCCAAATTTCTTGGCCACATCGACAGCCCAGTGCAAGAAACTGTCATAAATAACACAATCAACAGGACAGCCTTTTCCAGAAAGCTTCTCAATTAGCTCAGATAGAGATTGAAATCCCACTTGCCAGAAGCGTTGAAGATAAATCTTTGAATTTTTACGTGCTTCTTCTTCCACTCCTTCATCATAACCATCCGATATGGTTTCAATAGAAATATTGGAATCAGAAGGGAGTTCAGTGGCAACTGTTCTCCAAAAAGAACGAGTGGTAACAAGCGTGGCCTTCACTTTATGGAACTCCAAACGCTTACAGAATTGAAGCATTGGGTTGATATGGCCTTGTGCAGGATAGGCCACTAGAAGACAGTGAGCTTTCCATTGATCCGCCATTGATGGATGGATGGATGGTTAAAGTTCTCTGTATGGGGGTCGAATTTGAAGACGATAAGAATGATATCAGTCAATTATTGGTGAAACCTTATTGGTTTGGTTAGGTTGCGCAATTTGCCCGTGGCAATTTAATAATGTGCTGACAAGTCCGTCCATGGCATTGGTTTTCAAGGAGCATTTCAGTTTGGTTTTATCTTATGAGATAAGATTGTGGAAAAGTATGGCCACGCATGATTTGACCCTGTAATGTTTCATGATCACCCTGTAACTACTCAAAATAAAAGGAACAATAGAGAATAAAACTGCTATATATATATATATTTTAATCATTAGCTGTAGGCTACAATCTAAAAGTTCAACCACAGAAGGAGATAGACAGCAGAAAGGAAAATACAGAGGAAAAGGGAAGAATGGGTTTTATCTTATGAGATAAGATTGTGGAAAAGTATGGCCACGCATGATTTGACCCTGTAATGTTTCATGATCACCCTGTAACTACTCAAAATAAAAGGAACAATAGAGAATAAAACTGCTATATATATATATATATATATATTTTAATCATTAGCTGTAGGCTACAATCTAAAAGTTCAACCACAGAAGGAGATAGACAGCAGAAAGGAAAATACAGAGGAAAAGGGAAGAATGGGTACAGAGAGAACATTAAATAACAAATTCAACACCTCTTAAACCCTAATGTTTAACTTTATACCTCATAAAAACTGTTCAAGCCTAGACTGAAAAATAAAGCACGTTCATGGCATCATCCCCTCCCCTTCAAAATTGACCTTTTCCGCAAGGTCAAAGAACTGTGTTTGCATGTCAACAAGATATTCCCAAGTAGAAGACTTGACAGTCTTGAACCCATATTTCCTTGGCAAGAAGAATGTGTGGAACCCAATATGGAACACATTTATGGTTCTAAGATATTCGTCCAATCCTAAGCGTAAGACTTATTTTGTAGTATAAATCACACTGTAAAATGAGTCTTATATTTAGGATTGGGGTTTTTATCCACTATGAGCCAAAACAGGAATAATCATGGGTGAGGATTCAAACCATTCCCCAAAAACAACAAAATTGTACGAGACCCAAGAAACAGGGTTGGAAATGCTTGAGTTAACTCCAAAAGTTACAATAGCAACCATAGTCAAAGTTACGTAAATAAGTTAGCTTGAAAAGTCATTTTGAACGTCCCACAAGAAATAAAAAAATCGTGGCACGCCATTTAAAGGGGAGTGAGGTTTTCCATATGTGGGGTAGCTTATCATCATAATGACTACACAACACATAAGCTCCATTGAACTTTTAACAAAAGCTAAGCAGGAAAACTAGCCAGTGAAATAAATGGAGCCATTATAGAGTGTCTAGATTAGCTTTTTGAAAGTGATCTTATAAGATACCAAATAAATATTTGTTTTGACATTCAATCTTGAATCTTGGTCATGTGTGGCCCAGTCCATTTCATATGGGCAATGCAATTTCTAACAACCCAACACATTTAACTTTTTGACACATCAAATGAGTGAAACCACATTCTTCCCTTGGCCCATGGTTGAAATCTTTAGGAAGGTAGATGTCCAGAGATCAATTTTATACCACGTTCAAACTTCTGGTGGCCCAATTTACGAAGCTTCTAGCCCATTGTTTTTACTTCCTATAAAAATGGTCAGTGACTTTTCATTTTCAGTTTATTAGACTTTTGCATCTCCTTTTTCCTTCCTATAAATTATGCTCTTTCCGTCTTCTTCTTCTTCTTTTTTCACCAAAAACAATTACTATTTTCACTTCGTCCATTTATTAAAAAAACGCTTTTTTTAATATAAGTTTGTCTTTGGTCTCTGGCCCATACTAGAAAATTAAAGCATGTTCATGACATAATCTGATAATCCTTAAATAATACACGATAGTTTACAAAACTTAATAAAACATTGTGACTTATTGTAAAAATGGTCATTGACTTTTTCATTTTCAGTTTATTAGACTTTTGCATCTCCTTTTTCCTTCCTATAAATTATGCTCTTTCCGTCTTCTTCTTTTTTTTTCACCAAAAACAATTACTATTTTTACTTCGTCCATTTATTAAAAAAAATTGCAAAATGTCTTCAATTTTTTTCACCAGTTTCTTATTTTACCTCTATTAGTTTAATATTTGATATATTTACTACCTTATTTTTAGAAGCACTATTTATTCATTTTCTTATTCTCTCTTTTATTTTCCCTTCCATAATTTTATATATTTATTATCTTCAACTAATTTTAACTAATTTTTTAATCATATAATTTGGCCAAATGTTTTTCATGACAAGCGAGGGAGGGTACAACGAAAAAAATCTTTTTTCTTCTCTAGATTAACTTAAAAAAAAAAAAGAATTGGAATTGTAACCGGATACGTTTGGTGTTTGTGAGAACCCCTTGAATCACTACATTACTTGATTTAAAGGGTTCTCGACTGTTTGGTTTATGCGAAGTTATATCAATGAAAGCAAAAGGATAATTTCTAAAAGTTGTAGAAACTTTAACAGAAAAAATATTGCTACATTAAAAAAAAATTAAAGTACAATTTTAACAACAAAGTTTATCTTAAGGGGCACTGGGAACCATAATATTTATTTGGGTGCAAAAATATACATGAAGTTGTCAAAATGGGACATTTGGTACCAGGCCGTTAATGTCTATTAATTTACCGTCAGAGGGGCTCAGGAAGTCAATTTTGAGGTGCATTTTTAACAATAAAGTTTATATCAAGGGACACAAGGCACCATGAAGTTTTTTTGGATGCAAAACTATACATGAACTTTCTAAAAGGAAAAAAATAACAAAATTCTTCAACTCCCATAAACATTAATTAATTTTATTCTTTTGGGTCCCACCAAATTCTATATTTTCTCTCCATTAATTTTTACTTCCAAGTCAATCTATCTTTTCTCATTATAGTCATATACTCTCTTTGTCATGTCGTTTTCTCAGCCTCCAAGGCCTTTATATGTATTTATACAAAACAATGCCTTTCTCTTCTAGGATATGAGGTTTATTGCTTGCACCTAAGTACTACCTCCAGTTCTTAATATAAGACGCGATAGACTAATTTGAGGAAATTAAAAAATTAAAAAAATTAAATTTAAAGTATTTTATTTATCATTCTTTTCCAAATTAATTTGTTTCGCTTATAAACTAATATATATCAAACGATTTATATAAATATTTTAGAAATATCATGTACTATATGCTATATTTAAGTAATCGTTTCATTTCTTTAATTTTTTTAAATTTGTCCATTATACTAAGGAGGAGAGGAAGTAGGAATGAGTAAAGAGAAAAAGTGATATTGAGTAAGACCCAAAAAAAATAAAATTAACGGACGTTGGAGAATTTTGTTATCTTTTTTCTTTATACAAAGATCATGTATATTTTTGCACATAAGCAAATTCTATAGTGCCTAGTGCTCCTTGATATAAACTTTATTATGAAAAATGCACATTAAAACTGACTTCATAGATCCCTCTAACGGTAAACTAATGAACAGTAACAAGGTGGTGCCAGATGTCTCCTTTTAATAATTTTATATATATTTTTACATCTAAATAAACTTTATGATGCATTGGTGCCTAATGTCTCCAGGATAAATTTTATTGTTAAAATTATACCTTAACCCTTAACAAAATTTATTGAAACCGAAGAGACTCAGAAGTCAGAACCAGAGGAAAACACCTGAAACCTAGTACCTATGGGCAAGATGAAGAGACTCTGATCTTCTCCAGCAAAAGGTAAGGGGAAAGCTTGTCTCTCTAGAAGCACACTCTCTCTCTGGAGGAACTCCTTCAGATCGGTTCCCTTGGAATCGACCCTAAACTTTTTCTTCCATTCAAAGGCAAGACGAAACGATGACCTCTCTGCAACAATCTGAACCAATAATAATCTGCCATACAGGATTCACTATTACTCTGGTCAAAAGTTCAGCTCCAAAATAAGGGGAAAATAACATCTCGGGAGCTTTCTGGAAAAGCAATAATAATCCTGTAATAATATGAGTTAATTGTACTTACTTGTAATATTTATATGAGTTAATTGCACAGAAGCAGAATTCAAAATCATATGAGTTAATTGTACTTGCTTGTAAAATTTATAGCCGCTAAGACGATACAATAATAATAATCCTGTAATAATGTTGATGGGTGTGAGAGTTGGTAGAATCATAACATTCTAAACCCCATATTCTGAGAAGGGTAGAGAGTAACTAATTTAAGTAAATTAAAAAAATTTGTTAAGTTAGTTATTTATAATAAAGAAGTGTCATCTTTTCTAGAATACCCTTACTAATCATATGTATTAGTTATAACTACCAATTGATGGAATCATTAACATGTAAAACTACTACAAGAACTACATTTAAAATAAATAAATAAATATGAGAGATAAAGTGGATAAGGATCTTGTATTTAGGACCAAATGAGAAGTTAAACTAACTTTTATATTAAAAACTGAATGTAGTAATCACTAATTTGGGGATATTAAGCAAATTATTTAAACTGATTATTTGTAACAAATCTGCATTGACTTTCTTAAACCACCATATTTAATCAAGTGCATTGGAATTACCACTTAAGGGGAACTCCTTACAAATTAATGGAGATATTTTGGAGAAAAATTTAAAAATTTAGGAGACAAAATATATTAAAATCTTATATTTAGAAACAAATTCTACCCCTACCTGGCTCTTTTAATTTATTAAAGAGGTGTTTGGCTATTGCTAAAAGCACTTCCTAAAAGTATTTTTTCGTAAAATGAGACAAACTCCTCTACGTATCTGTTTCGTAAACCGTAAAAGTACTTTTGAAACAGTATTTTAGTTTTTATCCAAATACCTCCTACGTATTGGAGGTAGTAGTTACTTAAGCATATTTTGTATATATCGTTGCAATCATTGGATATATTACAAGGATAAATTGTAGTATATTCTCGTTGTTAGTCACTAACAAAACAAAAGGGAGGGGACAATGTACTAGCCTTGTTAATTTGATCCCATGATGATTATTAGAAGAGGGACTTACTTTAAGCTAACAGATTGAATCAAGTTTAAGTTTAATTTTTCTCTCCTAGCTAACAGCATATAAGTAAGCACAAAAAAGTGAACTTTGGATTAATTTGGGTAGACAAAGAAGCATAAAACAAGAGACAATTAAACTTTAATCCGTAGTTAACTGACATATGCAATGTACTACTGTTGTTGTCTCACACCTCTCTGCAGCCAGCTATAGCAGATCAGATTATTGACAAGCAGAGAGGACAATACGATTTGTAACACGAGAAGATTCATCATCAGTTTTATCCATTTCCATAACTTTTTTATGACTCTCCACAAACTCTCGAATCTGTTTCTGAGAACTTCCACCTTCATCAATGGCTTCTGAAGCTGAAACCTTCCAAGGAATGGCATTTCTCTTCATTTCTTTCCCTATCTCACTTTCCATCACTTCCTTAATACAATTCTTCAATGTCTCAGGTTTCACAATCCCATCTTCACCAGCCTCAGCTCTCATTCCCATCTTCCAAACATCCCTAACATTCTTTGCATTTAAGCTTTGATCAGTCCACTGAGGCACAGCCACCATTGGAACTCCTGCACACAAAGCTTCCAACGTTGAGTTCCAACCAGAATGAGTCAGAAAACAGCCTACAGATTCATGAGAAAGCACTTTCAATTGAGGACACCAGGAAACCACTAGGCCTTTCTCTGATCTCTTCTCGAAGTCTTTTGGGAGTTTGGATTCTTCGTATTCTCTCACAACCCACAGGAAGAAGTAATCACAGTGCTTTAAACCCCAAGCTAGTTCCTGCATTTGATTCTCTTTGATGTTAGACATACTTCCAAACGAGACGTATACCACCGAGCCTTTGGGCTTATCGTCCAGCCATTTCAAGCAGCAATCTTCATTCTTGCAGAGATTGAAACCATAGTCTTCATCTTCCTTCAGCCTTTTGTCTGGCAACATAGATGGCACTGTTGGCCCCACCGCTCTCAACTTCGGCCAAATTGTTTTCAGCCAATCAGCCACCTAAAAGTCACATATTTACACATCTGTCGCAATCAATGGAGATATATATATATATATATAGAGAGAGAGAGAGAGAGAGGCAATGGATTAGTTGGGTTGTTCGTTAATTAATGGGATGACTTATGTTAAGGACAAAAGGATACAAGTACTCTCCACATGAAATATAAATGCAGTATTAATTAAATGATGCATTAATATAGATATACCAAGATGTGCAAACGTAATTTGTCTCTCTGCCATCTAATTATATAATTTACTTCATTATTTTGTGCCAACTATATAATTTACTTCATTATTTAGTGGCGACTTCAATCTGATAATTCGTTACGTAGTGGCAATCTATGGACACATTAAAGGAAAAGATTATAAGCATGTGAGCGCAATTATTGGCTGTGAAGAAGTGGCTCTTTTGTTAAACAGTTATATTGCACGTGCCCCATAATATTTTTCTATGGCCATTATTGGCATTCGAAAACATATTTAACAATATTTCGATTCTAAATTAACTTTTACATTCAGTTGTGATCTCAAAATAATCATTATTTCGGTCCTAAATGTAAAACTTATTTTATAGTATAAATTACACTATAAAATAGATCTTATATTTAAAATCAAAAGAACATTTCATACTTTTATCTAAAATATACTTCTTTATTTGACCCCCCAAAAATGTGGAAAACACATACGGCGTAGAATAAAAATGAGGTAAATACTCTTAAATTACTAAATTACAAAATAGGCTAATAAATTATACAAAACCCTCCCTACTTTTATATCATATGTGAATAATCTCTTTACCCTTCGAAACTTTACAATAAACCACACTGAATTTTTACATTTATACAAATAATTCTCATAGTATTAGTTTTGTTCATTATTCATTTGTAAATAGTTTAAACTTTATGGAATTTAAATGTAGTTAACCCAAAGCTTGAAAAGTTATATACTACCTCTGATCCTTAATATAAGACATCGTTTGATTTTTATTTTGATCCTTACTAAAAAAACCCAATCCATTTTGGAAAAGATAATACCTATTTATTATAAATAACTAACTTAACTTATTTCCTCAATCTTTTCAAATCAGTCAATTAACTCTTTTATTTATGACCGGAGTTAATACATATATAAATAGAGGGGTATAAAATTGGTAATTTGAAGTTATCTGTAAAGGTTTATGGGGATGTATTATTAAGTTTTAAATATTATATTAAGAAGGTTACCTGTACATGGTTCTAAATTCATGGAGGCTTAACGTAGTATAATTTAGCCTCCAAAAGATAAATGATTACAATCTCATTTGCAAACAAGCATATATAAATGAGTCAATTTAGCAGGCAAGACAAGGTAAATCAATGCGCGGAATGAGATCAAAGAATGGAGTAGTTCCAGAAGTTACAGGGAAAATAAAAAAAAATAAAAAAAGAGAGAGAGAAAGAAAGAAAGGAAAAATAAAAATAAAAAACTGAAGTAGCAGAATGCTGACCTCTTTTTCCAGCTCATAAAATGTGTTGCAAAGGATCCAATCAACCTTGTCAATGTTAGAAAACTGGGCCAAAAGAACATCAAACAAGTCTGGATGGGTTTGGTGAGCAAACACAAGAGAAGACAAATCCTTAGGCTCCAACAATGGCATCCCAGGAAGCTGAATCTCCATCTCCATCTTCATAATATCCAGTTTCTTCCTCTGCAAATGATAATACACACTACTGATAGAAAGAGACTGAGTCAGAAACGAAGCACTGCTCAACCCAAACTTCTTGGCCACCCCATGAACCCAAGGCATGAACGAGTCATAAATAATACAATCTGCATTATTTCCAGAACTAGCAAGCTTCTCAATAAGCTCACCAAGAGTCTCTGAGCCAACCTTCTCAAACATATCAAAGTATCCCTTGAAGCTATCTGCTTCAGCAACTCCACCTTTGTCGAATCCGTCAGAAACAGTATCAATGGCTATGGAAGAAGGAAGTTTCTGTAATGTGTTGTTGAAGCAGAAACGAGTGGCCACTAGAGTCACTTTGGCTCCTTCTTGCTTCAAACGCTTGCAGAACTGAAGCATAGGGTTTATGTGACCTTGAACTGGACATGGCAGCACCAGAAAATGAGGTTGCTCCGTATTGGCGGTGGTGCCGTCACTCCACATTCTTTTTCTTTATTCTCTTCTTCTGATATATTAATTGTTTCTTGTGAGTGTCCCTTGGAGCATCCCACCACAAGATTTTATAGAAGAGAAAATGGCAGGAAGCGATCTCTCTGTCGTAGATAACGACAGTAGCAAGTTAATTGAACAGTGATCATGTGACGTGGAATCATATAATTAAACCTAACCTAATTATATACTATCAAATCTTTAATATAAGACTCGGTTGATAAATTTGAAGAGATTAAGAAAATTATTAAATTTATGTGAATTATTATATTATATATCAATTTATAAGTAACACAAATTAACTTAAAAGATTATGAATATAAAAAGTTTAAAGTAATTTGGTAACTTTTTCAGTTTTTCCAAATCAATTAATTGAGTCTTATATTAAAAATTAGAAATAGTATTACCTGAAGGGAGTACTGCGAGGTCCACGATGAACTGAAAATAAACACATAAAAGTAAAGGAAGCGAGGAACCTCAGAACAATCACGAGGCAATAACGCATGTTATTTTCATGGATGTCATTTTCATGAAAATTTTTTTACGTGTTTGAGATGATTAATTAAATACTGAAGGGAGTAGCAGAATTTGAGGATGAGATTAGGTGAAATAAGAAATTAAGAAGGAAGTTTCATATACATAGAAGTATGAAAATATTTTAATACAATGAAACTTTAACGAGGTCTTTAATTGTTGCCTCCGTGGGATGCGAGGGTATATAGTTTAACCATAGAACATGAATCACGATGAGCAAGGAGGACAAAGGAGAGACTGAGAGAGAAATGATCAAAAGCAGCACTTTAGCCATTGAGAAATCAGAGGGGAAGGTCGAAAGAGGAAAGAAAGCGGGGGACCTATGTGGGGCCTACAAATCTCTGTGTCTTCAGTTCTCTCTCCACGTGGACTATATGAGTCTTCTGGGAAAAATCTAGATCCGTAACTTTTTATCTACTCAAGGTTTTTTGGAATTGATTGAGTTATAAGTAACTTTTTAAACGTAATTTACGGAATATGAGGTAAGGACATGAGAAGAGTTATCTTGACTTATATGAACTTGTTTAAAAGTTCGTTTTGATCGGGACTTTTATTACCGTGTCCTTATAGACTTTTGTCACCTGATTAATTATATGGCAACTAACTCTTGTTATTGACAATTTTAACTTATTTTTAAGTTTTAATTCTGCTTATTGTTGTTTGTTCTGATTTACTTAAAACATTTTTTTACTTTATTTTTTTAATTAGAGAAACTTTGTACGCTGGCCTGCATTTGATATTAATTACTTATTGGAATTCAAATAATGATAGGACTATTTTTAATCATGGGCAGTTAGCAATACGTCATTTAATTTTTTTATATTTTTCCAGATGTTTTAAGATCATGGGATATTAAGATAATGAGTGGTTACATTATAATTAATTAATTAAGAGATATGGGAATTAACAAGTAAATATCATAAGGTCATATTTTTTATCTTCGATGAAATATTTTGCTGAAGTGAACTTAACATTGTTAAACTTGCTACTACCACTAGTGGCAAATATAAGAATCAGTTGGGAATTCAATTTGATTATAGATATAAAACCTTAATTCACTTTATCTTTCATATTTATTTATTTTTAAGTAATTCCTAACTATTACTAGGAAAGACAATATCTATTTATTATAAATAATTAACTTAATTAATTTTATTAATATTTGGAGGTGATTAACAAAAATGTTAACTTGAAACTATTTCTGTTAGGAAGAATTAGAACCAAGAACCTGTAGAGAAAAATATTTAGTTAAAAAGATCCTAAAAATTAGAAATATTTTAAAGGACCATATAGTAAAATATACTTTTAGAAAGGCTAAATCATCCATAATTAATCTGCCTATATTCTCTCGTTTCCATTCAACAATGCCTCCTTAAAGGTATGATATTGATGATGGCAAAGGTTAAAAATCTCATCCTTTCAACTGTTCAAATACAAATTGAGGATCTCTTTCAAAAGACAAAAATATATCTCCAACATCTGACTTATAAAATACTTGATATCCAAATAAATAATAATCCACAAAACCTCTTTCTAGCTGATACACTGTTCAGAGGGAAATGAGAAGTATAATTCAATTCCAGTATTATTCTATTAGAGTTTTCACTTGAGTTGAGGGATCCAAATTAAATTATCAAATGCACAAATGCTATCTGATGATCAAAAAGCCCTACCTATTCCAACGTTAGAAGGTGAAGATTCATCTCGAGATTTGGCAAGGAAGCGAATTTGGCATTGATGCTGAGCTTGAATAGCTTGTCAGTGGTGGAATCGAGTGTAGAAGCCATTGAATGAGCACACGAGCGGAAGAATCACAGAGGGAACGAAGGAAGTGGACAAGGGTAACGTGCTATTTAAAAATCTATATTTTAACATTTAGTCCTTTTAAATAATTCTAATTTTTATGATCCTTTTGACTAAATATTTTTCTCTACAAGTCTTCTGTTCTAATTTTCCCTTTCTCTTGTGTTGTTTGGGAGCTTGTCTTGTTCAGATTCTCTAACAGCCCACAGGAACCCACGAAAGAAGAGATAATGAAAGTATGGGGGCCTGGATTGATATTGTCCCCATATTATTTATCACTTGAGAATAGTGAGATTTAATTTGAATTTCATCATTTATATAATATTAATTAAATATCATTTTTCTTATGTGATTGAAGTTCATCAATATCTAGCTAGGCTTCAAGAACAGATGATGTTGCTAGAGAGGCTCATTGGAAATCCACTTGCTGAACATGGCAAGGTACTCCTCAGGTTTGAATTCCGGGGCTGTATGTCCTGCGCCCTGGACGTAAATTCATCAAAAACATAATAATTAAATAGAATAGTTCCATTATAAAAGAGGAAAATTAAACAGAATAATTCCCAACCCATAGCATAGACACATCTTTTACTTTTTTCTTTTGCCCTTATCACATTAAGCTAGTTTCAATCAGCCATCTTTTAGTCCCTCTCTCTCTAGTTTCAAACAGAATAATTCCCACCCCATTTTTTGAATCTCGATAACAATGAGTATTTTGATGAAATAATTACATTTTACCTTGACAGCTGCAAATGTCATTTGATTTGAACAAGTCCTTGTATACCTATTAATCCAAAGGAACATTTCCAGTAAGTATAATTGGAATAATAGATCATTCATAAAATAAATTAAGCATTAATTAATTAATTATACAATATATAACACAAGGCCTACCCAGCAACTTGGCCACTGACATACCAAGGCCTCCAGTCATCAACAATGGAGTAGTTCAGAGATCTGATCCATGCTTGTGTTGATAGGAAAGGACATACCATGTCATGATCACCACTGCAAAGAGCAAACTTTTATTAAGTTGCCAGAGCAACATTATCAACAAAATTCAGAACTACTTTGCCGGGAAATTTGGGGGAAAATCCCAAATTGAAAATTTTATTGGTGAGGAGAATTTGAAGTTCTATACATAGAAAATACAGTACTTTGCAATTTTTGTATACATACAGTGCCAATACAGATTTAGCAAGGTCCTCCTCATCAATAAAATTTTTAATGGGAGACTTTTTCCCCATTTTCCCCCACTTTATTTGACTTTTATTCATTTGATATTCTTATTCCTTCAAAAGGCAAAAGGGTTTGAGGTTTTAGAAGAGAACAGGTTAGGCAGGAATCTAACTGAATACCTAGGATTGCCCAACAGTTGAGCCGAGGTAAGTGTCGCTAATTTATTTATTTAGAACAATAATAGCAACCAATGGATGATAAAATATTAACCTGTAAATCAATGAGCGGTAGCCTTTTGTACTGAGATTTACATGATAATAAAAACTGCTATCAATCTCATGCTTAAAAGGTATGTCCCCATTGCAAAGCGTCCAATTTCTTGCAGTTCCCTGCTTCACATGTAATAAGTCAAATGAAGACAAAACAAGAGACTAATGCACCATAAAACACCTAAATCATCTGTAAATTAAATGGGATGGACAAAATAAAAAGAAGCATCTCCATAAACCAACTTATTCAGGATAATTAATTAATCAGCATTCACAGCCAAGACTTGGGCCACTGAAGTTGGAGGTGAAGCCATTTATTTATTTTTTTTTTGGGAGATTTAGTCTTTAATTACAGCAATTTTACTTAACAAGCTAATTGGTTGCTTAATTGAATTGATGATGTTGTAGAATAACTATGGTTGCATCTATGTGTCATCTAGACTAGGAATTTATATAGTAATTCATTCGAATAATTAACTGTATAGTTTGAGAATACCGGAAGCATATGTGGAGATGGCTCTCCGAACATTGCAAGACAATGCTTTTTATGTGAAGCTGTCCAAGAGTGCATTTTCTTAGCATCAAGTTGAATATGTTCATGCAGCCCAAAAATCAAAAAAGAAGAATGAATCAATGATTGATCGGCCCATGCCTAGAAATATTAAACAATGGAGGGTTCTGTAGACTTAAACAGGCTAATAGAAAAAATCATTAAAATTAGGTGTTGGGCCTTCTGTATTGCATGGAACCCAAACTAGTTGGACCCTACACTGTTCATGGGTCCAAACGTACAATGCAGCTTTCACTAACGTTTATATCCATAGACTGACTGATACATCGATGATTTATGCTCAATGCCTAAGCCTTTTGAACTAGCCACAAAGAACTTCAGACGGAATGACAAGGTTTAAACGAAATCAGAAATTTTGAAGGTGAAAGTTACACTTATATTTTGCAATAAAAAAATTTCAAGAGAGATTGTTGTGGAAATTGATTCTTCTTGCATGAAGAAATAAGCCACCCTAACTCCAGATCACCCACTCAACCTATAGGCAGCATGTTTAGGAAGCTCGATAAGAAATTAATGATTGTTTCCACCAATGTAAGATGGCTTTAAGCTATCACCCAAGAAATTTTGAAGTGAAGGCACTGCTGGGCAAAAATTTGCTGATGTCGGTTCTCAAAGAATCTTTTGGCAATAAAACAAAAGAAAAAGAAAAAGAAAAAAGTTATCAAAGAAACCTGGAGAAGCTCATTCCCCCAATAGCCTAACTTCCTGAACAACAGTGGTATCCCCTCAGATTGATGGGGTTCACCTATTCCATTGCATAAAGAAGTGATTGATGCACTCTACAAAAAATGGAAATGATAAGTTGCTAGCTTTAGTTCCTGTCAACTTCTCTCATGGACCAGCTATTTTCATAATTGAAACACAGTTTGTTGGTACTAAACAGGGTTGCTGTTACAAAAAGTAACCTACTAAGCGGCTTGTACCAGCAGAATTTTATGCCACTTGAATAGGTGACCATGTAAGAACTTAAAGACACAAGGAAGGTGTGATCTTTCACCTGAAGAATATGAAGGTGAAGAATGAAAAGTTTGTTGCTCATTAGCTAATATGTTCAATAGATTAAGTTCTTATCTAAGTAACAAATGAACCAATATCTACCCATATCAGTCACGCCATGGCAAGAGATAACTGTGAACTTCACTGGTTTTCCAAGATCCTAAGGGTATAGCCCAATTCCTGTGGCTGTGGATGGTTTCTTCTTGTTAGAATAAATTTGGTCCTGGCCAAACATGTTCAAGTCTCTTATTCATTATCCTTACAGGCCCTGATTCATGCTTAGCTGATGTCAGTTGAATGATTTAAACAATAGATGCAAACACACTTTTACACTTTCTTTTGCTTGATGCCGACCTTGACCCCTATTATTTAGAGGTCATATCTGGTATTCAGAGTCCACCTTGATTTGGTGCCACTCTTGCTTCCCACACCGAAATAGTACTTCACCCCTCAATGTCTCAAGGGTTATACAATGAAATAAAAGATAACTCCAAGTAGAAAGCAGTATGAAGCCGAAACAAGGATATACCACCAAAAGAGAATTGGTTATATATGTGATCAAACCTTTTGAACGTGCAATGCTTGGCGAACAACATCACTGTTAGCCCAATAATTAGATAGTAAATATTTGTTTCCCTGTAAGAAAGGAAAAGGAAGAACGCAAATATTAACATCAGAGTTATTAGTGAATTAAAGTTATATAATGAATATCATGGTTATTAATTTACCAAATTACGATAGAATAAAGCATAATAGACTTTTAAAACATTAAAAAACTAATTATTTCATGGCAGATTACTGTTTTTCATTTCCTTTTCGTCGAATGTCATCCTTTCAATTTAATTCTTCAGCAATTTTTTTACTTCCACTTGTTATTGTCACATGAACTAATTTCTCAAGAACGTCTGTTAGTTTTTTTTTTTTTTTTTGCTTTAGGGATCCATTGCAAGAAAACAGTAAAACTTTTGGAAATTTTCTCACCAAATAAATGTTTAACAATATTTCACAAAAACTTTTGTAATGAGGCGCCAAAACTCCTCACAGACAGTTTCTAAAACTTCCTGCAGCCAGTTATCTTGAAAAAGTAGAATTTCTCGTGCTAATTCGCGGGTGTGTGAAGTTTTTGAACTTCTGCCCATATCTATTGTCAAGCAATCAGCACATGCGTGTAATGTGTAATGTGATCAAGTGCATTCCGGGCAACCATTACGTGCAATACTTCATCCAATTCAACGACTTGACTCTTAAAAAAAACAAAAAAAGTAATCATGCAAATAAATGGATTAAATTGAGAGGCACTAATTGAATAAGTTGTGCTTGAGTTTATAAGACATAATGAAAAATCAAAAACGAAAAAGGAAGAAAGAATTATCACCGGAAAAAAAAAAACGAAAAAGGAAAAGCAAAAATAAAAGATTACCTGACATATATCTGGGGAGAGGAGTTTATTGGTTTGATCCTTTAGATAACTTAGATATCTCCTTTGTACACTTTCTTTTGGTGGACGCGTATCATGACCACAATACGGATGTAAAATGTGATCATGATATATATTTGCAATTAACTGGAACGAAAGAGAAATTGAAAAATTGAAATTACCAATAAGAACAAATTTTCAGACAAGAAACAAAGCCACTAGTGCTTTACCTCTTGAAAAGACTGGAAATCTCTCAAACATGACAAGTTTTCCGGGTCTATGTCTGTATATTATCCTTTACAACTTTTCTGACGTGACTGTCAAACATTTCAGGGGTGTTAGCATTAAATCCTGTTATTTCTTTGCCCTTTCCAACAATATTTTTAAGAAAATTACCCAAAATAACCTGTACTAATGAGCTTAATTACCTCATAGAGTTCATCAGAGATGAGTGCCATTCCATGGGCAAATGGGATTGCATAATTTAGTTCATACCCTGTAGTCACTGGGTTCCCTAGTATGTATCCCTGGAAAAGAATGTTTTAATATCTCAGAATCTTCAACATCTCTGAGTTCAGATGCAGTACAATGACAAATTGAAAATAAGGGTGAAAGACAAAATAGAGATAACCGATTGCAAACCTCCAGATTTATCCATGGTTGGATTCCATTTTCATTACCTACAGGCTCACATAATCAGAAGATTAATTGAATTACTATCTCACAGATTATGTGCATTGAAAGACACACCCAGATACTAACATATCCACGGGCTTTTTTTCCACCATAACATATAAAACTTTAAATTTGTTGCGCTTGAGACAGAGTGACACAATCAGTTGGAGACTATTAGAGTCATTTGCCTTCACAACAATATAAAATGTACTTTTAACTTGCAGCATTTACTGTGATATGAAGGAATGACTTAAGCACTCCCATTATTCAGATCATAACCTCAAGTTGTAGAAAGAGTTAACTTTTTTTTTCCACAAAAAAATAATTGGGAGATGAAACTTTGACAAAAATTGGAGGTTTGACGTAAAATTTTCGTATTATAAATTTGCTGATCCATTTGCAAGGTTATCACGATAGAGAGTTGTGTGTACCATTTGAAATTTCTAGAGAGATGGGAAGGATTGGAATTCCAGAATAGGAGTCACCACCCAAATAGACTTTATTTGATAGATATTCTGGATGATCAATCAACCACTGCAAAGTAACAAATGTTACAATGTTGACCTTTTATACATCAACATCAACAACAACAACAACAACAAGCCTTATCCCACTAAGTGGTGTCAACTACATGGATAGTATGGCACTATTATGTTCTGTCAACAATGTTGACCTTTTATATCAGGAGAAATTTTAAATAAAGTAAAACTAAAATTAATATGTATGTTTTGGCAGGACCTCAAACAAAGCCACACTGTTAACCTCACTTGAATCAATGGACTTCCTAGTTCTCATTTTTCTAATGAATGAAAACACACAAAATAATAAGATTAAAGATGTGAGAAGAAAGAATGAAATTGAAAAGTAATCCCTTGACTTTCACACAATAATATGAATCTTTTTTATTTTTGGGTTCACATAGCAATCAACTGCTAAAATGTGATAGTTGTGCGATAAATGAAATTAAAATCACGCTAAATAACACGCACTCACTCCCACACCTTCCTCAAAAATGGATGAGAATGCTGAATAATATTCCAATCACCTTGCTGAACAGCAGCTTCAGTTTTTGCGTAAGTGAAGCCCGCTCCAGCAGGCAAATCTACAAAGATAATACTACTGACCTGAAAGAAATAAAAGCAGTGTGATAGCGTGAGGATCACCTTGCAAAAATATCAACTTTGGATTATGAGGAGTGTGCGTATACATATAAGTATGTTTTTTTCCCAAGAGAATATTCCTCCACAAATAACAAGCAAGAAATTAGAAAGAAAAAAGTTACTTTATTAAGTAATGACTGCATATCAGCAAGGATTTTTATTTTCTATTTTATTTTATTTTGCAATATCTCTCTTCTTTTCTCTACTATATGTTTGGTGGGTATCATGTATTTAGTGAAAGTAAATTTTATACATACTTTTTACAGCCTACCAATATTTCATGTTGAAATTTTGTTGTGAGAAGCAAAAGTAATAAACAGCTGCATAGCTATACAATTATAGATAAATATCTCACCTTTGTCCAAGTTTGTGGTCTCAAAATTAAACTAGGCAAGCTCTCATTGTATCTTTCTATGAATGCTAGTAGGCCTTCACAGAACACACCCAAAGACAGCGTTATACATATGGTCATACACACGCATGCACATAACCACACATATATGGGGCATGCTGGTATAATTTCAGACCCAAAATAAGCTTCTCCTCTGATTTTGAGTGGTGCACGTTTTAGGAAGATCTGAGATGCTGCATCATTTCCCCTTAAGGAAGTGATTTTGAAAGACAATGGAGAAGTCCTTTTGGGAACACCCAATATTACCGGAAGAATATAGGAAAGATTAGCATGGAAAACAATGGAGAAGAAATCTCATGAGAGAAGGAGATGGAAATAGAAGTTTGGTATTCACTTTAAGGATTTTAGGGAAAAACAGAAAGTTGAGAGATTTGAGTTTTGGGAGAGCAATGCTGATGTTTACCAACTTCATAGATAAGGCCTGTAAAGGAAGAGCAACCAGGACCTCCTGATAACCAAAGCAGGATTGGATCCTCTTTAGGATTATTCTCTGAATTTATAAAATAGTAGAATACCTGCACTTCTTCTGATTCTCCTACTCCCACATACCTGAACAAAAGATGCCTCGTCATTATAACATATTCGATGTTAATTCTTCTTTTTTTTTTTTTTTGGGACCAGCGATATTAATTCTTCATTTAACTTCATATACGAAGATGTCACATACTTTTCGTTCTTTTTTTTTTTTTTTTTAGATTTTTTGTAAGTTATATTTTTGGTTCTTTGAAAATGCTTCCTATTTGTCTAAGCTTGCTAGGATGGGAAACATCTCAACGAGTGAATCACATAAAGACTTAAGGGCTAGACAGTTGAGCATAAGTTATTTAGATAAAATAAAATGTAAATTACCTCTCAATATATTTGTATGAACAAGCTGTCAATCAGTATTTGAGTGGATGAAGGTGGATAGATGGAAGGGAATGGGAAGGAAGAAAGAGAATTGTGACTCACAAACAAGTATGATGAGAAGTGACATGTTTGATAGATAACAGTAACAAAGAGTGACTGTGTGAAAAAGATACTAAAGAAATGAAGATAAATATAAAATTACAACAATATCCTTCAACCAGAAAATGAACAAACACTAACACACCATTGGAGAGCTGCAGTTAGAGGCATTCGACGGCACTCAGTCAAATAAAAACATTTTGGGCAAACCATACCAAACCAAACAATTTCAAGCTTGAAATTCCAAAATCTGGCCATATAGCTCTGCAAGTTCATGCTAGCTGGTCAAGAAGCATTGCCCTTGCTGCCTCTTTTTAGTCCGATCAACATAACCGACGCGTCGGCGCCGACAAACGCCCGACTTCATCGCTGGCAACCACGTAGAAGCATCGAAAAGAGACCCACCAATTTCGGCATGGTCGTGGTCGCTGCCTCCAATTTCGGCATCGGTGCGGCGGCGTTCTTGGGAGAAAAGCTGTGCGCCGCTAGCGCGGGACCTCTGGGCATGGCAGTGGGGGCACGGACTTAGTAGGTGTGTTCTAAGAAAGAAGAAGGAGGATCGCCTCCATTGAATCCGGGGATGGTGAAAAGGAAGCTCATTTTCCTTTTCCTAATGCCCGGTTTCAAACCAAACGGACTCCTAACTGAAAGAGTGATAATATGTTCCCGGAGGGAAAAAGGAAATGGGAAGGATAAATGACATACCAGTTTCAAGTTGAAAAGGAAGAGGTCCATGGAAGCCAGGAAGAAACTCCACGGTTGAACGACAACTTACAGGTTGAAAGAAAATCAGTAAAAGGAGAGCAAACAGAAGCAATGCCATCTCGTAGTAACTACAGAAGATAGAAGCGATGTGATAGGAGCCCAGCCTCGCCATTTGAGATGAAGTTTATCACTAATTTCTGTGTAAGATGGGGAACAAGTGGAGAGGCTCTCATGACTCATAACTGTGTCCTACTTTTCTTGCTCACCGCTTTTCGTCAAACAAATGGAGAGAACTGAGAAGGACATTCCACATTTGCAAACCGAGAAGGACATTTCACATTTGAGAACCAGCACCGTCAAATTACATTTAGGACCATAAATTTTAAAATTTTTAATAAAGACCTTTTTTTTTGGGGAAATCACAAATAAAGACCCTTGAATTAGCAAAATCACTCTATGGTCACCTGAATATGCTAAATTACTATGAGGGACCAGGTCTCAAATTGTAATTATGAAATCATGACCAAATTACCAAAATACCCCTCTTTAATTTTTTTTTTTAAAAAGAAAGCCACTGCCTCACCGGAATCCGGCCACCGGCGCCGGAGCTCCGGCGGCCGGACGCCGGGGTCCGGCCGCCGGAGCTCGGCGCCGGCAGCCACTTCCGGCGGTCTTCCTTTGTTTTTTTTTTTGAAACTGTTTTTTTTTTTTAAATTGGGGGGAAGTGAGGTTGGGGGATTTGATCCCCCAACCTAATGCTTCCCAAAATAAGGAGTGACCATTGAGCCAACAAATTTTTGTTAACATTATAATGCAAAAAAAAATATAAGTTAACTCATTTACTCTTGTTCCAGGTGATAACAACAATACATTTGGAAATAACAAGTTCTGATTGTAAAATAACACGTCTGGAATAAAAATTTAACAATATGTTTTTTTTATAACAATAAATTTTGTTGCAGGCAATAACAACAATACATTTAAAAATAACAAGTTCTGATTATAAAATAACAAGTTTGGGATTAAAATTTAACAACACGTTTTTTTTTTTAACAACACACTTTATTTCAAGTGATAACAACAATACATTTAAAAATAACAAGTTCTGATTATAAGATAATAAGTTTGGGATTAAAATTTAACAACATGTTTTTTTTATAACAACACACTTTGTTTCAAGTGATAACAACAATACATTTGGAAATAACAAGTTCTGATTATAAAATAACAAGTCTGGAATTAAAATTCAACAGCACCTTTTTTTATAACAATTAATTATTTTATACTTTTGGAAAATAAATTATTTATAACTTATAAAAGTACTTGTAATCTATTTAATTTTCTAAAAAAATAATTTTTATCTCCAATTTATAATCAGAACTTGAAGTATAATTTTTTATAGATTAAAAATACTTTTTTATTGTTCAAATTTATAAATAAAATTTAGGGAAAATGGCAACACACTTTTTTATTTTTTTTAAAAAAATTTTTAATCTATATATCTATACAACTTATTATAAATCAAACTACTTCTTATAAATTATAAATAGTACAATTTATTGTGGATTAAAAGTACTTTTTGACTGCTTAAATTTATAAATGAAATTTATCTCTAATTTATAATTAAAAATACTATTTTATTCTTTAAATATAAAAACTATTTTTAATATTTAAAGAATGAAATAATATAAAATTTATACTATGATTAATAAATCAAAATGCCTTATTATAAATACTTTATAATTTATAAGAAGTAGTTTGATTTATAATGAGTTGTATAGATATACAGATTAAAAAGTATTTTTTAGAGAAATAAATATATTAAAAATATTTTTTATAAGTTATAAATAATTTATTTTTTAAAAGTATAAAATAATTAATTGTTATAAAAAAACGTGTTGTTAAATTTTAATCCTAGACTTATTATCTTATAATCAGAACTTGTTATTTTTAAATGTATTGTTGTTATCACTTGAAACAAAGTGTATTGTTATAAAAAAAAACGTGTTATTAAATTTTAATCCCAAACTTGTTATTTTATAATCAGAACTTGTTATTTTTAAATGTATTGTTGTTATTACCTGCAATAAAATTTATTGTTATAAAAAAAACATATTGTTAAATTTTTATTCCAGATGTGTTATTTTACAATCAGAACTTGTTATTTCCAAATGTATTGTTGTTATCACCTGGAACAAGAGTAAATAAGTTAACTTATATTTTTTTTTGCATCATAATGTTAACAAAAATTTGTTGGCTCAATGGTCATTCCTTATTTTGGGAAGTATTAGGTTGGGGGATCAAATCCCCCTAACCTCACTTCCCCCCAATTTAAAAAAAAAAACAGTTTCAAAAAAAAAACACAGGAAGACCGCCGGAAGCGGCCGCCGGCGCCGGAGCTCCGACGGCCGGACGCCGGGGTCCGGCCGCCGACAGTGGCCGGAAGCGGGCGCCGGAGCTCCGGCGCCGGTGGCCGGATTCCGGTGAGGCAATGGCTTTCTTTTAAAAAAAAAAAATTAAATAGGGGTATTTTGGTAATTTGGCCATGATTTCATAATTACAATTTGAGGCCGGGTCCCTCATAGTAATTTAGCATATTCAGGTGACCATAGAGTGATTTTGCTAATTCGAGGGTCTTTATTTGTGATTTCCCCTTTTTTTTTCCAACAAATTTTTAGAAAAATTAATTTTTTTGGTGGCTATCTTTGCTCAAAAAATGAATTTTTTTCTTGAAAAATTATAATTTTTATTTTTTAATTTTATATAATATTTTAATTTGTTCTGTCAATTTTAAAAAGTATATTTTTATTCTTTTCACTATAAAATATTAATATTAAATAATGATTTTTTATAACAATCAAATTATAATCATTTTAAAAATAAAAATTAATAGGTAGAATCCTATAAAAAAATTTGGAATTAATGAATTCTAAATAAGAAATTTTTACAAGATGTATTCTTATTTACAAGTTCAGTTTTATCATTCGACAATATTTTATTAGCATTTAAATTTCAATATTATTATTTTTTGTTAATAAATTTAGTATTAAAAGACTAAAAGTGTACTTTATAAAGTTAAACATCAAATTAAAACATGATATAAGGTAAATAATTAAAAATATACTCTTTAAAGACTAAAATATATTCTTTAACTTTTTTTTTTTTTTTTAACAAGGCACGAGGGAAAGCATTCCGCATCCGCGGGTCATCCGAGCCGCACGCGGCCCTAACAAGTTCCATTATTGATGATTTTTAAGATATCATGTCACAAGAAAAAATAAAAATAAAAATACACGTTGAATTTTAAAATGACAAATACATGATTATGACAGATTTTAATTTTTCAAAACTTTTACAAGAGTAGTCAAAATCATTACAAACATATTTAACATTATCTATTTATCTTTTTTAAAATTTAATATTTAATATGTATTTTTTTGTATTTTTTGCTGGTGATAATTATTTTGGAGAGGAGATGGACAAACACAAACTCATCCCCATCAACACTGGAGCATATTGAAGAAGAAGGCTTCGGATGGGTTTGGGATCACAGCAGCAAGTCCCAAGGCAACTCCTGTACCGCCAAAAGTAGCTTGTTTTTGAGTGGATTGGCATAAAAGTTATATTTGGGTTAGCATTGTTATATAATAGGCTTATGGTATAAAATCAAACTATGATTTAGATAATAGTTTCTGAAAAAAAAAAAGTTATTTTTGAGAATAGATCTTGGAAGAATAGATTTTGTAAAAAAATAATTTTGATAAAGTGAGAGTATTTAGATAATTGTTAAGCATTTTTTATACATACAAATTACTAAAAAAGACATGATTTAATATGATAATTACATCAAAGATAGATTTTATAATATATTTTTATTTAAAATAATAAATTTGTTAATAATATATTTTAACTAACATAATAAATAATATATAAAAAAATATAATTAATAAATAATTAATATGAGTATATGTATTTATAAATATAAGATTAAATATTTTTAGAAAAATAATTTTTTTTTGCCAACAAAAAAATATTATTTTGCCTTAAAGATTTAAAATATGAAATACCATAATATTTTTTCATAACTAGTTTTTTTTAAACAACATACTAACTCTGATTTTTAATATAAGAGTTATTTTGATATTCAACTTGGTCTTAAATATAAAACCTCAATCTATTTTATTTCTCATATTTATCTATTTTTTTAAAATAGTGTTTATAGCGGTTACACATATTAAATATTTCATCTAATGGTACTTCTAACAAATACACATGATTAGAAAGGATATTTTAGAAAAGACAATATCTATTTATTATAAATAACTAACTTAATTAATTTTTTTAATTTACTCAAATTAGTCAACTAGCTCTTATACTAAAAATTAGAGGTAGTATTACAATGTAAAAAAAAAAAAGACCCCATTTTCAAAAAAAACATTTTTGCTTTTTTATGAAACCATAATTTTGGGCCAAACTAAGGTTTTTTAAAATATCTGTCTGTTTTGACCAAAATCAAATGAAAAAGCACTTAAAAAAAAAAAAAGCACTTTTACATTCCAGCTTTCCCGCTACTCATTCCAGGACAGTGGAGTCCAAACTGCAAAGAGGCTATGCTTTGACCTTATTCCCTTGGGTTTCATTCCCAACTTCACGAAGTCATATTTTAAAAACAAATGTATTATAAAATTTAGGGAAAATTGGAATGCCTTCCCCCTTTTTTTTTCCCCCTTTTTTGCCAAGGAAAATTGGAACACCTTCAATCCATAAGAGTATTTAGGTGGGTCTTATCTTCACCCAGTAGTTTGATTTTTTTTTTCTAAAAGAAAAAATTACCTAATAAAAATTAATTATTTTAATTTAATATTTTTCTTGAATTTATCAAATTGTATATATATGATATATTACTTGCACTCTTTAATATAAGATCTCAATAGACTAATTTGAAAAAATTAAGGAAGCTAAATAAATTACTTAATTATATTATATATTATATAATCTCTCTAAAATATTTATGTGTATTATAAAACTCATGTCATTTTCAGTCATTTTACAAATAAATTTACTTTTCTACTAATCATCCAATCAAGTTTTAATTTTTTTAATTGATTTTTTACAAACACCAATCTAAATATAAATCACATTGTACTAACTAACTTTTACTTGAATTTAAGTTTACAAAAGTTAGTTAGAATAAAAGTCAGTTTTGCTGCCACTAATCTTAACACACCCAAAACGCTAGTTTCAATTGAGTTAATTTGTTCTTGCAGTTAATGTTGTTTTGGAGCTTTGAAAGTAATGTAGAATATTATAGATAATGATTAAACGAATAATAACAATTAATCTAATCTTGAATTTAATATAGACAAATAACAATCTCTTTTTTTAGGGGGAAAAACAAAATATAAAAACAAATGAAGGTTCTAGCCACAAGGAGGGTCTCGGTGAGTATAAAGGGATGCATTTTTGTCTTAAGAAAAAAAAACTGAATTAAACTAGATTTCAAAATTAATGAAAAAAACTTACAGGAAGTAACACATCAATTTGCCCCGATGACTTAGTTAGCAAAGACTAATTAAGTATTTATTTTTGGATATTGACTGGCATGCTAAGAAATAATAATCTACTTGTGAAACGACCATTACAAAAATAAAATAAAGATTTCTTTTTGGACCAAAACAGAAATCCATCTTATTAATACCAATACAAATCATAAAGATATATTGAAGATTGAAAATTCACAGAACCTAAGCAAACAAGTCAAGGCAACAAAATACATCCTCGCAATCATACAGTATTCCTCCGGTTTTTCACTACAAAATAAGTCTTACATTTAAAATTAAAAGAGTAACATTTAAGAAGTTAAAATGTTCACTCTAGCTATTCTATATTTTCGACCATATTCCTCAATTTTATTCTCTCCACCATTTGTTCCGTAACGTTTTTTTTTTTTCAACCACGTTTTATATGAGATTCAATATTATCAAAGTGAGATATTCAAATATGGGTTCAGTTTTTTTTCCTCCATCCATTTGAACTCTCATCATTGTTTTGGAGAATCAAGTTCCTTCCACTTTACCCATTACTGTTGGTTCCACGACTAAATGAGATAAGTTGTCCCAAAAATTCTTCAACATTACTATTCAATAATCACTTTCTCATCAAGCTGAGCCCCCACTCCTATTTTCCAAACATCCTTAACAAGTTTGAATTGGTACTTTGATCTCTCTACAGAGGCATAGCCACCATGAAAGCACCAAACTTCTCTGTGTTTCTCTGCAGAGAACGTTATGAGGAAGCATAGCTTCTACACGTTCTCTCGCCTTCCACAAAAAGTTGCTTTCACTATCAGCAAAACCCCAAGCTATTTTTTCCGTTTGCTCTCCAGTAATGGCTGCCAATGCCCCTAACGCCATAAAAACGACAGAAAGTTTTGGCCGATCATCCAACCATTTGGTGCACATTGATCTTCATCTTCAAGTCCATTATACTGATATGTCGTCCAAGAATATGCATTCATGGGTATACATGGTGGGTTATATGGTCCTCAATTTTTTGGCCACATCTTTGCCATACAATCCGCCACCTGAAACCATTCAGCCACCGACCATTAAATACTAGCTTGGCCTTTTTCCCTAAACTTAAAAATAACAACCCATATTGTTGAAGGTAAATATCATTTTTGTTATCGATAAAATTTCTGATAAGGATTTCTTGCAAGCATGCTAATTGGTATCAATAGTTACGTGTTTTTTCTTGGAAATTAATTTTTTTAAATAGAAAATTTATTTGTCGCTTTGGCAGTAAAAAAATTTCTATCGCCGGTCATCAATACATATTGTGTGCAAGAAGTTTAATTTAGTTTGTTCCTTTTTTTTCAACCAAGATGTTTGGTTGAAGTCTTGTTCATGAAGAACATTGTCTCCATGGTTTTTAAATCTGTGTTTGGAAAAATAAAAAGGGAGAATTATCAAGATGTCCCAAGAAAGAAATATAATTACCACAAAAGTCTAATAACAGGTGACCAGCATGAACTTATTATCATTATCTATTTTGGAACTTGTCATTACTTCCCCTTCACTTGTTAATAGACTTTAGAATAATTAAATCTCTTTTTTGATACCTGCTCGTAATTCTCCCTAATAAAAAGGTTAAAAGGCTGTGTTGTTCGTAAGCTATAGATATTGTGGCTTTGCTTGATTACCTTGTCAAGCACGGGCTCATAATTTAGCTATAAAGTACTTTTGACTTTATATACAAAAAAGGCGAGCTCCACACAACATTCAACGACTCTAGTACCACTTTTGAAGATAACTATAGTACCAATGCCCAAACTGCAATCTCTATAGTATTATTATTAATATCCGTTAATTCTGGAGAGACCTGGTAATTTTTGCATCACTAAGGTTATTGCACATAAAGAAACCTAGAGAGGCCCACTTTATCACCAGTTTGCTTCAAATCTTTCTCATTCTGCTGTATGTACTCTCTGAAAGTGAAGCTTCTGTATAGCCGGGGGGTGCCATGGCTCTCTATCACTGCGTCATTGGAAGGCCTATAGAAATATGCTGCAGAGAACCTTTCTTCCTTCTTTGCAGCCACCACTCTATGTTTTATGCTTCTGTATGCTCCGTTGCTCAGTGCCTGCATAAACACGTATATGTTTGTTTGTGCCTATACATATATATGTGTGTGCGCGCGCGCGCGCGCGTATTGTATATTCAAACTTCAAAGGTAATTAAATATGTTTTCAAGCTTCTGTCACTAGAGAAAGCCCTAATATTAAGTAAAGTAATAACCTAGCTTGCCCAGTTCTTGTGGGGTTTGTAGACAACTTGTTTCCTTCCTTAATTATTATCATTCTTAATTCCCTCACTGTAGTTTTCTCGGCGCACTTGATTAGTGTCATGACGAGAGGGGGAAGCCAAGCAAGTCATTCCATATTAAAAATATCACTTTCAGAGTTCTATGAAATTCTTTTATTTTTGTTCGGTTTCGCCGCATCAAACCCTTTTATATGTAGTATATAGAAAAAATGTGTAAAAAAGGCATACAGAAAAATTAGACATGTTTTTTCTATGCATTCCAGTTTAAGGTTAGCCATATTATTATGTCTTATAAATTTTACATAATATATATTAACTAATATTCCTCCTTAGTTTCTCTTCCCATCAATATTCATTATGCAGGGAATCTTTATAGGCCTGGACAGATGATAATGGAAGAGAAGGAAATAGGAAAGAATAGAATGTTGCAAACCTCTCATTTAACTAACTTATTTCATATTTGTTATAATTAACTAACTTATTTAACTTTCTTAATCCACTCAAATTAATTAAGTATAGCTTTTATATTAAAAAACAGAAGAATCATAAATTTGTCCAAAAAAATCAATTGAAGTCTAATATTTGAGACTAAAATAAAGTCTATAGTAAACTCTGAGGTCTCATTCGGTACAAAGCATTGAAAAGGAGGGCTAAGAATTGATATTAAAATCAAATCACGTGTTAAAAGAATATTTAGTATGAATGATTGCTTGTTATTTGAGACTGGGCAAATCCATAAATGTGGGGTTGAGAAATACCATAGGAAAGGTGGTATTCACCAATCCGACTTAAATAGGATTGCCTAATCAGTATTAATCCCATTTAACAAAAAATTACTCATACCAAACAATCTTTAATATTTTTTAACACCTATCACAATCATTACCCCTCATTTTTGTGCTTCGTATCAAATGGGATCCTAGAGTACAAAGTAATATTGACCACGAGTTATATACACATATAATACATACCTGAAATAAGTCACCGATATTGACCAAGAGAGCATGAGGATTAGGTTTCACTCCAAGCCATTTTCCATCTCTCATCAATTGCAATCCCCCAACTTGGTCTTGGTACACAATGGAGAGGAAAGTGGAGTCAGTGTGAGGCAAAAACCCAAACACCTGCTTGGGAATGGGGCATGGTGGATATCTATTTAGCCGAAGAAAACTCGTGTTTGGCAAACACCTTTCTCGGAAATAGCTGGATTTGATGTTCAACTCGTGACTTAGAATTTCCGCCAACATTTCTGCCAAAGCAGCCACCTTGCTAGCAAATGCTTCAATAATTGATCTAAGCATTAATTCATTATTAGTAATATTGTCTGATTAATTAAAGATGTTGAAAATAAAGAAACCAGATAATTAATTAGTAAAGAGCAAGAAAATTAATCAAGTTATTATTAGAAAAAATGTGTGTCATTAGTTCCCTGCCTTGGTATCATTTTTAATCATTGGCATTGGAAACTATTCTTTTGATAGAAAACCTTCTTAATATATACAATCAATAGGAAGAGTTTCAGAGGAAAAAAATATAAATTTAAGAGAGACAAAGTGAATTGAAATGTTACACTTAAGATCAAAACAAGCATCTCCATTAGTTATTGTTTAAGATCACAGGAAGGAGCATCGATCTAATTAAAATACACCAAATTATATATCTTATAATGTTCACCTCAGACATTTGGGTTGGTCGTCGCCCATATTTGTTTGTCCAAGTGGAACAGATATGTGAAAGGCTTCTGACCATAGGAGTTGCCTAGGATTACTAGCAAAAGGGTTGCCCCACTTGTAATGAGTAGTTGTGGAAAATTGTTGAGACTTATCTGCAAAAGGCCTGTGAAACACTTTGATTTCCTCTAACAGAAGCTGCTGCAAGAGGTGTTGTGAGATGCCATGATTCACAACCTGGAAAAAACCCCATTGTTTAGCAGCCTCAATGATTTCCTTCATGCAATCTTCTCTTTCAAGATGGTCAGTACTATTTAAACGGCCCAGATCAATCACAGGCACCTCACCACTACTCTCTAGTACTTTTGATAATATTGATGATGTTGATTTCACATTCTTCATTCTCTTATGTGACGAGCTTTGGAGAAGCGTCTTGTAGGCTTCTAGCAATGGAGGCTCATAATCCATTATCGATTGCTTGTAGCTTTCCTAAGAAATTGTAAGATAATAAGAAAGCATAGAATGAAATAGGACCTTTCATGGAAGAATGTTAACAAAGACTCAGAAAATACAACAATAACAACCAGCCTTGTTTCAGTAGGTGTACCACTGTACTTTTTAACAACCAATTTTCAGATAAATTATTAACCAAAAAGTCCTATTCAATAATTTTATTAAATGTTCTCTTCAGTTTATGTTTCTTTTCAAAGAACTTCATACTACCTGATCCGCCCATATCAAATAATTTTTCGCCCTTTTTTTCAACCAAGACTCAGAAACTGCTGCAGGAAAATATATTTCCGCTAGATTTGCCCTCAGAAAAGGCCAAACTTATTGCACTTTCGGATTGTAATGACTGTCCACATAATGTGCGTGTGTCTGTGTGTGTGTGTTTTTTTGTTTTGGGGGGGGGGGGGGTTTAGATATATACTTTAGAACAATGGAAGAAAACCAAGCGCAGCAAAATCTGCTTTCATGGGTAAGCGCTTTTTGAGTGTTGAAACCTTATTCTTGGACTTTGGTGAGCCTAAAAGATCTGATTCACTTAGACTTTTCATTATTAAGAATTAATTTCTTGTAAGTAACTCACCAAACACTCATAACACAAAAATAACCGATTGAGCAGGCTAATTAACTTGCTCTCCCAAAAAATTTAGAAAGTATCAAGCAATGGCATACACAACCTTCGAATATAGCCTACAAAACAGAACTAAATCGATCAGTGATTTCCAACAGATCACAAAAGAGGTGAACTTTTCAAAGCAATTAATGAGAGGAGGAGGAGGAGGAGGAGGAGATCAATCAACACCCTAAAAACTACCAACTAGAATATGATATGTCATGTTTCGGAGTACTAAAATCTAAATTACCTGATCACTTGAAAAGGAGGAGGAAAAGAACTGAAGGCTGATTTGGACTTGAGCCCAGAAGCAAGAAGAAAGAAAGAAAGAAATGGAAAAGTAAAGAAAGCTCCTACTAAATATAATATTAGATGGAATGAGAGTCCCAATAAGGCTATGCCTTATTTATACACAAAAAAATCTCTGATGCAGCTTGCCACAATGCAAGTCTATGGTGAAATTAAAGAACACGCGTTCAAAGCCAATAACACACAAAAGCGCACATATATTTTGATGGCAAATTAAGGACATAATACTTGTAGATAATTATACGTATTTTGCTAATTAATGCACAGATATTGCTTAACTTTTCAAATTTCAATATATATGGAGTGTTTGTGTTAGAAAACTTAAGCCTGTTGTGATTTTGTTCCAATTCAGTATTTTAAAAATATTTTATAAATCAATTTTTAAAAGTTAAAACAAAAAAATTATTTGAAAAAAATATCTTTTGCCATCAATCATCTCCTGCCCATTGATCATGATTGGCTAATGGCTATTGCTGCCTTCTACCACTCTATAGTTCTCGCTACTGATCACCTCCTACCATCACCAGTAGCCACCTCCAACCATCGCTGCTAATCGATCACCGCCATCAATAGATGGTGGCAATTGACACCGATCGATGAGGCAGCCTTAGGTAGTGGTCAACCATGATTAAGGATGGTTGTTGTTAATATTTCAGAAATTTCAGTATCTGCATTCTGTGTTACTTGTCGCAGCGAAAGCTCGTAAGAAGGATGAACATTACAGTATGATCAAACTCAATAGTCAAAATTAAATGAGATATTAGTCAGGGCGACATTGCTATGTTTTTGTAACTATATTGAGATTTTAAAAACTTCTCAATACCCATATGATACGCTTGGTAGGAAGCATTGAAAATGAGGGATTGGGATTGGGACTGGGATTGGGATTGTAATTGAGAAAATCTATTAAAAGAGTGTTTACTATAAAAGATTGCTTGTTATATGGAATTAGCCAAACCTATGTATGTAGGATTGGAGAATACTATGGGGGAAGTGGTATTCCCCAATCCCACTTCTATAGGTTTGCCTAATCCCACATAATAAACAATCACTCATGCTAAATACTATTTTAATGATTTTTTTTCCTAATTGTAGTCCTAATCTCAATCTCTTATTTTTAATGTTTCGTACCAAACAGGACCATAGTTCCTAGCCATGTACTTCCTGGGCAAATTCGTACATTATCCCTTAGATTATACATAAATATAAGTTAGGTAAATTAATTTGGAGAAAATGATAAATATACATACACTAAAGTAATATTTTAGTTTCCTTAATTTTTTTCAAATTGATCAATTGGGTCTTATATTAAAAACTAGAAGTAGTTTATTTTTAGAATGAGAAGAGAAAACAAAAAAAAAATCCTAGTTTCCATTTTAATTTATTATTTTTAAAAGTGACATGAAAGTGAATGGATTTATAATCCAATGGCATGCAAGCTTCACTATGAGTGCGAAATCTTGAGTTCGGTCTCGTTCGTGACCTTAGACTGTTACTGCTTGCCCCTCTAATATACAAAAATGAATAAGAAACAATGAAAACAGTTTTGAAAACATTTAGATGCAAAACACCCACCCAGACTCAAGTGAGTGTTTTTGTGCTTTTTTTCTTAAAACAATGAAGATAATTTTTAAAAACAGAAATCAAACAAATCCTTAATTAGTCCTGAAGTTTTAGTTAGAATCATCATGATCACTACTATGTTTCTTTATTATAAAAAAATTGCAAAATTAATTTTTTTTACTTATGTTATTTCTTGCCTATGTGATATTATTTAACTATTGATTATCTTTGAGCAAAAAATCAAGGAGACAAAAAATCAACGGCTACTTATGTGTTTGGATATTAGTTTGAAGGCCTAAACTCAATTTCACAAGCCAGTTTTCATTACTATTTTTTTGACTACTCTTGCTAAATTGGAGTTTATTTGTCTCTCAAACCACAATTTTCCCAATACAAAAAAAAAACTGAATTTTAAAAATTGAATTTTCTCAATGGCACTTTAATCCCTCCAAACGTATACACTTCATATTATAGTCAAATTATTAATTGTCAATTATGTAAATTATTGTCGAGCAGTTTAACCTCAAAATATTGATATTTTTTCCAACACTAACAGATTCAATTATATTACAAGTAACCAGAACTTATTATTATAAGAGACTATATATTTGCTATATACTAATATTTCAATAGTGATAAATATAGCAACATGCACGATCATTAATATTTATAATAAGCTTATTAAAAATCAAGCCTGTCATCAATTTTTGTAAAGTTGTCTTCGATAAGACATCTTAATAGGAATCTTTTAAAAGGACTTTGCAAGTGATAGAATTTTTTTCCCCATAATAATAGGATTTTTTTTTTTTGCAATTACAAATATCCTCGGTAACCTTATCCCAGGTACTATCAGGTACTGAATATGGACACTCCTTCCAACGGGATTTTAAACCTTAGTTTATCATATTGTGGGAGATTAACATCTTTTGTTAGACCCGATCCAGCAGGATTTGAATCTTGGTATACCACAATCCTAATAGGAATTATGAATTACTCATCTGGTCCTATTTATAAAACACTTTCAGTATTGTTCAAACAAACTAAGAAAAATCTTAAATTACATTAACTCTCTATTAAAATATATATAACAACTTTCCAATTTTACCCTTAATTAATATATACACCTTTCAAAAATAACTATCCACACTGTAATAAATGAAGAATAAAATAATACATTCTTGCTAAAAGTTTAATGAAGTGGCTTATAAATAGGATCAAAAAAAATTTTCTCTCTATCCTATAAATAAAACTAGAGGAGTACGACACTAGACCTGAACTGTGAAATATGTTATAAGAAAAAATTGTATATATTTCACTTGAACTATGAGTAAATTTTTTCTTGGTTGAAAAAGGGGCAAATTCGTTCTTTTCTATTTCAGGAATATATATTTAAAAGCAAAAAGTTAAAATCAAAGTCATTTTTTAATCAATTAAACTTGCTACTAAAACCCATATGCTGCAAATTGACCATTGCGTCCAGTGACAAAAGAAGTGTCGTTTGTAACATATGTATGGGGTTCAATCGCCAATTAAAAATTCAGGAAAAAAAAACATATACATTACCTTTTCAGAAAAAACCATATACTAAAAAGTGGACTATCAATTAGCGACTAAAGCCAGTTAAAATACTCAAATACTAGTTCATAGTTTAGTTATTGGATTGTGTCAAATTATTGTCAAATAGATTTTGATTCAGATAAAACATTTTTACCATACATTACCTTTTAAGGAATATATAAGAAAGTGAGACTATGAAATTTACATAGGAAAAGTGGGGGATTTGTCTGGATATATATAGGGAAAGAGAAGCGGACCATAATAAGTTGTTTATTATCTATGAAATGAATGGTCATAAATATATTAATCGTGATTGTTAATAGTATCCGTGAAAACCAGAAAAGTCCAATTCTTAAAAAGACAAAAAGATGAGCGTAATAGTTGTGCCATGCGCGCATATCAATAAAATAAAATGGAGCTTGAAGGTTTCAAATTGACTGGTAACAAGACATCACCAGTTAGTGGGGGATTAGGTGCTCGAGTATTATTGAACCCAATTGAAACTAGCTCTCTTAGAAGTATTTTATATATTCACTTCAACTCAAATTCGAGACCCATATATACTTAAGAAGTCGAAGCTACTTCTACTAGGACCACTCTTTGTTGGTAGTTACTATATTTAATTTTAGAAAAAATTGCATTAAGATCTCATTTAAGAGAAATAACTACAAAAAAATCTCTTAAAATTATTAAACTAATCTGGAGTTCCAAAAGACCTTAAGAGATTCTACTATTCGATTACTATAATACCCTCATCTTTTGTTTTTTAAATACACGTTGACAACTGAAAGAGCAGTTATTAACAGTTTAATATGCAATAATTAACAACTATCATACTAGGTATTAATAATACTTTTTCTCATGTTGACAACTAAAATGCAGTTATTAATAACTTAAGGTGAAACTATTAACAGCCATTACAACATGTATTGACAGCACATTTTTTTCATCTCATCACAAAGATGTGGGAGAAAAATATTTAAGTTCAATAAATTCCTATGCATTTTTTTCTCAAACTTACTATAAGCAAGGTCGGCTAATGTCTGTGCAATGCATTTGTGTCTGTATATCCATGCTTCTCTTTAAAAATTAAAGAATAATCAGAAAAAAATATGAAAAAGGATCCGGGGATATTATATCATTGCACTACTAATATATATTCCCTTTTATCAAAAGTCTAATAATGAAATTCAATATCTTTTAAATAAAACCCAACCAATCTATGGTTTTTTTGGTTTGTTGGAAAACCAAACTTCTCAATCGTGTGGGGTCTTTGAGTGTTTTATTCTAATAATAATGTGGCATTCCATCGTAACAGAAAAAGTCATGACAAAAAAGGAATATCATGCTTATAAGATTGTTGTGACGAAAGTGGAATGATTTGGCCCTGATGTAATTGATATTAATGACTAATTAATTTTATTAGGACAAAAATAAATAATGCCACGTCGGCCAGACCTAAGGGTCCCATTCATTTGCATCTATTTTATTAGGCCCATCCGAAAATATAATGTGATATAATATTAAATAAAGAAAAATATTTATATAAAATTTTTTATGTCAAATTTTCAAATAACTCATTCTAAAATATCATCATTTAGTTCTAAACTCACATAAAAAAATAGAACATATAATTATGTATGATTGAAAAACTGACATAATGAATATAAATTTAACCTAGGTATTCTCCAAAAAGAAAATTAATATTTTTGTCGTTATGCTTTTGATTGGTTGTAACGGATCAATTCCTAAATTTTAACTTGTCCTAATCATTTTGACCCAGTATATGTAATTACAGTATATGCGTTAACTTTTGTTTATTAAAATGGTTGAAATGTAACGTGTGTTGACCAACTTTGGTGGAGGTATAGAAAGAAGCAGAGGTGATAATGGAAAAGGGGAAGCACAGGATGTTAAAAGGCGTAAACAACAAAAAGTAGCTTTGATTTAAAAGCCACTTTAGGGCTAAATAAATTAAAACTCAGTTAGATCCAATGCCATGCCAAACGCTCAAATTTGGGTCTAACTCACAAGCCTAGGCAACGTAGTGGAGGTCAAGGAAAAGGAAGAGCAAGATACGAGGATGTAATTTACCTATTTTATTCATAATGAAAGTGATAAAGTATTTTTTAAATACATTTTTTATTATCACTGATATCTCCCATTTATCTCTTATATTTAAAATTATCTTTCTCGCAATTAATATTCCTTTGGTCCTATTTATAGGATAGAGAGAAATATTTTTTGTCCTATTTATAATACATTGAGAGAATTTTTTGTATAGATGTATAATTTTATCCTTCATTTATTATTATGTTGACTTTGTTTATATGAAGTATAATGTATATCAAATAGGGATAAAGTTGAAAAATTGTTAAATTTTAAATGAGAGTCAATGAAGTTTAATGTTTTTTTTTATCTATGTAAAATATGTTAGAAGTAACTTATAAATATAATCAAAAAAGTAAAATAAAAGTAGAAAAATATCATTAATTATTTTGGAAAGCGGCCTTCCTCCTCTACTCTTATCGTCCACTTCTCCTCCTCTACCCAGAACTATGGCATTTTGAGTGTAAAAATAAAGACTGGCCACTTTTTATATTATGGGTTAACTTGTTATATTTTTGACACAATTTAAAAGATGCGCTGCTTAAGGAACCATAATTATTAAAGATGTCGGCAATTGAACGTCATTATTGTCACCACGGGGAGGATTTAAACTTTAAGTACCATCAGTATTCACTTTCAACTTTTTTTTTCTTTTTAATTTTTTTGAAATAGTCCCAAATGACAACTAAAACATCTCATAATAATAATACCTCAGCCACCTCCTACAAGAAAGGGAGGCCCATAATAAGTCCAAACTGTAGGAAACTAAAGGTGTCGGCAATGAATATGCTCCGGTCATTTTGGTCACACAATATGGTTTAAACTCTGCTTCTTATTCCTTCTCTAGTAGCTGTATATTTTTTTAATTTATTTAATCTTTATTTCTGTCTCCAATTGCGCCAGTATAATTGTAAAGATCCATTTTTAAAAAAAACTTTGTACCATTTTATTTGGAGAGAAATTAAGAACAGTACAATCATTTATGACTACATGATTTTATAATGATGTCTAGTTTTTTCCTTAATAATAAGCTTTGCTCTAGGAAAAATAAAAACACAGTTGCAACAGCAATGCATACATATACACACATACATACATATATGATTTTTGTTTCATTATGAATATATTTTTGGGAGAATGACACTCAGGTCTCAAAATCAATTCAAGGCCAACAAAAAAAAGTATCAAAATCAATTTAATGATATAGCTAAGTAGCAAGGAATTTTATTGAAAATAAATTGCAAATAGCAAATCATGTATTCAAGTTTCATAGATTATTCTAATGAGTTTCAATGGAGACTCACATATTTATAAAGAATGATTCATCTTTTAGAAAAAAAAAATTTTGAAATCTAATTATCAATAATTGAACTTGTGGAATTTAAATGTCATTTTTTAAAACTTTAATTTGGTTTCCATACAAACACCTCTTAATCATGAAAGAAATAAAAAGGGGAAAAAGAAAAGAGGCATGTGCTTATGTATCTGTTTCTTTGTTTTATTTTATACAATGAATTTTTATTTGGCTATGATTAATATAGAAAATTTTGGGTAAACGTGGGTTAGAGGCCCAAAACATTAAAGATCCACAGTTTCTCTAATCTGTCGCAAAAGTAACTTTAATTTGGATTAAACGAATGCTTAGCAAACCGATAATCTCGAATCAATAATCATCAATAGAAACTATAAAAGCTGTTAGAGGGGTCAGTAAAGCATTAAAAAAAAAAAAGAAATATTATCGTGATGAATCGATTTGACTAGCCAAAATTTGCTTGTTTACTGGCAAACGCGACCAATTGATCAAGTGCAATATTCCATAATAAAATTTACTCTTTTTTATTGATGGTGTTGTTGAATCAATTTGGTACACATTGCTAGAGATTTTCATGAGATATCCATCTCTTGAACATTGCAAGACATTCTGCAGGTTTGAACTCTGGAGCAGTATCTCCTGCGCCCCGCAATTATTACTATTATTATAATAAAAAATCCATCCAAATCAATACCTTTCCTTTGATTTTAATTTGTTTCTCCAAGAAAAAAAATAGTCGATGGTGTTTTATTATCTAAAAGTAAAAAAGTGCATATATATAAATATATATATTTTATACCTTGACAGTTGCAAATGTCATTCGATTGGAGCAAGTCCTCGTGTATCTATTGCAAAAAAAAAAAAAAAGATCAATAATGGAATTAACTAGTCTGAGATACACACACACATATTGAAAGATTAAGAAAATATGCAGTTTTTTTTTTCTGTGTTCGAATTTAGAGAGAAATCAACGTACCCAGCAACTTGGGCATTGAAATGCCAAGGCCTCCAGTGATGAACAATGGAATAATTCAAAGATCTGATCCATGCTTGTGTTGATAAGAAAGAAACTGTCATGTCATCATCTTCACTGATTACATTTACACACACACATATATATGTAAACAACAAATTTAAGTTTTATTATAATCAACCATATATAATTCAAAACCAACAAGATTCTTTAATTTATTATATATACACACAGAGACTCAGTTTGGGAAGCAAATTGATACAAAGTAGATGAAATGTAAGACCCATTTTATGGTGTAAACTACACCATAAAATATGTTTTACATTTAGAATCGGAGGAATACTACTTATGTCCAGTCCTAAAACTATTTTGGGTTAGATTTGATTTTAAATACAAGACATTAGCTTACTTTACCTATCAAATTTATAAGTTTTTCCTCAAAATATTCCTATTGATTGTATATATTAAGGGGTTTCTCAACAAAGTAGTTACAAAACACATGATTATATAAGGTAATTTAGGCAGGTCATCAACTTGTATACCAGCTCAACGAATTTATTTAACATCCACAAATTAGTTATCTAGCTCTTAGATTAAACACCGAAGAAAGTAGTACCTAATAACTAAATTTCTGTTTTCAGGACAGTAGAAACTAAGAAGAATATGATGGCAATGAAATGGAATGGAAAAGATATATGGAATTAAATGTGAACCTGTATATCAAAGAACGATAGCCTTCTGCACTGAGATTTGCATGAAAATGAAAGCTGCTATTGATTTCAAACTTATAAGGTATTATGATCACAACGTTTCCAATGCCTTACAGTTCCCTGCAACCCAATAAAAAAGAGACAAGAAAAACAAAAGAAAAGTGATTCAAAGGCTATATGTTATTTAATGTACGTCCTCCTGTCCTAAATATGAGAAATAATACGTAGTGCAAATTGGACTACCAATTAGATTTTATATTTAGAGTCGGTGGCAGTATTATATATAAGAGAAGGTTATAACCAACATATTAGGCCAAACCTTTCGAACATGGAGTGCTTTGCGAACGCCATCATTGTTGGCCCAATATTGACAAAGATCAACAACAATGTTGAACAATCACAGAGATTAGTGACATCAACAAGCATTATTCTTCCAATAATGTTACTAGCTTTGTAAGTATGATATATGTGGAAGAATTAATGTTTATTTAAGCATTCGTTCTTTAATTTGTTAATCACCGATTTCATATTTGGGACATTGAAACCCTGGAGATGCCTCTGAGACACCAAACACTTAATGGTGCAGTACGATAATAATTACCCGACACGTTGATGCAGTATTTCTGGCCTTCACTTTCTCAGTTAGAGATCTCTTCAAAGTATTTCTTTTGGGCATCGTTCTTAGATCATAACCGCAAAAGGCTGGTTCCAAAATCTGAATATGATCCACTTCTGCAATTAACTGAAACCAAAAAGAGAAATCGAACAACTGAATTGAAACACCCTTATGCTTATCTCTCTCTAGTTCTATAAAATATAGGGTTGGAAATTAAATTAGTTCAATAGTTGGTTAATTATATTACCTCTTGGAATGGCTGGAAATCTCTGAGACATAACAAGTTTCTGGGGTCAATGTTTCTGTAATTTCCTCTACAGTTCTGCTGTAATGACTGTTCTTGTAGAATCAATAGTTCCAATAGGTTAGTCTTTCTTAAAACAATCATTTTGACAACTTCTGTGCACTTAGAATATAACTTGTCCATCATTATGGTATTTACCTCGTAGAGTTCATCAGAGATGAGTCCCATTCCGTGAGCCACAGGGATTGCATAATTTATTTCAAGCTTTGTTGTCAATGGATTCCCCAGTATACATCCCTACACGTAATACAGGTTTAACATTTGAGTCTACTATGTGTCCTTCAACCCTTGAAATTTATAACGTTGTCTTTAATGTAAAAGAAGAAATGGAGAGAACTATGATTTGAAACCTGGATATTTATCGCGGCTGAACCCCATTTTCATTGGCTGAAGCGAGCACATGTAATGAGCCATTTGGTTATGTGCATATCTATGCAAATATATATATATATATATATATAGAGAGAGAGAGAGAGAGAGAGAGTCCTTATGTTATAAATTAGGAGTACTAATTGTACCGTGTGAAATTTCTTGAAACAAGGGTGGAATAGGAATGCCAGCATAAGAGTCGCCGGCTAGATTAACGTTATGTGATAGGTATTCCGGATGATTTATCAGCCACTACAAATCAAAATTAATAGATGTTTCAGATTATTTGAACATTATTTATATCGTATAATAAAATGTTTTGATATAATATCACGAAATTAATCTTTTCATATTGATCATCCTTGATGATAATTAAAATATGAAGTAGGTTGTTAAAAATGTACCTTCCTCAAAAATTTGTGGGCGTGATGAATTAATGTCCAGTCACTAACAATTGCTTCGGCTTTGGTGTAACTGAAACCTGCTCCCACAGGTAAGTCTACAAACACAATACTGCTTGCCTGATCAAGTAAAACATTTATATATACTACCTTAATATAAGAGTTGATTAATTAAAAAAAAATAGTTAAGTAGGTTATTTTTAATAAATAGGAATTATTTTTCTTAGAATACCCTTGCTAATCAAATGTATTAGCTAGAATTATTATTTGATAAAATATTTAACATGTGCAACTATACAAGGACTATCTTGAGAAAAATGGATAAATGTGAAAAACAAAGTAGATTAAAGTCTTATATTTAGAACCAAATTGAATGTTGAACTAGTTTTTATATTAAGGACTTGATGTAATATATACCATGTATTATCAATTTGTTACATATACGATAAGTATTGCTATTTTCATATTCAAACTGTAGATTTTTAATCAATCCAATCTTGTCGGGAAGATTTTCAATTTTGAAGTTGACATTATTCCACTCATTCTAGGGAATTTACTTGTCACGAAAATATATACAGCGACTACGACAACTCTGTTTATGCTTTCATAGTTGTCAGGAATTTTAATATATTAGGCCCTTGACAATTAACACAAGACTTTTGCCGAATCTCTTATGAACATGAATTAACGAAAATATTGAAGAGAAAAAATCAAACCGAGCAATGGGATCCAGAACATACATGTTAGCAAGCTTGGTAATGCCTAAAAATTAATCTAATTAAAAGCAAGTTAGGAATTAATGTACTACATCTATCTAACCTTAGTCCATGATTGTGGCCTCAAGACTAAGCTAGGCAAGCTCCCATTGTATTGTTGGTTTATAAGTGCAAGTGGACCTATGTATATTAACATACAATAAAAAAACAAATATTACAGATCATTTTGTGGTAAAACAAAAGGACTTGAGATCGATCAACCCAATTTATTAGATGAATATACGGAGGACAACAGATAAGATTGAATTTAGAGAGAAATGAAGATATGCTTACCTATTTCAAAGGCAAGGCCCATCAAAGAAGAGCAACCAGGACCCCCAGATAGCCAAAGAAGGAGAGGATCATCTTCAGGATTGTTTTCGGACTTAATAAAATGATAGAAAGCTTGCATTTCTTCTGATTCCCCAACTCCGACATACCTGACCAATTACTCATTATATTAGAAAACCAATCTTCTTCATCTAATGAAGCTGATAACTCATTAAAGATCGAGAAGGAGATGAATAAATGAGATACCCAGTTTCAAGTTGAAAGGGAAGGGGTCCATCGAAACCAGGAAGAAACTCTACTGTTGAAGCCGAAGCCATGGCGGGTCGAGACCCAAATCTGTAAAAGGACCACAAACAGAAGCAACACAATCTGGTAATTATAACCATATAACATAGATGCACTGTGGTTTGAGCTCATTATTTGCCACGCCATTGTTGTGATGAAAGGCCTCTATATCTGTTTATCCATTTGCCTTCTGAGTCTCTCTCTCTCTCTACATGTGTGTGTGTCTAGAGAGAGAGAGGACGGTCCGACGGGCCGGACTGCTGACCGGACACCCTTCGGCTCGGTCCAGGTGGAAAACTCATTCCAAAGGTTAGGCCGAATCTGCTCGGCATTGGGCCGCTATCAAGCCATTAACCGTTAAAAACCAGGGAACCGGAGCGGCTAACTGAAAACCGTCCGGCCAGAACCAGTCCAAACTTCCACCTCCAGAATCCACTTGCAACTTCCGTCGGCGAAAATCCAACACCTCAAAACTGGTTTGGAAACATTCATCACATCTCCCCAATACCCATTCTTTTCTCTGTCATGGGTATGGAGAAGAGAAGGAAGAGAAGAAGAGCATAAAGAAGAGAAGGAAGAAGAAGAATGTCTCACGACATTAACACTGATTATATCCAAAACTATCAGATCAGCAACAAAAAAATTGAACAAGATGATAGACTGGAGAAGAAAAAAAAAAATAATGAGCCTCGTCTTTTAGCTGGTATGAAGTTCAAAGCATTTTGAAACGCTGGAGCTTGAGAAGCTGAGAGAGTTTGAATACCCATATTACGGTTAGACTCTTTAATTTTTATTTTGAAAAAATAAAAATTGCCCTAATTTTCATTTATCTCCACCGTCTATCAATTTAATCTCGTTTTCTACTTTTTTTTTTCAACGGCCAACACATTCCCAATGCTGAACACAGAGGACTTGTAATTATAGCATCCAGTGTACTAGCTACTAGGCATCACATGATGTACCGCAAAGGAGCAAAATAATCCCTCATTTTTGAAATTTGAAATGCTTAATATGTGCAAATTATGAAATTGATTCTAATTTCGGATAGAAAAATTGATTCTATAAGTGTCCATATATATTCTACCATAAATATTTTTTTATATTTGTATGCATATAATATTATGTTTAATTTAATTATTATATTAGCAGTTCAACAAGACGGTCTAACCGATCTAACTATTTGAATTGTGGTCTACTAGTCTTTCTAATTTTATATCCGGTCTGATTTTTAAAACATTGATATATATGATAGACACGAAAAGGGGAGTAGTTCTAAATCCAATGTATATTTTAACTGTACACACATGTCTTGCCTCCTTATGTTATATTCTTCTTGTCCTTAATATAGGACTTAATTGTTGAGTTAATTTTGATCCTAAATATAATACTTATTTATCATATTTATTAATTTTTTTTAAAATTATCCCTATAGATACTCCATCAACTATAATCAAGTAGAAGAGAGAGGATATTAAGGAAGATGATTATGGTGTTTTAGGAAAAACATGTCATATTTCTTATAATTAACTAACTTACCTAACTTCCTTAACCTAATCAAGTTAGTTAAATAGGTCTTATATTAAGGACCGGAGGAGTAATTCTTATGTCCTTTTTTAATTTCTTATATTATTTAATTTCTTTTATTCTTTTCCCATCATGCCAAACAACAATGTATTAGGATTTGTTTGGTATACCAATAAATTAATGGAAAAATTGCAACGAACGACTACTAGAGGAAAATAATTAATGACAATAAAGAACCATGCATGCATTTGTGAAATGATAGACGATGATCAAAGTTTTTTTTTTAAAAAAAATAAATGGATGAAAACACTTGACCTTACATAATTGGCAATATTTCAGTTGCAAATAAATCAAGATAGTTCAATTATATATCATGGGAGCTTATTAGTTGTAAACATTAGAAAATTAGTCGCACATAGATTATAAGTTATATAGAAGCTTTGTAAAGCCTGAAAATTGGATTCGCAAATCTCTAAATCTCATCTGTAAAATTAAAAAAAGATTAATAAAAAATAATAGAGGTCCTTATTTTTCCCAATCAAATCACCTCGTATTTAAAAGTTATATATATATATATAATTGGATATTTGACTTAATCTTGGTTCGAGTCAGACTTAAGATTTGTAGAGGAGTTGTTTTGATAATAATACTTTTTAACTCAAAAGGGAAAATTATTGCACAATTTACCCCGCTCTCGTATAATAACACTATTATTTAGTTTTATTTATATACATCAGTTTGTTTTTTATTTCACAAATATTTACTTGAGGACACTCAAATTATTTCCAGGCTTTTTAGGGCACGTTTAGATTGCCATATGAAGCTGTAAAAGTACCTTGGAGTCTATGAAACTAAGATTTGGAGCTTATTTGGATATTATGAGTTGTTTGGGTGGGCTTTTACCCCAACCAACTTTTGGAGCAAAAGTTGGTTGCTTTCAAAGCTAACAAAAGAGTTTTTGGCTTCAAGAATGTGGAGAGAGTAAATGGAGAGAGAAGAAAGATGAGAGATGAGTGTCTTAAGGTGGATTCTATTTTGCTTCAATAAAAACAAAAAAATTATTCAAAAAATAATAATATTTATATACTCCTTTGGTTCTATTTATAAGGTGAAAAGAGAAATTTTTTTAATCTTATTTATAAGTCATTTTATTAAATTTTTGGCATGAATGTATAATTTTATTATTCATTTACTATAGTGTAAATAACTTTTTTTTAAAAGTGTATATATTAAATAGGGGTAAATTAAAAAATTATTATATTTTAATAGAGAGTTAATGCAGTTTAAAATTTTTTTATCTATATGAAACAAGCTGAAACTAACATAATTGCTGTCAAAGACCGAATCTTTTGGAGTAAGGAAAACCAAGCCGTCTTTTTTTCTCTCGTTCAGCTGATGATGGGAATGGGAGGCCACCCACCAGAAGGCGGCCAGTGTACTAATGAGGATGATGAGAACAATGCTCCAAATAAGAAAAAGGTGAGACATGCCATGGAAGAGGCTTCGGATGCAGGTTTTACTCCAGGTCTCTCGTTCAAAGACAAACTCATGGGGATAGAGGAAGAACCATTGCAGCAGGATAGGAAAGGTAGGAAGGTTGTTAATGGTGCATGGAACGAATATATTGCAAGTTTGAAAAGCTTCTTCGTACAAGGAGAGAATGTGGATTAAGAAGACTCTAATGATGAAGACTGCCCTGCGTTTAGGGTCACTCAAGAAGAGTGTAACATTCTGAGTTTTATCGGGTTTTAATAACCTCTTTTGGTTGATTTTGAGGATAGATTAGTGATTTAACATTGATCTTGGAGTTTGGGTTGGAATTGAGGTATGTTAGAGGAATAGGTGAACAGACCCCTCTCAGGGTATGTTCGCCGCGACGAAGGTAGGGGTATGCCGCAGCGAAGATTGGAGTTCGCTGCGGCGAAGTCAGGTTTCCAGGTGAGTATTCCCTCTCGGGATTAGTTCGCCGCGGCAAAAGGTGCCGAATCTATATAGTCGCAAGAGGGTCTGTTGGTGCAAAAATTAGAAAATCTGAAGGAAGAGAGAGAGGCTCTGCTAGGGTTTCGGTGTTGTGGCTTGGGAAAGGCATTTCTAAGGATCCATTACCTCAAGTAAGTGATTTTAACCTCTAATCTACTTTCTTTCTTGGAATTTCTGAGGATTTATGGTGAAACCCTAGAGTTTTCTAGGTTGTTATGAAATTGAGTTTTTTGACCGATTGTTTTGAATTTAATTGATTGCTTTGGGTTAGTCTAAGTATTTAATCAGTGTAGTTTTCTTGGATTTAAAGAACCTTGAGTTTTTGAAGCTAGGGTTTATGGAAATGGGAGGTTTGTGATTGAGGATGATAATGTAGAGGTTGATTTTGAGTTTTGTGAATTGGGTTATGTTAAGGAGGGTTAAATTGGATGTTTAATCGGTTTAGAATGTTGTTAAGACTTCTATTGTTCAAATGGAATGTTTGGGTGTTGAATTCCTATAATGGGTCCTTGAGGGTATGAATTTTAATTGATGTTTGGAAAGGAATTAAGGTTTTAAATGGATTTTTATGACCTTGGAGTGTTGCCTTGATGGTTATACCATTTTTAGTTGGGTAGAGTTGTGGTTGGAGCTAGGAATTTTGTGTCTCCAAGTGTTTTTTTTGTCACATTATTAGTTAAAAGCTAATACATGTTGGTTGTGTGCTTGTGTAGACCGGTTGTGAGCCTTGTTGGTGCACGGGGCTATGTTGTTGGTTTGTTTTTCCTTGCTCAGGCGAGAGGTAACAACTTTCCAATCCTTTGTACATGCTTTTGTGGTACTGTGAGTGGATTTATGCTTTGTGCTTCGAGTAGCAACTGTGTTCAAAGTGTATGTTATATATTGAAAAGGAAAACCGTCTTGTGGGGTTTAAATTGATATTGATTGAATTTGTAACTTGTGAAAGATAGGCCACTGAAAAAAGTTAATTGTGAAATGATTATTTACTCTTTGATTATGATTTGAGCATGATGCATTAATTGGGAATTGGTGAGAGTTTTGATTGTTACTACCACGTGGTAAGGCCTCCATTAATACATGATGGTTGGCTCTTTACGTCCCCCATAGTGAGGGATAGGCCTTTTATGGCTCCTTACGTCCCCCATAGTGAGGGATAGGCCGGGTTCGGCTCTTGAAAATCCCCTAAAGTGAGGGATATGGTTGATGGGATCGCATCATTGCACTTGCATGACTTGTTGTGGCTATCATTTATCATATTACTTGTGAACTACCCCACTTGACACCTCACGAGCACCTATTTAATGGTACTTTGAATTGGAAAGGTTGGTTACTGGGACGTTTGTCTCACCCAGTGGTTTATAATGTTTTCAGATGAAGGTTCTAGGCGAGTGCCGTCGGGAAGAGACGCAGAGGCTTGAGCTTGGTTAGCTTTAGGCCTCTAGCCCTTGTATATGTATAGTTAGTATATATATTGCCACATTTAGGATCCCTTTGAAATATTTTGATTACCCGGCCTTGTTGTAAACTGGAGAGAATGTTATCTCCTTATTTTGGTTGGCCGGAGGCCATTTCTAGTGTCTTATGAAACTCTGATTTATTTTGTTGGAAACCATTTGGATGGGCTGATGTGATGTCTATTGTTACCCGGACCGGAGGCTCGGTGTAACATCCTAAGTTTTATATCGGGTTTTAATAGCCTCTTTGGGTTGATTTTGAGGATAGATTAGTGATTTAATCTTGTTCTTGGTGTTTGGGTTGGATTTGAGGTTTGTTGGAGGAATAGGTGAACGTACCCCTCTCAGGGTATGTTCGCCGCGGCGAAGTTTACTTCGCCGCGGCGCACCGGGAGTTTCAGAGGGGAGTGTCTTCTCGGGAAGGTTTGGCCGCGGCGAAGTCTAGGGGACGCCGCGGCGAAGTTGTTCAGGTGAGCGAGGCTTCCCTTTCGGGAAGGTTTCGCCGCGACGAAGGTAAGGGCACGCCGCGGCGAAGTTCTTTTGGGCGAGCGAGAGTTTCCTCTCGGGAAGCTTTCGCCGCGGCCAAGATGGGAGTTCGCCGCGGCGAAGTCAGGTTTTCAGGCGAGTAATCCCTCTCGGGATTAGTTCGCCGCGGCGAAGATGGAGTTCGCCGCGGTGAAAGGTCGCGATTCTATATAGTCGCGGGAGGGTTCAACGTGCGAAAATGAGAAAAATCTGAAGGAGGAGAGAGGAGCTCTGCTAGGGTTTCGAACTTTTGGCTTGGAGGAGACATTTCTAAGGATCCATTACCTCAAGTAAGTGATTTTAACCTCTAATCTATCTTCTTGATTGGAATTTCTGAGGATTTTTGGTGGAACCCTAGGATTTTCTAAGTTGTGATGAAACTGAGGTTTTTGACCGATTGTTTTGAGTTTAATTGATTGCATTGAGTTAGTTTAAGTATTTAATCGGTGTAGTTTTCTTGGATTTAAAGAATCTTGAGTTTTTGGAGCTAGGGTTTATGGAATTGGATGATTTAGGATTGAGGATGATAATGTAGAGGTTGATTTTGAGTTTTGTGAATTGGGTTATGTTAAGGAGGGTTAAATTGGATGTTTAATCGGTTTAGAATTGTTGTTGGAACCTTAATTGCTCAAATGGGATGTTGGGGTGTAGAACTCCATAGTGGGTCCTTGAGGTTGTGAATCTTAATTGATATTTGGAAAGGAATTAAGGTGTTAATGGATCGGTATGACTTTGGAATGTTGTCTTGATAGATATACCCTTTGAGTTGGGTAGAGTTTTGATGGGAGATAGGAATTTTGTGTCCCCAAGTGTTATTTTGGCCACATTATTAGTTTGAAAGCTAATATATGATGGTTGTGTGTTTGTGTGCTTGTGTAGACCGGTTGTGAGTCTTGGTGGTGCACGGGGCCACATTGTTGGTTTGTTATTCCTTGCTCAGGCGAGAGGTAACCACTTTCCAATCCTTAGTACTTGCTTCTGTGGTATTGTGAGTAGATTTGTGTTTTATGCTCCAAGTAGTAATTGTGTTCAAACTATATGTTGTATATAAAAAGGGAAAACCGTCTTGTGGGGTTTTTTATTGATGATGAATGAGTTTTGGAATTGTGAAAGATATGCCACTGAATGAGGTTAATTGTGAAATGATTATTACTCTTTGATTATGATTTGAGCATGATGCATTAATTGGGAATTGGTGAGAGTGTTGTCTGTTACTACCACGTGGTAAGGCCTCTATTAATGCATGATGGTTGGCTCAGTACGTCCCCCATAGTGAGGGATAGGTCTTTTTGGCTCTTTACGTCCCCCAGAGTGAGGGATAGGCCTTTTATGGCTCCTTACGTCCCCCATAGTGAGGGATAGACCGGCTTCGGCTCCTGAAAATCCCCTAAAGTGAGGGATTTGGTTAGTGGGATTGTATCATTGCACTGGCATAACTTTTTGTGGCTATCTTGTTATCTTAGTATTTGTGAACTGCCCCACTTGACACCTCACGAGCACCTATTTAGTAGTACCTAGTATTGGAAAGGTTGGTTACTAGGACTTTGTCTCACCCCGTGGTTTACAATGTTTTCAGGAGAAGGTTCTAGGCGTGCGCCTTCGGGAAGAGACGCAGAGGCTTGAGCTTGGTTAGCTATAGGCCTCTTGCTTTTGTCTATGTATGATCTGTTGTATATTGCCACAGTTAGGGTCTTTTGTGATATTTTGATTGTTGATATATTGTAAATTGGAGGATGCGTTATCTCCTTATTTTAGTTGGCCGGAGGCCTTTGCTATTGTTTATGGAACTTTGTTATCTGGTTGAAAACGATTTGGATGGGCTGATTTTGATGTGTGTGTTACCCGGACCGGAGGCTCGGAGGCCCAGTAGATATGAATGGATTATTTTAGTTGTATGCAACGTCTATCGGGTTGACTCGAGTTTGAAAGTCAATTTCTAAAAATATGAAATTTTCCTTCTACTATGGTAGCTCGTTTTAACAGCTTTCCTTTTCTACCATAGTAGTGGACTTTATGATGATTTATGATGTTTTTAAGGTTAAGGGTTTTACACTCGAAGGCCCAGTGGATGTTAATGAATGATTTTTAGTTGCATGCAACAGAGTTTGGGTTTGATCCGAGTTTAAAAGTCAATTTCTAAAAATATACAAATTTCTTTCTACTATGGTAGTTCATTTTAACAGATTTCCTTTTCTACCATAGTAGTGATTTTATGACGAGTTTATAATGTTTTGTGGGTTAAGGGTTTTACAAAGAGCATGAGTTGTTGTGTGCTCCTTGGAAAAAATTCTTGATCATTAAACTACTGGGGAAATCAATCCCCCTGAGAGGAATGCGAAACAGCCTGGCTCACATATGGAAGACCACTGAACTGTTTACAACTCGGGACCTTGATAATGATTTCTTTGTTGTCTCATTTGAGGATGAGTATGACATGAACTATATCTACCAGGAAGGCCCTTGGATGGTGGCAGATAGATACCTTATAGTTCAACGATGGAGACCAAATTTTGACCCATGGTGCACTGAAGCTCAGATGAAAATTGCTGCATGGGTTAGAATCCCGCTTCTATCGCTTGAATTCTTCAACACTGCTAGTTTGAAATGAATGGGATCCATGCCTGGCCGCACATTAAAAATTGATCAAATAACTCGTACTAGTAAGCGAGGTAGATATGCTTGATCATGCGTTGAGATTGATCTCCAAAAGTGTCTTAAATCAGCCATCAAGATCTTTGGTAAAAGAAGAATTATTGGGTATGAAGGTCTTCATCTTATATGTTTTCTTTGTGGAAAATACGGTCATCACAAGGAGGACTATTAGGAAAATGAAAGTCATAAGGAAAATGCAGCAAAAGTAGCAACAAAAAATAGACCTAGGATTGTACTACGAACCGCGACGGCATGAGGAACCAACCACCAGAAGGAACCAAGGAACAGAAAGAACCAGAGGCCAAGAGTCAAACTAATGAATCCCAAAAGCAAAGAAGAGAAATGGAAGAGGCCAAAGAAGTTGCCGGTGACGGTGATGCGATAGCCGTGCTGGGGCTTGGGGTGTGGAATCTGGTGCAACGGCCTTCACAATGCCAATTTGGAAACTCCAGCAAATCAGGGGGATACAATTATGGCATGAAAACTTTCAATGAAACAGGAAAGAGAATCAAGCACAACGTGATCTGCGAGCTAGCATTAACGAAGAATCTCATACTGAGATGGGGAATACTTACGAGGGACGCGTCAATCCTAGACACTTCTGTGACATGGGGAGAGAATATATTAAACAACAGAAATGGGTCCCAGTGGGGTCCTTAAAGCTACCACCACAAGAGGAAGAGGGGAAGGGAAAAGAGCCTACTTATTATGAGAAACCAAATTGTGATAAGACAGGCCCATCTGAAGTAGTTAAGCCCACTAGCAATTTCTTAAGGTCATCTAATCCTTTTGCTCCTCTTGGTGAAATGACCAACGAATTTGGGCCTGAAGCAGCTACAAATGAACAATTCAAGAACCCAAAGCCAAATGAGACAAATGAAGAAATAGTGATCAAGGATTGTCACAAGAACGGGGAGAACAACTCACATCACATATACTTGACATCGTTCAAGCAGCTGCGACAAGTGACGGAGTCTTCCAACACAACTCAAGTTCTGGTGGCTTCGACCTAGAACTCTCCTCTCTCTTTACCGGGGCCTATAAGCAATGCACCCTATCTAAGTGATGCTTAATGAATTGCATCTTTTGGAACTGTCGGAGGATTGGGTCTAAAGCACTTCCAAGCCTTGTCCGAGAAATTCAAAGACGATATAATCTTGATGTCTTTGCTCTCTTTGAAACCAAGGCAAGCGATGTGAAAGCACACTAAAAAAGCTCCAATATAGGGTTCACTAATGTTGAGATCGTCGAAGCCAATGGTTTTAAGGGTGGAATTTGGGTTCTGAGGAATGAAGGAGACTTTAAAATCTCTGTCATTGAAAAATTCGAACAAGGCATCCATGTAGTTGCTGATAATGGAGAGGTCAAGTTTTTCATCACTTCAATTTATGGAAGTCCAAACCCCATTATTCGCAGAAGGTTGTGGTCTAAATTACATGAAATCCAGCCTGATGAAAGATGGCCATGGATCATTGGAGGAGACTTTAATGCGACCCTCTATACTAATGAACGACACTCCACAGCTCTCCATCCTAGCACTGTAACCGTGATTTTGGTATTTGGTTTAAAGACATGGAGCTAATGGATCTGGGTTGCAATGGGCCGTTTTACACTTGGAAAAGAGATGGTTGTGAAAGTAGAATTGACCGGGTTCTAGCCAATAACCAGCTTGTGAATGTTTTTCTCAATGTCTCTATAAAGCATCTTCCTTGGTTTAAGTCTGATCATAGGCCTATCTTGTTTCAATCCAAAATAGAAAGGCCAAGAAACTTGGTTGAGCGCCTTTTTCGCATGATAGCTTCGTCGGTCCTTCATGATGACTTTGCAAGATTGGTGAAGAAGGAGTCTTGGAACCTAAGTGACGAGTGGAGGAAAAATGTGCAGAACTTTATGGCCAATGTGAATGGTTGGAAGCATGATGTCTACAGTCACTTGGGTCGGAAAAAAAGACACCTTATGGGATGCCTTGAGGGAATCACTCAGTCTATTCAACATTGAGAGTGATCTTCCTCACTTGATTGACTTCAATGAGATTTATGACTTGAACTTGAAGATGTTTTGATCCAAGAAAACCTCCTTTGGGCACAGAAAGCTAGGTGTAATTGGTACTCTCTAGGAGACCGAAATACCAGCTATTACCACGCTCGGGCTAACAACAGGAGATGACGAAATAGAATAGTGGCAATAAAAAATAAAAGTGGTAATTAGACTGATGATGTTGACGAAATCAAGAAAGAAGTTATGAGCTTCTTTATTAATCTATTCACTCATGTTAGTGATGAAACTTGCCACCTTAATTGTCTAGTGACTTTTCCCCACCTAGAAGATCATTTGAATAAAATAAGTGCAGAAATCTCCAGTGAAGAAATCAAGTTGGCTATTTTCAACATGGGGGCATTGAAGTCGCCGAGCCCAAACGAATTAAACGCTCTGTTTTTTCAAAGCCAATGGGAAGTGTTAGGTGCCTCTGTTGTCAATATGGTAAAACAAGCTTTTGTGAAACTAGCTTTGGTTAATAATATAAACCAAATTTTATCGTTCTCATCCTGAAGAAGGAAAATCCTGAAACCATTAGAGATTTTCGGCCAATTAGTTTGTGCAATGTAATCTATAAAGTGATTACTAAGGTTGTGGCCAACAGAATAAAACACTGGCTCTTGTATGTTATCTTCCCTAATCAATGTGGCTTTATCCCTGGTAGAACTAGCTTAGCAACATTATCGTGGCTTAAGAGGTTATCCACTTAATGAGAAAGATAAAAGGGAAGAAAGGCTTTATGGCAATCAAAATTGATTTAGAAAAGGCCTATGACCTTATTAGATGGGACTTCCTGATGACTTGTCTAGAAGAACTTCATCTCCCAAGTACAATAATTAATGTGATCCAAGCCTGTATCTCCTCCCCCACCATGCAAATTTTATGGGAGGGGAGTAAGGCAGAGGAATTTTTTCCCTCACGTGGACTTCACTAGGGAGATCCTATTTCTCCCTACCTCTTTGTAATCTGTATGGAGAAGTTAGCACATCTCATTCAAACAGAGGTTGATAAGGGAAATTGGAAGCCTATTAAACTGAGTAAGGAAGGCCCTCCTATCTCTCATTTGTTTTTTTACTCATGATCTGTTGATTTTTGCAGAAGCAAATTTAGACCAGGTGCAAGTTATTAAGAGCTGCTTAAATAATTTTTGCAATGCTTCAGGACAAAAAGTCAGTAACAGCAAGACTAGAGTGTTCTTCTCCAAGAATATTAATCATACCAGAACCGAGCAACTAAGTGAAGAATTGGGCTTTACCTCTACCGGAGACTTGGAAAAATACCTCAGCATTCTGTTGCATCATGACCGGGTCACAAAAGGGATGTATCAATTTATTATTGACAAAATTAAATCTAGATTAAGTAACTAGAAAATTAATAAACTCTCTCTTGCAGGAAGGGACACGTTGGTAAAAGTGGTCATTGTAGCAATACCAAATTATACTATGCAGACAGTTGATCTTCCAATTAGCACCTCTGAGACGACCATTAAAAAAAAAGGCTTGGGACTTTCTTTGGGGGTCAACAGAGGAGAAACGCAAGATGCATCCTCTTGCTTGGAGCTCTGTGTGTGAAGAAAAGCAAAAGGGAGGCTTAGGCATGAGATATATAAAACACCAAAATAAGGCCTTCTTCATGAAGCTTGGCTGGGGGCTAGTGAAGGACCATGACTCACTCTGGGTTAAGGTACTTTGAGAAAAATATGGATGTGGGGATGATATTATCCCAAACATTAGCTCTCAAAAGCTAGGCTCGAATGCATGGCAAGGAATTAAGAAGAACTGGAATTATGTCAAAGACGGTCTGTAACAAGCCCAAGATAGAAACGAAAATGCTTGCTTTCGTTGGAAATGAGAAGAGCATGGTCAGTTCAAAATAAAGTCTACTTACAAGTCCCTTAATACAGAAAATGGACCCCCCTCAAGCATTTGGATGAATATTTGGAAGCTGAAAATCCCGTAACGGTGTCGGATGTTCGCTTGGCTCATGGCCCATGAAAGATTAATGATAAACCAGCTTAAGTGGAAGAGAGGTCTTCACCCTGATGGCTTTTGTAGCAGGTGCAACTCCCAAATGGAGGAGGCAATGTATGCATTACGTGACTGTTCGCATGTGAGAGGGCTATGGGAGTCAATAGTAAGACCGGAGTACCACACCCACTTCTTCTCGACTTAGATGGACGAATGGCTTTGGATGAATCTTACCAAGCAAGTGGGCCATGGCAGCAACTAATAGAAAGGATTGTTTGTGATCCTGTTTTGGCTCCTGTGGCGAGCAAGAAATGAAAGTTACCATTCAGGTATAACCATGCCCCTTGATAAAATTATGATCAGAGCAAGTGGCATCATGAGCTGCATGATGTCTATGTCCAAGAAACTTATTGATGTCAACTTGGGGGCAAACATTCGACGATTACAGAGCATTAATGGATCCAATAATAGAAAAAGGACCTCTGTTGAAGTTGATGGCGCCTTCTCATACAGAACAAATGCCGCTGCTTGTGGAGGGATTATTAAGGACTGGAACCATGATCTTGCCAAAGGATTTCTCCTCAAATCAGATGCTACTGATAATCTTGCAGCAGAACTTTGGGGCTGCTTAAGGGGTCTCAAAAGGGCCTGGGACTATAGCTACAAGGACATAATTCTTAAGAGTGATTCTGCAGAAGCCTTAGGTTGATTGAAGAAGAGACAAATGGTATGCATGCAGATTACTTGTTGATTCAGGAGATCAAAGGAATAATGATGAGAGAATGGCAAGTGGAACTGCAGCAAATTGATCAAGATAAAAACGGTGACGCAGATAAGTTGGCCAAGATAGCTCTTAGCATCAGTCAAGATTTTCAAATCTTGGATCCTGTGACGTTGGAGGCTACACTCCAAACGAACGACTTAAGTGCCTTTTAGTTTTGTTTTTCTCTTTCTGTCTTGTTAAAAAAAAAAAGCTGAAAGTACCTTATAAATATGATCAGAAGAGTATATTTATAAAAGTATCAAAAAAAAAAATAATAATAATAAATTTAGAGAAAATTAGAAAAAAAATCTTCGTTAAAAATTTAACTTGTGAAAAAGACTTAATAAATTTTTATACAAGCCCTTTAATTTAAATCCTTTTTTAACAATTTAAAACTCTTATTACAATTTTTTCATTGACAAAAATTTTTATTTTATAATTATAATTAAAAATTTTTTTAAACAATTATCACATTAAAAACATATAATATAAAATACTACTATTTAATAAAATTTATGCCTTTTTACTCATTTTATATCCAAACCTTTTTTTTTTTAACTAATCATCCAAACAAGCTTTAACTGTTTCAACTGACTTTTTATAAATGTTAGTCTAAATATAAATCATATTACACTAACTAATTTTTATCCTAACTTAAGTTTATAAAAATCAATTAGAATAAAAGTCAGTTTTACTATTATTAATCTAAATACACCTTTAATGTGTTTACGTCCCTTCACATCAAGGTCCTTCAATCTCATTTTTCCCTATAAATAAATGCATAGGACCTATGCGAACAAGGTCCATGTTTATAGATGCATTTGGATCTATGTTAGCTTAGAATAACCCAGCGGAAAAAACAAAACGCAATCGTGTGCTCCTTGTTACATTTGAATAGGACAGGAATTTCGTAGTCAAATAATATAATTATCACGTACATTAATGACAAATTTGTGTTTAATATATAGCCCTAAAAAACTGTTTTTTTTTTCTGGGGGTATATAAATAGCCAATTATATTAAAGCCCACTTGCTATGTATAACAGAATAAAATGTAGAGAAAATAAAAAAGTAATTTTATGGAATAAGAAACGTGCTTTTTCAACAAAAGTTAATACAGTTTGTAAAGAATTGGCTCAAGACCCAAAAAGTTATAAGTTTAAATCTTGCTGTAGATATAAAAACCTTGTTAATAGGTGATTTGTAAATACTTCTGTAAGTGTTTTTTGAACTTAGAGGTATATATTGGCCTCGATAAGTCTCTAAAACCTAATTTACCTAAATTTTTGTCTGAAAAATAAAAAAAATGTTTTTCTCCAACTAAATAAATAATACAAAGAAGATATCTAGGCACCAAAAATCATAACAAAAAAATATATTCAATTAGATAACTCTTTAGAGAAAGAGAATCATCACTTTACCTCACACCAAGCAAACATAAATAATTTTAAAGATATTACTTAGGTTTACGCACATCATATATATATATATATATATTTATATATGTATTTATCCAATAGCACTAACTTCATTTTTACATTCTTGTGGCAACTAATCACTCATTAGAGAGGCTCATTAGCTATCCATCTCTTTAACATCGCGAGACATTCTTCAGGTTTGAATTCTGGAGCTGAATGTCCAGCACCCTGCAATTATCATAATTAAATGCATAAAACCTTCACCTTTGAAAAAAGTGTAATTGAAAGGTTTTTGTGATTTAAAAAAAAGCATAATTACTTATTTATTATACCTTCACAGTTGCATATGTCATGCGATTGGAGTAAGTCCTTGTGTATCTATTTCAAATGGCAAATAAATTGCTAGTAAGTGTAAATATTATTCACCAATACAAATATAATAATAATATATAATAATTAATGAAATAATATAAGAGATTTAATTTAGGAATTACCCAGCAACTTGGTGATTGACATGCCAAGGCCTCCAGTCATCAATGATGGAGTAATTCAAAGATCTTATCCATGCTTGTGTTGATAGGAAAGGGAAACCCATGTCATGATCGCCACTGTATGTGAGCAACAAAATTTATTATTAATTAAATTGCCAAAAAATGTGAAAACTAAAAGGATTTATTATTTATAAATATGATCCAAATTAATTACATTCTCAAGCTTAATTAGAATGATATATATGTGCATGAAAGCACAATATATATATGTCGTGAAGAGGAAAACGAAATATAATTAATAGAGAACCCTAATTAACCTGTATATTAAAGAACGGTAACCCTTTGTACTGAGATTTGCATGAATATAAAAGCTACTATGGATGTCCTGCTTGTAAGGTAAACTACGATTACAACGCATCCATTCTCCTGTTGTTCCCTGTAGACACATATACACAATTAGCCAAATTAAAGGAAAAGAGTTAGAGACATGGAGAGAAGAGAGGAGAAAATGTAATTTTTTATTTCAATTCATAAGGCACGCAAAGCAAATGCATTGAGTTACCATTTATAATTAATGAAAAAATATTCTAAAACTTTAAAACTAAATGCAAATAACAACTAACCAAAAGATAACAGCGATTGATGTTGGTAGAGAGAGAGAGAGAGAGAGAGAGAGAGAGCAGGGAAAAACACAAGATTTGGTTATGTGATCTAACCTTTCGAACATGGAGTGCTTTACGAACATGATCATTATTGGCCCAGTGTCTCGCTTGTAAATATCCTAGTCGCTATCACAAGGGAAAGGAATTCAATTATATATTATTAAAGGATAAGCGCTTACCCACATTATCAATGGATTGTAAAGTTATATTATAGTACTAAATGTATTTTAGGAAAGATAATACCTATTTATTATAAATAACTAACTCAACAAATTTTTTTAATCTATTCAAATTAACTAACTAGCTCTTATATTAAGGATTGAAGGTAGTATAATTTTTTTGAATGTTATATTTTTAATTCTTTTTATGTCAAAAGATTGTTTTTTTTAAAAAAAATTGACTGTCAAAATTTTAAATATTATGTTTGTTTTATATTTTGCTTTTATTAAAATAAAAAATATTAGGATTCTAAGACTGAAGCGATAAAAAAGTCTTGATGATTATATTCAACTGCAATATAAGCAATCAAGATTTGAAATGAGAATCACATGCTACTCTTTAAATTATGTAACTATTAGAATATCCTCTTCAACCATACATTGCAAGCAAAATTGGAAAGCCTAACCTGCGTAATGAAACTTACAAAACTATATATATATATAGACACACACACATTTCTCCTTTTCATTATTATACAGATCTGGGTTTATTTCAAAAGAATTACCCGACATTTTGATGGAAAGTTAGGGTCTTTCACTTTCTGGGATAGAGATCTCTTCATCAAAGAAATTCTTGGGGGAAGCACACGCAGATCATAACCACAAAAGGCAGGTTCCAAAATCATAGCGGGATCAATTTCTGCAGTTAACTGGAAGGCCAAAGACAAATTAGAGATTCGAAAACAATCAAATAAATTTTACAAAAAAACTGTAGAAAGAATCCACACAGTTATTACCTCTTGGAATAACTGGAAATCTCTGAGACATAACAAGTTTTTGGGGTCTATCTTTTTGTATTCTCCTTTGCAATTTTTCTGTAATGACTGTTCTTGTAAAGCCAACAATCAAAATTATTACAATTTGAGAGATTTTTGAAGAATCATCTCGTGAACGGATATAGACTTTAAATAGTAGAAGTCCTTGGAAGAACCACATGGAACTAGCCGTCAGAGTTGAAAAGCCTAAAACCTTATAAAGCTTCCTTTCAAGGTAACCCTTCCCATATGGACTCATGACATGAACCTTATAATAATTCATTATTAATTACCTGAGATAACTGGTGCCTATACTACGAAATTACCTCGTAGAGTTCGTCAGAAATCAATCCCATTCCATGAGCAAATGGGATTTGATAGTTTTCTTCATGGCGTGTGGTCAATGGATTCCCAAGTATGTATCCCTATAATAAAATTCAAATAAGATTAGTATCTCAGAATCTTGATCGCTTTTAATAAGAAATATATATTCTAATTTCTTTTTAACCTGGATATTTATCCATGGTTGGATCCCGTTTTCGTTTCCTGCATTAATTTAGAATAATTGAACCCTCATTAGATCACATAGAATATATATATAGTCCTTAATACTGAATAACTGGTAGACTAATTAATAATATACGGAACCTCAATTTGATAGAAGACATGAATACGAGTTAAATAAGATTTTTAAAAAAATTATGTGTTATTGTATACCATGTGAAATTTCTTGAAATAAGGCTGGAATAGTAATGCCACTATAGGATTCACCACACAAATACATTTTATGTGATAAGTATTCTGGATGATCCATTAGCCACTGCAAAAATTAATGCATGTTAATTAACGATTCATGGGTATAATACATATGATGTTAAAGGCTAACTTTATTCTTGATCTTCCTGTAATGCACGCACTTAATTTCTCTGACATTTAGTAAAAGTTAACAATGAATCCCATCAAATTTTAAAATTTATATGTGATTGATAAAATTTGACAATAGTAGTACGTTAAGTAAAATGAGAAAAGGGTTGAATATATAATATTACTTCTTATCCTTATTATAATATATATTTAACTAATTTGAGTAAATTAAGGGTCCGTTTGGATCAGCGATTGGAAAAATAGCTTATTGAAAAAGTAGCTTATAGAGAAATGAAATTGGATAAAAGCTAAATTGGATAAGCTGAATTGTGTTTGGATTAGAGTTCAGAAAAGTTAGATTGCAAAAGTGAGATTGGTAAAAGGTTGTTTGGATTATGATTGAGTAAAAGTAAGTTTGGTTGTAAAATGACCAAAATAGATATGAGTTTTAATAAATAATGAAACATGATTAAAAAAATAATTTCACATAATACAATGAAATTAAAATAATTTAATATGAAGAAGTCATAAAAAATATTTTAAATATAAAGTGAAACATGAAAAAATAAAAATATATTTTTAGGAACATATTTAAAAATAAAAATATATTTCTAACTTATTCATTACTTTCAACTAATTTTAACTGATTTTTTATTATCTACAAATTAGTTATTTGAGGCTTATAATAAGAACCAAAAGAGGTAATAAATTTCTTAACTTTTTCTCTCTCCATATTTCAAAAGCCATAAGCCATAAGCTATAAGTCATAAGTTGTTAATTTTAGCTTATAGCTTATTGAAGCTTTTTAGACAAAAGTCCGATTGCAAAAAAGCTGATCCAAACAGACCTAATTGTGTCAATCGAGCTTATAGAGCTTATAGAGCTTATAAGCTACTTATAAGCTCTAAATAAGTGATGCCAAACAGACACTAAAGAGTTTTGATAAATTAGTAAATTTATAACAATTGTATAACTAGATCTCTCTAACATATACTATATATAATATTAGATTATATATTAATTTATAAATTAAATAAATTAATTTGAAAAAAAATTATATTAATAAATATAAAAGATATAGTAAATTAATGTTTTATATTTACAACCAAATTTAATTCTGACTAACTCCAGTGTTACTGCTAAAGGAAGTACCTTCCTTAAAAATTGATCAGCATGACGCACTCCACCCGAATCACTTGATTGCTTCGCAGCTTCAGTTTTGGCGTATGTGAAGCCTGTTCCAACGGGCAAATCTGGAAAAATTATATTGCTTACCTAATCAAGGAAAAATTTTAATTTAGTTAATGAGGAACCATATTGTAGAAAACTTCAATTAAGACATGTCACAATTTCTAATTTCATATTTTGGAACCCAAAAAAAAAAAAAAACAAGTCTCTTGATGTTGATGACATGAACAAATAAAGGATTTGAGTTCTGATAACATTCCCAACATACCAAATATAAATAAATAACAACAACAACAAATCTTATCTCATTAAGATGGAGTCAGGTGGAGTCAACTACATAGATTATACGATGTCATTGTGTTTTATCAATAACCAAATTTTTAAATAGGTTGTTAATCAGGAGATCTTATTGTGTTGAATAATCTTATTGATGTCTTCCTCTATCCTTCTTTTTTTAAAAAAAATTTCTAGATATAAAATAAATGTGCGTGGGTAACCTTTGTCCATGAGGGAGGCCTCAAGAGTAAGCCAGGCAAGCTCCCATTGTACACCTGGTTTGGAAATGCAATTGGACCTACATTATGATACCCACAGTCAAACAATAAAAGCTGTTACTGATCATATTTGTCCAGAAAATGATATATCTAGTCAATTAAAACAAAAATGCATATTTGGTTATTTAATTTTGCAGAATATTTTGCTTTAGTCCCTTAATTTATGATGTGTCTTTTAATTAGTTTTTTAATCTTAATGCTGTTAATGAAAAATAATAAAATTAAATTTTAAATATTGACAAAACAGTGTCAAATACTAATACATTAAATTTAATTTAAAAAATAATAACGACTAACACACAAAAAAAATCATCGTTTGAGATTAATTCTTTCTGAATTAAAGGACTAACAACGTACTTTATAAAATTAAGAAATCAAACCTTACTTTTTAAGAAGAAAGAAGAGAGAGATCAAGCGATGCTTAAATGCCCATTTGGATTAAAAAAATAAAAAGGCACTTTTGCGTTGCGCAAGGCATGTGAGAAAAGTTGTATGGATGTGTGAGATGTAAGAAAATAAAGAGTAAGGTTGATGTTTATTAGTTTATACCTATTTCATTGACAAGTCCCCCGAACGAACTGCAACCAGGACCTCCTTGTAACCAAATCAGGATAGGATCATCTTCAGGATTGTTCTCTGACTTAATAAAATAATAGAAAACTTGCACTTCTTCTTCTTCCCCAACCCCAACGTACCTTACCAAAAACAAAATTGTCAAATCAATGGAGAGATTTCCAGAGAATAGATAGGAATTGGGGTAGAAAAAATGAAAAAGAAATGCGCCTCCTATAGAACTTATTTGCATATTTATGGTTTATAACTAATCTCCTTCTTTTTGCGTTACAAGGGCAAAACCTAACTTAGCTTCTTGAGAAAGAGGCAGAAGGTAATTAAAGATGCAAAAACTGCCATCAAGGCTATGCAAAATGTTTTGCTAAATAATCTCCTATGGCAATCCTATATCTTGGGAAATCCCTTGCTAAATACCAAGCATGCTCCTTAGTATTTTGTTCATTAATTACTCAAGAATTGGTGGCAGATCAATTCATTAAAGAAATTCACACTGGTGGGATCTTTTTGGGACTGGTCAAGATCTGAACAGTTGAAGAAGCAAGAAAAAGGAAATGAGAAGAATAGTGGTAAATAATAATGAGATACCCAGTTTCAAGATGAAAAGGAAGGCGTCCCCGGAAGCCCGGAAGAAACTCTACTACGGAAGATGATGATGAACCAGAAGCCACAGGTTGAGAACAAATCTGTATGAGAAGAGCCAAAACAAGCGAAGTCATGTGGGAATAATTATAGCAGTTGAACCTCGCCATTATTGATCTGTGACATCCAAGGGCCTCTCAACCTAAACTGCATAAATTTCCATACTTATTTATAGTATGGATGGAGGTCTAGCTGGATTCTGCGACGCTTGACGGCAAAACAGAAAAAGACAGAAAGAAAGAAAGCTGGATTTACTGTCCCAAAGGAATTCTTAGGTACTCTGAGAGCATCACGCTGAAAGGGGGAAGTCCACTTAATAGTCTAATAAATGGGCATTCACAAACAAAAGCACACAAGCACATACAAGATCCTGTGTGTGAAAGGAGAAAAGAAAGGAGACGGGTTTGAGGAAGAAGATGATGGTGAAAGTAAGGTATTATTCGTGATGGCGTTCCAGGCACGACGGAGGCGGCTCTGTCAAATCGGAGCACCCTCCGCTACGATAAATGCTTCTCTAATGCTGTTGAAGTTTGTGTGACCTTGCTTTAATTGGGGAGAACTGTTGAAGAAAAGAGTGGGAGATGTTGAAGACAAGAGAGAGAAAAGAAAATGGGTAGAGAAATGTACAGGAAAGAGAGTTAAAAAATGTTTTTTAAAAAAATAGGGGCTTATTAAAGAAATTATTAAAATATTATAAATCTGAAAATTCACACGAAAGCTGCCACGTAGGTTTAAATTTATCTAAATGGCATGTTTTTATTTGTCAGGGTATAGGTGAGCTGGTACACCCAGAGTATCTAAGAATTCTTTTCTTCTGTCCCGTGCTCCTTCGTGAAATATATGCATTATAATTATTTTTTGTTTAAGTTTTATCTAATATTCTAAAGTATTTTTTTCAGTTATATTTATTATCCTAAAATATTATGTTTCATATTGAAATTTTTTTTTTCATATGCGTCCCATATGTCACAGTATTTTATGATGTAATCATTCGACACCCTAAATTGTTTTTCAAGCAAGTATAGCATCATAAAAATGTTTTTTATACATCCATCATCCTAAAATATTTTATCAGATACGTTTAGCATTATATTTTGTGATTCATCCAATGTTTTAAAATATTTTTTTAAATACATCTAGTATTTTTACTGAATGTACATGAAAAAATATTTTAGAATATTGCATGAAACTTAATGCAAAAATAATTTTAAAATATACAACCTCTAATCTTTAATATAAGATCTAGTTAATTAATTTGAGTGGATTAAAAAAACTAATTAAGTTAGTTATTTATAATAAATAAATATTATTTTTTAAAATATCATTACTAATTAAATATATTAGCTAAAACTACTATTATTATAATAACTATTTTAAAAAAAACTATAGATAAAATAAATTAGGATTTTATAGTTATTATTAAAATAAAAATAAAATAAAAGACTGAATATAATATATATTTTTTTGTGATAAACAAGGACAGAGAGGCAAAAAAAAAAAAACTAAGGTTTGGCGCAACCGTCATTGATGAAGTGATTGATGATGATTTCTTTTTCTTTATTTGCTTTTCCACAAACGGTGGCGGTAACAGCGAACTGAGCCTAACTTTTGTGAGTTGACAGAAATAATTACCCGACACATCTTCTAGCTGGCATTCACTCAAAACGCACGAGTGATGTTGACATCACAGAATTATTGAGGTTTAGGTATGATTAGTGATGAAGGGGATTACATTTAACTTAATTTCAGCATTTTAAAACTTAATCAGCAACCCTCTTGTTATGATGATGACAACGACGAATATGGCTATGGTTGGATAACCTTTAAACTATAAAACGTGAAACATGGGTTAGAGAGTTATTTAAAGAAAATAGATTGTTTAGGATTGTGTTTTGTCCTATGGCACTGCTGTTTCAAATTGACTTTATTCGATGTAACTTTTTCTTTTTTTTGCCTTTGGATGCGTTGCGGTGAGTGGGACCCACTAATCTTTTTACCATCGTGTCCCTGTGTAGGCCAACACATTTATTTTTTTCTCACCAACAGCAAGCAACACATTTATATTATTTATTATTCTTTTAATTTATATTGTTTAGGATTTATATTTTAATAAATATAATAATATTATATAATTAAATTTATTTTTTTAAAAATAAAATTGTAAAATTTAATGATAAATATTTTAATAATATTATTTAAATAGATTTAAAAAGCTAAATAAATTACTTAATTATATTATATATTACATGATCTTTTTAAAATAATTATGTATATCCTTAATATTTTCAAATTAATTAATTGAGTGTTATATAAAAATTCATACCCTTTTCAGTAATTTTATATTTGAACTTACTTTTTCATTATCAATCTAAACAAGTTTTAATTTTTTAAATTGAATTTTTTATAAATATCAATCCAAACATAAATCACATTACACTAGCTAACTTTTATTCCAACTCACGTTTGTAAAAGTCACAGAATGAAAATCAGTTTTATCACCGCTAATCCAAACACATCCTACAATGATAATACAACAAAGATACCAATACTAGCCACTGTTAATGCTAGCAGAAAAGATTTTAACCACTCAAATAAGAGATATTGAGTTTAAGTATGTCTAAATGTAGAAAATGATTTAAGAGAACTGTTTCTAATTAAATTTGATAATGTTTCAATCTGACCCAATTTAATGAGTCATATAAAAATAAACAAAGATATTGATAAGAAAAAATCGCAAAAAAAAAAAAACCGCTGAAATAGATAAATTGCAAATAGGAACCCATGATAATAGTAGTTTGGGTTTTGACAATAGTTTTATGAACGGATCTTTGTATACAATTTTTTAATTTTTAGGGTCTTTTTTATGATTTTTTTCTATTGAGAATTAGTTCTAGTTGGCTCATAAACACCAAAAGATATGGGTTTTAATTATTGCCAGAGAGTTCACTGGACACCCATATTCAAAGACCAAAGTAAACTTCTAGAGCAGACCATCTGCAAAGGACAAAAGGGGACAAGATCCAACTAATTAAACAAATTTTTTTGGGGTATTATATAGAGTCTAAAAGGTGGTGTATTGTACCCAAAAAAAAAAAAAGGTGGTGTAATAGCACGCACTATACGATGCATTCATAATATATTTGCAAAGGATATTACGTTAAGGTGGAAAATTTTTTTCTAGAAGTTGCCTAATAAAAAGACTATGGTCCAGCTAAAAAGATGTTTTTGGTGCATTATACAGAGTTTTAAATATGTTGTACCATTATAACTTTCCATATAGTATGGCTTATTTGCCCATAGTCCTGGCATAAAACTTCTCGGTAAGTGAAGGATTTTGAGTTCAATTTTATTTGTAACCTCAGTCTATTAGTTCTCTTTTTGTTACGCATAGATATCTTTCTACTTAAGACACCATAGAACACTAAATATGAATATATCTCTCAACAGAAATTCAAACCTTGATTTGTCATGTTGTAAGGGACTAATTTGTAAACTTAGTATCTACTGTTCTTTTCTACTTAAAGAAAGAAAGTATGCCTTGTCTATATTATGCATATAGTGATTTTATTTTGGGCTACACTACATTGATTATAATATTTGGTCCCCTGTTTAGGATCCTTAATTGGGCTACTTTTCAGTCGGTGGCCCAATTTGACTTGGATCGGGCCATGTCCCGGCTAACTTCTCCACCATCCCAAGAGAAAAGAAGCTCTATATATTAGATAAGACCTGTTCAGTTCATTTATATAATATTCATTATTCTCTTTAAAATTTCAGTCAAATATAGTTATAATTTTCTACCATATAAATTAGCTAATTGCTTTCTTATCTATGTATATAATATCAAACATAAAATATTACAAAACAAATAAAACAATTATATATATAAGCATTTCATTGTCCTTTATTTGGAAACAAATGGTTATGAAAATGATTTTGCGTTAATTAGATAAAATCAAAACATATGTTTCCATGAAACGCATGAAATTGAAAAAATTATCTGCGCTTTTACGTAGCGTCCAATGAGGGGTTTGATATTTACATTTTATATAGGATATATAATTGAGAAGAACATATCAAATCATTCTATTCATATTTATGAAAAATAAAACTAACTAACCCTATAAGTACAGAAAATCCTTCAATAACTATGGGTTTCTTTGATTTCTTATTTTCAGAATTTTTTTAACCAAAATTTAAAAAAAGAATAGTTCTTTGTATGTTTGAAAATTTTTAATCCTTCAGGATAATTTCTAATTCTTATTGTTTGGAAATGTGTTTTTAGTTACCTGTTCTGCAAAACAAAAAGAATTAAAAATTATCCTGAAAAAAAAATTCAGAACATCTTTTTATGTTTTGCTATATTTTGTTTTACAGAATTAGAGAATAAATAGAGAACTTTATGTTTTTATTAAGGGCAATTATATAAATAATAATTCTCAAAACATAAAGGGTTGATATCATTTTTTTCTCTAACTAATTCTCAAACTAATAATTTAAACATATTTTTTCACCCAAAAAATAATAATTTAAACATTTTTTTATTGTTTTTGTTTTCTGAATTTGTTCTTAAAAACACTACTCTATAGAATTAGTCTTAAAACATAAAGGGTTGATATCATTTTTTTCTCTAAAATTTGATCTTGTTATTATTTTGACATCTGATATTTAAAACCACTGATTTTCATACCTAAAATTGGACTTCATCTCGGTGCCTTAAGATTCGTTGTTCTTGGAACAATGTTTTTGGTCTATGTTTCAAGGACTAAGATCAAAATAAAGTTAAATTTTAAAAATCAAAACCATTTATTTCAAATTTTAAGAATCACAATCAAAATGAAATCCAATTTTAAGGAGTAAAACTATTAGTTTCAAATTTCAAAAACCAAAACTAAAATGAGATCAAATTTCATACACTAAAAATAATATTAACCCACGTAAAACTAGATAATATTACCTCTGATCTTAAATATAAGATACTCTTCCGGTCCTTAATATAAGATTTACTTAACTAATTTGATTAGATTAAGAAAATTAGGTAAGTTAGTTAATTATAAAAAATATGACGTGTTTTTCCTAAAACACCATAATCATCTTTCTTAATATCATTCCTCTCTTTTTTACTTGATTATGGTTGAGGAAGTATCCATATGGATAATTTAGACAAAATTGATAAATTTGAAAAATAGGTCTTATATTTATGACCAAAATCAACTCAACAATTAGGTCCTATATTAAGGATCGAAGGAGTATAGTTTATTTTTTCTTGTTTGTGTTTTTCTTTCTTAGCTCTCTGAACCATGATATCATGTACTCCCCTGGTTTTTAATATAAGACTCATTTTGTAGTGTAAAATAAAATTTATAATGCGTTACATACAACTAATAATATTCTTGGAATATCTCATTCTCTGTCTACATACGTACTCCTCGGGTTCTTAATACAAGACTCAATTGTTGAGTTGGTTTTAGTTCTAAATATAAGACTCATTTATCATATTTATCAATTTTTTCTAAATTAAGCCTATAAATACTCCCTCAACCATAATTAAGTAGAAGAAGGAGAGGGTATTAAGAAAAATGACTATGGTGTTTTAGGAAAAATGTGTCACTTTTCTTATAATTAACTAACTCACTTAACTTTCTTAATCTAATCAAATTAGTTAAATAGGTCTTATATTAAGGAATATACATATCATTGCAGTTTATCCCCACACCCTTCATTGTCAGTATATTATCGTTGGATCCTAAACCCGAAACCCACATGTGAGTACTAGAGCTGGGAAAACGGGCCGAGCTCGTCGGGCCGGCCCGTTTAGGCCCTGAAATTATGAGGGTCGGGTTTAATATTTTTCCCTTCAAATGGGAAATAAGCCCTGGAGGGCCGAGGGCTTAAAAAGACCGGCCCTTTTATAATTTTTTTTGTTTTTTAATTTTTTTATATAATTCTAATGTTATTAATTTTTTACATTGTTAATAATATTTCAAATATTTAGTTATTATTATCATTTTAAAATTAAATTTAGTGTTAGACAATAGTTTATCCAATTAAATTTTTAAAAAATGGGTTAATTTGGACTTTAATAATGATTTGATTTATATTATATGCGTTGATATTTTTAAACTATATATATATTTGATAATAGAGTATTTTTATACTTATTTGTGATTCTATAATTTGAATTAGAAATTCATGAGTTTCAACAACAATGTTTCTCATATTAAAGTAAAATAATAGCTAGTTGTAAAATTTAAAAGTAAAATCCTATAAAGAAGAAAAACTTGATATTTTTGTTACGAAAGAAAAACATACTTATGAAGAAGAGTAATTAATTATAGTGATGATGAAGTTTCAAAAGATTAATGATAGTGTTTATTTATTGCACAATTGCACTATAGATAAAATTTTTGAATGTTGTTATCTTGTTAATAAATGTTTTAGATGTTCTTGGATGTTAATAGATATTTATATATGATGATATTTTATATTTATGACTTAATTTTATTTATATTTATGTCTTTTTTTAATAATTTCATTGGGTTATTTTTATTTTTATAAAAAAATATGATAAATATAAAAATAATATTTTTTTCTTAAATGGGCCAAAAGCCCGCGGGCCGGCCTGAGCCCTATAGCTTAAGGGCCGGGCCTAGCAAATTGGGGTATTTTTGAAATTTCAACCCTAGAAGGCCGGTCCTGATTCCCACCTCTACATGTGACGACAAACCATAAAGGTACCAGTTTTTTTGGTTTGTTTTAAATAAGTTCTCAATCTATTCTATTTCTAAATCTATAATTTTTTATTTAAAATATTTTTGTTGATTACAAAAAAATTTGTATTAAAAAATAATTCTAATACACATAGTTAAAAATAAAATAAAAATTTTAAAAAATCACCACATATTTGTTATTCTTGTATTAAACATCAGAAGTACATATACGTCTCAATCAATGCATAATTGCGTAAATGCGGCCCCTAACTTTACACGAAGGCCGGATTGCAAGCCATTAATAACCAGAAAGACGGAAAGGGAAGGACAGGCCTGCTGGGGTAATGCACATTTATGAAGATGTGAGATATTCCAAAATTGAAAAAGACATGCACGTGTTGTTGCTGCCCAGGATCGAACTGGGGACCTTTAGTGTGTAAGACTAACGTGATAACCACTACACCACAGCAACCCACGTGTCGTTTAGCAAATGATTATTTTCTTGATTCATATCTTTCGTCCCTCTATTTATCCCCCCAGAAAATACTCTAGAGACGCTTGACATGCTTTTGTTATTTTTTCCCCCCATATATAGTTATATATATTGATTTCTTTCTGTTTTATCTTAATTACAGAAATTTCTAAATCCCTTGTGAAATCAACCTTTACACAACATAAACATTCCTTCTAGTTTTAAAATTATATTTTCATTCAGATAATCATTAATTTACTATTAAATCACATGTTTTTGACCAAAGTATATCTCTTTTAACATATATGCCATTTAAAAATATTGGAAAAACCATTTTTGAGGTACTTATAGTTTCTTTCAATTTTTAATTTGATACCTATAGATTTTTCTCTCCATAATAAATCATTTAATTTTACGTTGTTAGCACAATTAGTTTTTGTACATGGTTTAATAATACTAATGGAGCAAAGTTATAGAGATTAATGGTAAATTCCGAATGATATTAAAAATTGGATCAAAGTTTATGTCCTAAAAATAGAATGAATGTCTCTATAATTTTAATAAAACAGGAGGAATGCCATTATATTTTACTCTTTTTCTTTTAAAAAAAAATCATCTGTAATATAATGGTGACATATATTCTTTCTTGAAAAGATGAAAATACACAACCAAAAAAACAAAAAAACAGTTAATTAAGAACAAAAGGGAACGGAGCTACACAATCTCTTCTGGATGATGACTTACATAGCGAGTAACTTTTAAATTCCTCATCAGCCTTTACAAGCTTACCACGGGCCGTATAATATAATCCTATATAAACAACCTTATAATTAATCACTACCACCACAAGCACAACCTCAGACTCTCCAAGAGCCAGATATTTCAGTAGTGAAGACTCAAAAATGGAGAATGAAACAAAAGCTGCAAGAAGAGCTCACTGTGTGGTGTTGGCATATCCAGCTCAAGGTCACATAAACCCTATGCTTGAGTTCTCCAAGCGTCTTCAGCATGGAGGAATCAATGTAACCCTCGTCTCTACTCGCTTCTTCTGCAACAAATTACAAAAGCTTCCAAGTTCCAATATTGCCATCGAGACCATTTCTGATGGATTTGACAATGGTGGAGCCGCTGAAGCAGAGAACGAGAAAGTCTACTACGACCGATTCCGGCAAGTAGGGACACAGACTCTTATTGAGCTCATTGAGAAGCTCAACAGAACAGGCAGCCCTGTCGATTGTATCATTTATGATTCATTCATGACTTGGGTTCTTAAAGTTGCTAGGAAATTAGGGTTAATTGGGGTGAGTTTTCTTACCCAGAATCTTACTGTGGATAGTATATATTACTATGTGAACAAGGGAAAGCTGCAACTTCCATTGGTAAAAGATGAAATTATTTCTCTTCCTGGCTTGTCATCTTTTGAACCTTGGGATATGCCTACTTTCTTGTATGAATATGAACCAGGAAGTGCTGTTCTTGATTTGGTGGTGGGTCAGTTTTCAAACATTGAGGAAGCTGATTGGATTCTCTGCAATTCATTCTACGAGATGGAAATTGAGGTACACATCTAGGCGAGCAATTATGTATACTACTGGTCTTTTGATATATCTGCTTCTTTATTTGGAGTTCTTTTTTCCGCCTCGTAAATTTTACTTAATCTCTGTTTACCCGAAGATTGGTTTAGTTACATAATCCCGAAAGTCATATGGCTCTCTCCTAGTTAAACTCTCAGATAATCCAATTTCAACTTTATTGAAGTATGTCACATACTCCTCCGATCTTTAATATAAGACCCATTTAACTAATTTGATTAGACTAAGGAAGTTAGGTAAGTTAGTTAATTATAAGAAAAGTAACACATTTTTCCTAAAACACCATAATCATCTTTCTTAATACTCCCTCTCCCTTTTCTATTTGATTATGGTTGAGGGAGTATTCATAGGGGTAATTTAGAGAAAATTGATAAATATGAGAAATGGGTCTTATATTTAGGATCAAAATCAACTCAAGAATTGAGTCCTATATTAAGGACCGAGAGAGTATAATATTTTATAGTAGATGTGAGGGCCATCACCACGTATTGATTACCCACTTACTAAAGAAGGTTTGGATTTGGCCAAACCTTATTCAGGGTCCTCTAATAGATTTCGTTGCAAATTAGTGGCTCTTCGGTTTTAAAGCCAGGTCATATAATTTTTTTTCCTCATAATCTATAGACACTTTTTCTTTCATATGTATTGAGTAGAATTTGACAAATAAGTCATACGCTTTGAAGCATATGAATCGTGCAACTTGCTATAAATTGTATATTATATATTGATATAATGACATATACTGATAAGAGGCCCATGTAATTCAATTTTAGGTGGCAGATTGGATGAGAAAGATTTGGCTAAACTTGAGAACAGTTGGACCAACCATACCCTATAAGTTCTTGAACAATAATAATACACTTGAAGATGATGAAGAAGATTACGGATTTGCCATATTCAAGAGTGAAGAATGCACAAAATGGTTAGATAATCAGCCAAAACAATCAGTTGTTTTCGTGTCACTGGGGACTATGGTATCTATCAGCCAGGAACAAATGGAAGAACTAGCTATGGGTCTGATAGATAGTGGAATCACCTTTTTGTGGGTGGTGAGAGAATCTGAAGAAGCTAAGCTTCCTGTAAACCTTCCCAGAAAATCACAGAAGAGTTTGGTGGTCACATGGTGCCACCAACTCAAAGTCCTATCACATGAGGCTATAGGATGCTTTGTGATGCATTGTGGTTGGAATTCAACGTTGGAAGCTTTGAGCTTAGGAGTCCCAGTGGTTGCTATGCCATTATGGAGTGATCAAAGAACCAATGCAAAGAATATTAAGGATGTTTGGAAGATAGGAGTGAGAGTTCAGTTTGATGAGAAAGGGATTGTGAGAAGAGAAGCATTGAAGAAAAGCATTTGGGAAATCATGAAAGGTGAGAGAGGAAGTGAAGTGAAGAGTAATTGCATCAAATGGAAGAATTTAGCTGCAATGGCAGTTGGCAGGGGTGGAAGCTCTTGTAAAAACATTGAAGAATTTATGGATAGCATGTCCCATTTAAAGGTTAACGAGCCCTGAGAATTTCAAGGGTATGGATCTTACACAGATCTTGATTAATTATGAAGTTACTCGAGAGTATTAAAAGAGAGGGTTACATTAAAAGATCACTTATAGTAGTTATTAGGTTAAGTGAAAGGAGTTTGATGATCCTTAAATAAGATTTAAGGTTTGAAATTTGTAATGGATGAGGAAAAACATGTATACTAGCTTGGGAAAACTATCAATGCTTTAATATGAGTTAATTGATTGTACTATGTATATACTAGAAATATTGCACTATGTATATACTAGAAATATTGCACTATGTAATGGATGAGGAAAAACATGTATACTAGCTTGGGAAAACTATCAATGCTTTAATACGAATTAGTTGATTGTACTATGTATATACTAGAAATATTGTTGTCCTATCTACTTCTTCATCTTTGGTATATATAGTTTCATTGTGGTGGAGCTTATAAAGTGAAAGGAATCAAAATGAAGAGAATGAAATATGGTGAATGTCGGGAGATTAACCGCGAAACATTTTCCGCTTGTTTGAATGATGTACATGTGTACTTAATGGAATGTGAAGATTGCGAGTTTTCTTTGTTTAGAAACCAGTAGCTTATTTGATTACAATTTATATTTTATGTATAAATTAAATAAAAAAAGAGTAAAATGCTCTAAATATTGGTGGTGGAAAGGTAGGGACGGTGGTGGTTGATGACAGAAGGATTATTTAATGGTGGTGGATGGTCGTTCACATAGTAGGAGGGACTATGGCCCGTAACAAATTACGGCACAATGCAATGAAAGCTACTGTTAAGGGACAATAATGGAGAAGGAAGGGAATTAAATTAAATGAGAGTAGGACACTTCTAATTTTGTGTTGATATAGAGACAGGATAAAACACTTTATTCTTTACTCTTCCACAACAACAAGTCTTATCCCACTAGATGGGGTTATTTTTTACTCTTAGTTCAACAAAAATAAGATTCACACTATGTTTGAATGGGAGAAAATTAGAGAGAGAGAAAATACTAGGAGGAGGGAAAATTAGTTCAACAATTAACTATAAAAGTTTTTCTTTCAAGTATTCTCTCCATTCAGACATACCCTAAAAATTAAAACAGCCTGAATGGGAGCAACAGGCAATGGTCAGAAAGATGAGGACAATATACGGTGTGGTGGACGATGATGGCAAAGGACAGTGATGGGTGGTCACAGGCACCACGTGGCTATCAGTAAAAGGATGAGGGTGATGGCAAAGAGCAAAAGACAATAGGAGCAATAATATTTGGAAAATTACAATATTTATGTCAAGTTTTTTTTTTAAAGATTTATTATGATACTAGAGAAAGTTATAAAGAACTTTAAAGTTTTATTAGAATTATATAAAGGGAAAATGATAAAAAAAAAGACTGCCGAGATAGAAAAATTATAAATAGGGACCCACGACAATATTAGTATTGGTTTTTATAATAATAGTATGAGTTTTGACAATAATTTTTATAAATAGGTCTTTGTATGCAATTTCTTTATTTTGATGGTCTTTTTTTTCCATTTTTCCTTATATAAATATCACATTTGTTTTCAATATCAATGCCGATTTTTCTGAATTTTGTTAACAACACACACGTCTACTTTCTAATTTCACGACCTTCAATAAAATAAAGAATTAACGATGGAGAACTTTCTTTTTTATTTAAGATGTATTTTTGTATGTATTAAAAGTAAAAAATGATCTGTATGGTTTTAGTGAAAATTTGATTAAAAATATCATTGTTGTTGATTTGAAAAAGTGATAATAGATTTAATTGTATGTAGTGGTTTGATTTAATCAAATTCCTTATTATAAGGGCAATTTCATTTATGCTAGCATCTTGCCCTCATACTCCTCTAGTCTTATTTATAAATAATTTTCAACATGTTTCATACAAACTAAAAAAAAAATCTTAAACTTTATTAACTCTTCTTTAAAATTCAATAACTTATCAATTTTATTTTTATTTAATATACATTATACTCCAGAAAAAAACAAAGTCAACACAACAATAAATAAAAGATAAAATTGTATATTAATATGAAAAATTTCTCTTTTTATCCTAAAAATTAGATAAAAAATCCTTTTTTTTTTCTCCACCCTATAGATAGGACCAGAGGAGTGCTTGCTGAAAGCATCTTTGACCAAAATTTAATTTATGGTCCTAATACTTTAATTGTAGGTTGTTGGTTCTAAGTTGAAGTTATCATTCCTTTTTTTTTTTTTAATAGAAAGAGGCCCATATGATTAATTCATCTTTCACGGGAGTGGAACTTAACTAACTATTACTAATCCAAAAAAGTTGGTTTCAGGTTGCAGATTGTATGAGAAAGATTTGGCCAGACTTAAGGATAACTGGACCAACCTTGCCCTACGAGTTCTTGAACAATAACATTAAAGCACTTGAAGATGAAGAAGATCATGGATCTGCCAAGTTTAAAAGCGAAGAATGCAGCAAATGGTTAGATAATCATCCAAAACAATCAGTTGTTTATGTATCATTAGGAACAACCTTATTGAAATTTTGAAATATTATGTTCTTAAAACTGTGATTAATATATTGGTTTTCAAAGTGTTTTTCTCTTATAAATAATATATCATTTGGTAAAACTTATACTCTTCTTCATATGCTGGCCAATTTGCACGCTACACGGCACGGTGCAAACTTTTTTAGTAATTTAAAGTTCTCATTTTCCTGTCACCCCCAGTTTTAATAGTTCTTTACTTCTTTATATGAGATTTTTTTTGGTCAATTCTTTAGAGATTAGAGATTATTGAAGGGATTGAATCCCATCCTCAACGGCTCAGTGAGATATCATTATTATTATTTTAATTCCTGACAACCTGCACATTAAATGATTTGAGTACGAAAAAGAAGAAGAAAAAGAAGCTACTTATATATATATTTTATTTGATTTTACTTGACCAATGAATAAAATATGCGATGACTTAAAACAGAACTTTATTTAACGTGTTCAGACCTTTAGAAAGAAGCATCATTTTATTAAAATAAACAAGATTGCTTTGTTTTCTTCTAGAGTAGATGGAAGATGCAGTCGACGAGGATAACGAGGAGCCCTCATCAGATCCGAGGCAAGAGAGTTATCATGTCTAAATAAGATCTAACGAGTTGAAATAATACTAAAAAACTAAATGTTTTCGTTGCACTGGCCACATTATATATAGAATTTCAACTTGATTTTGATAAGCATATTCTCCTTCGTTCTTTAATATAGGAGCAGTTGGGGAATTAATTTTAATCCTAAAGATAAAATATCAAACTATTTCATCTCTCATATTTATCATTCTTTTTAAACTAATTTTTTCTAACTTATAAAATGATATATAATCTCAGGTTGCATATGAGCATTTCGCCTCTAGTGTCATAAATTCCTCCAAACATACCTTTTTACTTTCATATTTCTGAATGTGGAATTCATTAAAAGATGTTGTAAATCGCTAATATGGAAGGATGCGACTCGCTTAAAATTTACTAAATTTTGCTTCTGATGCTGTTGATTCCCTGAAACTTGTCCTTTTACTTCAATCTTTTAAGTATGGAATTTGTAAAAAGGTTAGATGAAATCTATGTCGTAGATTTCCCAAAACATGCCCAAAATGCTGGTTTATACTACCTGTCCCTTAATATAAGAGCTATTTTGACTTTCAATTTGGTCCTAAATATAATACCCTAATTCACTTTATTTCTCATATTTATTCATTTTTTTTCAAGGTAACCCTTATAATAGTTGCACATAATATATTTCATCAAATGACAATTGATTAGCGAGGCTATTTTAGGGAAGATAACACCTATTTATACAAATAACTAACTTAATTAATTTTTTTAATCAACTTAAATTAGCCAACTAAGTCTTATATTAAAGATCGGAAGTAGTACATACCGAACTCCTCCTCCTACATACGTGTGTCTATAAAAAACAAAAAACACACCCACCACACACGCACAAATCTATCACCCCCACCACCATATCACACCCAAAAATGGAGGGCGAAACAAAAGCAAGAAGAGGTCACTGTGTGGCGTTGGCATATCCAGATCAAGGTCACATAAACCCTTTGCTTGAGTTCTCCAAGCGTCTTCGACATGAAGGAATTAATGTAACCCTCGTCTGTACTGTCTCCTACTGCACCAACTTTCACAAGCTTCCCGGTTACAATATTGCCCTCGAGACCATCTCCGACGGCTTTGACGACGGTGGGATCGACGAAGCAGAGAGGCAGAACGTCAACTATTACAATCGGTTACGAGAAGTAGGGACACAGACTCTTATTGAGCTCATTGAGAAGCTTAATAGAACAGGAAAGCCTGTTGACTGTATCCTTTATGATTCATTCTTGCCTTGGGCTCTTGAAGTTTCGAGGAAATTAGGATTACTTGGGGTGAGTTTTCTGACTGAGAATATTGCTGTGGATAGTATATACTACTTTGTGAACAAGGGAAAGCTGAAACATCCACTTGTAAAGGATCAAAAAATTTCTCTTCCTGGATTGCCTTCTCTTGAGCCTCGGGATTTGCCTACTTTCTTGTATGAACGTGAACCGGGAGATCCAGTGTTGGGTTTGTTGGTGGGTCAGTTCTCCAACAGTGAGCAAGCTGATTGGATTCTCTGCAATTCCTTCTACGAGCTTGAAATTGAGGTATAACTAGTCAAATAGCTCTGTGTGTGTGTGTGTGTATAGACACACATATGTATAATTGATTATTTGCCTTTGGAGATGTCAAATGATTCTTCCCTGAACTGAAAAGTAAGTTACAAGATTAAGTTTAATCAAAATGTCGTCAAAATGATACAAGAGCAAATTTCGAAGACCTTTGAATTTTTGTTATGGTTATATATATTACCTCCTTTTTCTCGATATCAATGCTGAATATTCTGAAAAAAAATTGGTTTTAGGTTGCCGATTGTATGAAAAAGTTTTGGCCAAAATTAAGAACCATTGGACCAACCATACCCCACGAATTCTTGAACAATAACATAAAAGTACTTGGAGATGAAGAAGATCATGGATTTGCCAAGTTTAAGAGTGAAGAATGCACAAAATGGTTAGACAATCAACCAAAACAATCAGTTGTTTATGTATCATTTGGAACAAAGGTAGCTCTCACTGAAGAACAAATGGAAGAAATTGCATGGGGTTTAACAGATAGTGGGATCGCATTTTTGTGGGTAGTGAGAAAATCTGAAGAAGCTAAGCTTCCTAAGAATTTTCCCAGAAAATCCCAGAAAAGTTTGGTGGTTTCATGGTGTCACCAACTCAAAGTCCTATCACATGGGGCTATAGGATGCTTTGTGACACATTGTGGTTGGAATTCATCGTTGGAAGCTTTGAGTTCAGGAGTGCCAATGGTGCTTATGCCACTTTGGAGTGATCAAACAACCAATGCAAAGATGATGAAGGATGTCTGGAAGATCGGAGTGAAAGCTCAGTTTGATGAGAAAGGGATTGTGAGAAGAGAAGCATTGAAGAAAAGTATTTGGGAAATCATGAAAGGTGAAGAAAAAGAAGGACGAGGAGGAGCATGTGAAGTGAATAATGTCATGAAATGGAAGAATTTGGCTGCAAAAGCTGTTAACAAGGGTGGAAGTACTTGGAACAACATTGAAGAATTTATAGACAGCTTATCTCATCATTCAAAAGTTAAGTACTACCTCCGATCCTCAATATAAAATCTAATTAACTAATTTAATTGAATTGAAAAAACTAGCTAAAGTAGTTTCCTAAAATATCCTCCTAAATAATTTGCATAGAAACTATCTGTTGATGTAGACTTTCTTGGCATGTGTAATCAATAAGGATAGTTTTGGAAGAAAAAAATGATAAATATGAAGAAAAAATATATTGAAGTCTTATATATTTAGGACCAAGCTTTACTTTGAACTAGCTCTTATATTAGGAACAAGAGGTAGTAATTCAATTCCTATGTTTTAAAGTGAAAGACTGTCCTCGAGTTCTTGATCACTTGTAATAAAAGAAATCAAATTTGTGAAGATATAATGAATGATAAACATATTTTATTTGCTTTAACAGCTATGGTTTGAGATTTTAGCGGATATAATTTATTGTAGCGGCGCAGAGCCTCTCCATTGCAAATCCTCTCCATTAAGCCTTTATTTATAAGAAACACAGCGTTTTATAATTTAAGCAGTAAAAAAAAAAAAAAAAGCTCAATCAACCATTTGAAAAAAAGAAAGAGTCTTCTTCCTCTTCGGTATAAAACCTTCGAAGACTCGCCCCTTTTAGATTCTTCTTCTAAGGTTCAAACTGAAAGTCCACTAGCTTCTACAGCATCCAGT